>NC_089505.1:160195742-160504388 GCF_036850995.1 Saccopteryx leptura | reverse complement strand
CTCTTTTTTTTAAGGGGTGGGGGGGTGATAAAACTTAGACCACAACAAGAATAGTGAGCTATTTCCACACTGATTAGGGTTTAAACGAGAATTGGAAACACATATTCAATTTTATATGTGAATGCATCCAGTATATACTTATCCTCGGTCAAGTATTAAATGGAAACTGGCACTGACTGGCTGTGATCCTGAGGCAGTTACTTAAATCCTCTGAGCCTTATTTGCCTCAGCTGTATATAAGGCACTTGGCTAAGAGCATCCAGAAGATAGAAGGAGGCTTAGAAGCTTTAGACCAAGTGGTTGTACCAAAAAAAGTAATGATTTTTCAACACCTTTGAGATCTCAGGTAATTTATTGTTAGCCAATATTAAATTAGCAAAAATTTTTTGAGTAACCTGGTAGCTTATTATATACTTATAAGATGGTATGTTGGGTCTTAAGTATTGTTGGGACTGCTTGAACAGTGGCTATGTAATTGCTTAGGCAGTAAATAAACATTCCACTCAGTAAACATGTATTGAGAGACTTACTGAGTCAAAGATTTATGCCAGGTGCTGCATAATGACATCTTTAATCTGTGTAGCACTTCATAGTTTATATATCACTTACTGATATGAGTTACAGGGGAGGGCAAAAGTAGGCTTATAGTTCAAATGGAAAAAAACATGCAGGTTATGACTATTACAATTGCATTATTAACTCAAAAGAATGTCACAGTACAACTGCAAACCTGCTTTTGCCCACTCCAGCATGTCATTTGATTTTTGTATTAACATGGTGGAGTAGAGAGGGCAGGTATTACTGTATCTCCATTTCACAGATGAGGGCATTGAGACTCAGAGATGTATATAGAACACTACTTTCAATCCATTATTTCTGGGTTCCAAGGAGACAAGGGCTGGGGAAAACATGACAGGAAAACTTTTTATGAAAATTAAACATCCTCTGATGATGAAGATGATGACAATGCCGGCTAATGTTTCATGACTCTCATTGTGTTCTCATGACTCTCATTAGAACCAGGCCCTGTTCTAAGTGTTTCATATGTATGAACTAATGTAATTCTCACAACAGTCCTGTGAGGGAGGCACTCATATTACCCTTACTAGAGATGAGAGTGATGTAAGCTCCACTGGAGCAGCATTTTTTACCTGTCTTATTCACTGCTTCATCCTCAGCAGTTATAATAATGCCTAACACAAAATAGGTGCTCCGTAAACATTTTTTGAGTTAATGAATATCTGTTTTTCAGATAGAGAAACTAAGGTACAGGATAATTAAGTTACTGTTCTTGCCTAAGATCACCTAGCTAATATAAAGTGGATGCAAAATTTGAATTTAGACAGTTTAATCCAGAATTCTTTTAACTACCTTTATATTAAAACAAAACAAGTCAGGAACCAAACTAAGTGTGGTTTTACAAGAAGTTTTAAACTACCTTGGAAAATCATAACTGTTCTTTAGATTTAGGTTCTTGCAAGGAAACATCTAATTAATGTAAAATTCCAGATGTGGTATAGAATCCTTATGTATTGATAAAGATCAGGCTTGGAAAACAGTTGTTTAAGAGTATTCTGGTATTTTTGCTTAAAAATGTATGCTCTGATTAAGTATCTGATGTTTTATGCTTATGTTGGCTCACATGCTTATCACAAACTAGGAAAGTCTAGCTCTAATTTATCCATGATAGAAATATAAATGTCTGAGGATGGTGTGACTAGCCATAGAAGCTGGAGGTGGGGATGGAGAGAGATGAATGCAAATGCAGGTCAGTCAAAATAAAATACTCAAGAAAAACTGAGTCATCTGAAAGTTGCTCATTTCGAAAGTTGAACCAGTGAAAATCTAGAAAGAAAAATAAAACAAGAAAGGAAATGATAGATTGCCTTTGAAAAGTACAAATCTAAAACATACCATCTCAAAGTGAGATTTTGGTTTCAACATAAAAGAATGTTGTGAAATGTAGCACCTAATCAGCCAGTAGTTAATATGACATGACAGCTCACCTGGAAATGAACTGTAAAGAAATGAGTAACTTAAAATGATATTACATAACTTCAATAATTGAAACATTGAAGGCTTCTTAGCAAAACATAAGTAAATGTCTCAGTAAAAAGTATGCACTCTCTGACAAACAGCCTGTGACCTGAATAATTTTCCTTGTTGTTTGTGTAACCAATTCAATTCTTACCTCCTTTCTATATGTTTATACTTCTTGTTTTACATTGATAAACCAGAAAGAAAAGCCAAAGATTAGACTCATTTTTCTATATTTTTCATATTTTCTCTAATGAGTATGAGTTTATTAGTTTTATAATTAGAAAAAATGCAAAATAAAGATGGTCCCAATGTAATTAATAACCTTCAAAAGAAAAGCACCAGGCCCAGCTGGTTTCATTGGTTAATTCTCTCCAACATTTAAGGAAGAAATGACACCAGTTCTCCATAATCTCTTCCAAAAACTCATTCCTAACTTCCATAGAATGAAACCAATAATACCATGAAAATAAAACCAGGTAAAGACACTACAAGAAAACTAAAGGCCAATATCTCTCATGAGTGTAGATTTCAAAAATTTGATAAAATATTAGAAAATTGAATTCAACAATGTGTAAAAAAATTACACACTTTGACCAAGTAGTATTTATTTCAAGTGTGGAAGGCTGATACATCATTTGAAAGTTAGTTAGTGTAATCTACCACATGAGCAGGCTAAGGAAGAAATATCACATAATCATATCAATAGACACAAAACGAAACATTTGAAAAAATCCAACACTAGTTTATAATAAAAAAAAATCGGCCCTGGCTGGTTGGCTCAGCGGTAGAGCGTCGGCCTAGCATGCGGAGGACCCGGGTTCAATTCCCGGCCAGGGCACACGGGAGAGGCGCCCATTTGCTTCTCCACCCCTCCGCCGCGCTTTCCTCTCTGTCTCTCTCTTCCCCTCCCGCAGCCGAGGCTCCATTGGAGCAAGGATGGCCCAGGCGCTGGGGATGGCTCCTTGGCCTCTGCCCCAGGCGCTAGAGTGGCTCTGGTCGCAACATGGCGACGCCCAGGATGGGCAGAGCGTCGCCCCTGGTGGGCGTGCCGGGTGGATCCCGGTCGGGCACATGCGGGAGTCTGTCTGACTGTCTCTCCCTGTTTCCAGCTTCAGAAAAATGAAAAGAAAAAAAAAAAAAAAATCTAACCAACTAAGAATACAAAGGAACTTTCTCAACTTAATAAAGATCTACAAAATACCTACAGCAAACACCTACTTAACAGTGACAAACTAGATGTTTTCCCCTAAGTTCAGGAACAAAAAGGTGTTCTCTCTTATCACTGCAATTCAACATTATCCTCAAGTTCTAGCTAATGTAATAAGATGAGAAAAGGAAATAAAAGATATACAGAAAGGAAAGGAAAAAATAAGACTATCCTTTGTTTGCAAATGACATAATTGTCTACACAGGAAAAATCCCAAAGAATTGACCAAAAATAAAAAACAAATCTCAGGGCACAATGTTAATACACAAAGTAAATTACCTATATACAAGCAATGAACAATTTTAATTTGAAATTTTTAAAAAATGAAAGGAAGAAAGAAAGACAGGAAGACAAACCTTGATATAAATCTAACAAAATATGTACAGGATTTATATGTGGAAAACTACAAAATTCTGGTGAAAGAAATTTAAAAAGACCTAAATGAGAGATTTTATGTTCATGGATTGAAAGACTCAGTATTAAAATATTAATTATTCTCTAATTGAGCTGTATATTTAATGCATTCCCAATCAAAATTCCACCAAGTTATTTTGTAGATATCAAAAAACTAATTCTATGAAATATATGAAAGGCAAGAAACGTAGAATATCCAACACAATATTGAATAAGAAAAAAAAGTTGGAGGACTCACAACTCCTGATTTAAAAACTTACTATATAAAGCTATAGCAATCCATGTGCATGAATCGTAGACCCTAATGTAAAATGCAAAACTATAAAACTTCTTGGAGAGAACATAGGAGAAAATATAGGTGACCTCAGGGTTGGCAACAAGTTTTTTGATACAATACCAAATGCATGATCCATGAAAAAAGTGTGATAAATGCATTTTATTACAATTAGAAACTTTTGCTCTGTGAAATACTCTGTTAAGAGAATGAAAGACAAGTACAGATGGGAGAAAATATTTTCAAAATGCATATCTGATAAAGAATGTTCAAATATACAAAGAACTCTTAATATTCAACAATAAGAAAACAACTGTATTAAATAGTGGACAAATGGTCAGAACAGACTTTTCACCAAAGAAGATATACAGTTGGCAAAGAAGTATGAAAAGATGCTCAATAGCATTTGTTATTGACTTGCAAATTAAAATGCAATAACACTATCCACCTATTATAGTGGTGAAGATGAAAAAAATGACAGTACCAAGTGTTGACAGGGTTATAGAACAATAGCAACTCTCAGTCAATGCTAATAGGTGTTAAAAATGGCACAGCTTCTTTGCACTTTCTTTCGAAGCTAAACATAACAATCCAGCAAAAAAACGTATTTACCCAGCTGACTTTAAAACTTTCTCTCAGAACCCTGGCATGATTATTTATAGCACCTTAATTCATAATTACCCAAACTGGAAGCATCAAGGATATGCTTCTGTAGGTGAATGGACCTCTTTATATGGTACATTCACATAAGGGAATATTAATCAACAATAAGAAAAAATGAACTATAAAGTCATGAAAAGACATGGATGACTCTTAAATGCATATTGGTTAAGTGAAAGAAGCCGGTCTGAAAAGGCTACAGATTATTTTATTCCAATTACATGACATTCTGAATTAAACAAAAGTCTGGTGATAGTGAAGATTATTGGTCGCCCAGGGTACAGGGAGAGAGAAGGAATACATGAAGCACAGGGGGTCTTGTGGGGCAGGAGAACTGCTCTGTATGATACTGTAATTATAGATACAGGACACCATGAGTTTGTCAAAACCCGTAGTACATTGCAATATAAATAGTAAATTCCAATGTATATAAGCTTAAAAAAAAACATTTAGGAGGTTGGGAGTCCCAGCATGGAAAGCAAAATGTGTTGTTGTTTTTTTTAATCTAACTATTACAAGGTATGAAACCACCTCACTGAAGGGGGTGGGAGAGAGAGCTGATGACCTAAGTAACTTTAGAAGTAAAAGGAATCTGTAAGATTAGAAGCAAAAGAAACAGTGCATAAGCACTGTAGTTGACAAAATTGTTGCCTTTGGAAATACAGGTTAACAATTCTGATATTTCCATACATAAATACTGGAACTGAACAATTAAGTAAATAGATGACAGGTGGTGGAAGCTAGGTTTTTCACTTTTGGAGTAAGAGTCTGCCGATAAGCAAGTTAGAATGATTCCTATGATGATAGAGTTAGAGATATCAGTATGAATTCATGTTTAGCTTAAAATAAATACAGATGGTTATATAGGGAAATAGTTATAGATATGTGTATATACCTGGGTTAATAAATGCAAATGGCCTGACCTCTGGTGGCGCAGTGGATAAAGCGTCGACCTGGGAACACTGAGGTCGCCGGTTCAAAACCCTGCACTTGTCTGGTCAAGGCACATATGGGAGTTGATGCTTCCTGCTCCTCCCTTCCTCTCTCTCTCTCTCTTTCTCCCCTCTCTAAAAAAAAAAAAAAAAAAAAAAAAAATGCAAATGTATTTCTTTCTCTATCAGCTGAGAGGACCTAGAGTAAAAGCACCCTGGCTGTGATGATCATACCTAACACTCAGATCTTGGTTTCTTATACCATTCTCAAGTAAAAGGAACCAGGAATTCTTGGAAAAATAGCTGATTCTAGGACTAGATCAGGAAATATACAAGAGGAGCCTAGAACAGCGATTCTCAACCCTTTTCATCTCACAGACACATAAAGTAATTATTAAAATTCTGCAGCACACCAAAAAATATATTCTTTGCTAATCTGACAAAAAAAATAGGTATAATTTTATTCATTCACACCAGATGACTATTGTTGTGTTGGCTGTTGTCATCTTTTTATTTGATAATCTAAGAGAGAAGAGGTCCGTGCCCCTGACTAAATAGTCAGGTATTGATTGCATGTTTTAAAAATTCTTGTGGCACACCAGTATGCCATGGCACACCGATTGAAAATCGCTGGTCTAGAGCAACTTCTAGTGCCAGGAAGTTAGGAAGTACCTTTAAAAGCACACACAGTGCTTCCTCTGGCACTTTCTAGGGAAATTTTTACTATTTGTCTCTAAGAGATCTTGCACCATACCTATCTAATCATACAGAGTTAGTATGAAATGCTTTTTTATTAAAGAATAAATTAAATCACTTTTTTTCTTTGTAAGTTAAGTGGCCAAAGTTTTTGCTTCTTTCTAGGAAGGAATAGTAGCAATCGGGTGAGAAAGAAGAGAAAATAAGAAAAGAAATTGAAGTCAAGAGGAACAGTGCCAGCATGCTATGTGGAAACTATTGTCTGTACTATCTTATATAACCTTTCATGCTCTTATTAATAATGATCTTACAGATGAAAAATAATAGGCAGAGAAAAGGAGGGGGAGGAAATAGGTAGATAGAGACTGTACAGGTTTCCCAGGTGCAAGCATATCTAACATTTGTAGTTTTCATTACAATAGAACAAAATTAGCTTTATGTGGAAAAATTGTCTTTTCCCCAGCCAAACGTTGAGAAGGTCAATACCAATAAGAGAATTATCTAGAAATTGTGTAACTGCTGATTGCAGGGGACTTGATCTAAAAACTGTGGATGAGTCAACAGCCCATTTTCCCCTCCCTAAGAGCTTCCTAGATTTTTTTTAGTGTGGTTTTTAGTTACTGCAGTGTGCAGTGAGAAATGTCATCCCAATTCCTGGCTGACATATTACCCATTTTCTATTTTTCATTTATAATAGCCTCAACCGTACAGCTTATACTGGGAACATTTAGATACTGGTTCTTGGAATTTTCTAAGGGGAGGCTTAGTCACAGTTTCACAGTGGAGGTGCTTCAGGAGAATGACCATCGGTGAGCGAGGGGTCATACAGATGCTTCATATCAGCTCAGGCTGTATATTATGTGTATAATATGTTGGCTACTATGCAGAAATATGAGTCAGTGATCTGAATTCCATGTCTGTTTCTGCCACTGACTAGCCACACTGAGCAAGTTATGAAAATCTTTTGTGTTTTAGTTTTCACTTATAAAATAGAGATGATATTATTTACATTAGAGAAGATATGAGGATTAAATTTAAAATAATCATCAAGTTATAGAGGAAGGAGAAACAAAACAAACAGAGCAAGATTCTTTTTAAAAATTTTTTATTTATTGATGTTAGCGAGAGAAAAGAAGGATGAGAGAGAGAGAGAGAGAGAGAGAGTCAGGAATACTGATCTGTTCCTGTATACGCCCTGACCAGGGAATGAACCAGCAACCTCTGAGCATCTGGACGATGCTCTAACCAACTGAGCTATCCAGCCAGGGTTTAAGATTCTTTTTCAGGGAAAAATGTCAACTAATAAAATGTGAAAAAAATGATCAAATTTTAAAATCACCATTTTATAGTCCCCAATGTTGTAATGGATTCCAGTGAGTATGATCAGTGGGTACTAAAGCTACTAGATAAAAGGATTTTGAGGAATAGGACATTCATGGCCTAAGTGAAATGGGAAACAAGTAAGTTTATAAGAGAGAGGTCAGATGGTCACCATCTTTACCATGACTCCCAGAGGGAAAATGCAAATCTAATCAAACCTCTAATCTGACTCTTAGTTTAAGGAATACAGGATATGGAGGCACAAAAAATTAAATTTAAATTAAAATAGAACTCACACAGTGATGGTATATGTCAAAGAGAGACAGGAGCCAATTAAGAGAGTTCCCAATAGCTACTGATGGAACAATCTGAGCAATAAAGTCAATAAAGTACTATTGGATTATAACCCAAAGTATAAAGTAAATATACTTGACTCCAGACTGGTATAAATAAATGACTGCATAAATAAATACATGTGGGCATAAAGACAAATCCCCCATGCAGGAGAACAGTACATAATTTATGTGAATACTCTGCCTTCAAGGAGATAGAGCAAAAAGTCCCCACACCTTAAGTGTGATCTTGCACTTAGTAACTTCTTCCCAAAGGTACAGTATAGAACAGGGTCACAGAAAGTAACCTTACAGGGGAGAAACCTGACAAACACTGTCATGTCCAGGTGATCAAGGTCAACATCAATAATGATAAGTCATGTTGACAGTAGGTGCTCTTGATATAATGTGATAAAAATGGCACTTTACTTCTGTGGTCTTTGTCCCGCAAAACCACAAACCCAGTCTAATCATGAGAAAAACATCAAGCAAATCCAAAATGAGGGACACTCTACAAAATATCTGACTAGCCAGCCTCAAAACTGTCATCAAAAACAGGAAAGTCTGAAAAATTGTTACAGCCAAGAAGAGCCTAGAAGACATGATGACTAAATGCAATGTAGTGTCCTGTATGGGATCCTGACATTAGGTTAAAACTAATGCAATCTGACTAAAGTACGCACTTCAGTTAATAACACTCTATCAGTTCATTAACAATGTATTGATGTATGATAACAAATGTACCATGCTCACTTAGCATGTTAATTACAGAAGAAACTAATGGCAGAGATATATGGGGACTGTGTATTAGCTTCACAGTTTTTCTATAAATCTAAAACTGACCTACACAATTTCTTTTTTTAAAATGGTACCCAAATTTAACTGTGGCTGCTGTCCTAAGGATCGCCGCACTACACACCTCCAGGAAGCATCAGGCTTACAAAATCCAGTGTGAATGGTATCTCCTGGAGTTGTTCAAGGCTGCATGCAGTACTTCTCCAACTTCTGTGGCTTTTTCCTAAGAGCAGTGATGGCATTTGCCATGCGACAGTTAATGTCTTCCCAGTGTAACTTTTCATCAGTTGAGTTAGATCCTACTTCACTGGTTTCCTCAGGAGGGAAGGCTGGGCTGGATCAGTGACTAACTCTTTTCAGAAAGAGGTAGGAAGTACACTCTTCCTCTTGTCAAACAGGCATCAGCAACCCAACTATATATGTGCAGAGACCAAAGTTGGAGCCTGGAGCCGAGTTAGGGAGATCTGACCTGCCCAGGCCTCCCCACAATCTGTACTCCCGACCTCTACCCACTCCCCCGACCTCAGTCACAGGGTAGGAATCACAGTGTGGCACAAAGGCAATCCTGGTGCTTCAAACTTCTGAACCAGGAACCAAATCAAATGGACCGAGAAAGCCCAGAGAATGTGGGAACTGAAAGTGTCAGCAGCGACATTTTGGAACACGGAGCAGGACATTTCCAACATCTGAAGAAATACATTTTCTAGCCTGCTTGAGTGAGAACCTGAAAGATAAGAACTTCTGTTGACCACTCTGAAAATGTGGGCATTTAACTGAAACTTGTAAATGAAATATTAAATCCCCATGAAATGCGAGACCTCCTCCTGATATTTGGTCCATAAATTATGTTCCAGTAGATTTGAGATCATAAAGTTCCCTCATTCCAGACCAAACTAATGCTCTTTCACTTTTTGTTCCTGTAAATTATAAACTCCAGATGTGTCAAATTATGTAATGAAAACCATATAAAAAGGAATTTGTTTTTGAAGGAACTTCATAAATTTTTTGTTTTATGGAGCTTTATTGGTTTTATTTTAATGGGACTGAAGAAAAATGGAACCTTTCATGTTTTCACTTTTTTTCACACTGAAGGGGGATCCTGAATTGTCAGGACTCAAAAGGAAAAATGCTTTCCGCGGGCCAATTTTTTTTTTAACAGACTAGGTCCAGTTGCTGAGATAAGCCTCTTGCTGAATCAAATGTATGTTTTTGTATTTTGTCCTGGATCTTATCTGCCTGCAGCAGCAGCAAGCTTAATAACAAATGAGGTTCAAAGAGACGAAGCCGCTGTTTCGGTTTCTTACCCTGCTGTTTTCAAAGGCCTCCGCAGATTGGCTCAGTCTGCCCATCCTAATCAAACTCTTTGAAAGCTTATCTTGGGCCACCATTTCCTACAGCCCTTCCACGAAGTGCCCGTTATTTGTAATCATTAGTAGAATGGTATGTGGTGTATAAATATAGTTAATAGTTACATTTCTAAGACATTGTTCAAGACTATCTTTTTAAAAATCTCAGCTTGACATGAGTTTTTTATTTCTAGTTATCAAATCAGAGTTTTTCTCAGTTATTTTGCAGTTGACTTCCTAAATTTGCTTTTAATTCAGTAGCAATATGGCTTTTATAGTGCAAATAAGTTAAATGGATGCCATTTGGGGGGATATAGATGATAGTTGAGATGGTTTTATTTTTTGCGTTGGATAATTCTGCAAGAAGATGCTACAAATTATAGCAAGAGTTGTGTATATGAGGGATTGATGAAGAGGAATATTTGTAAGGCTTTGAGATTTCCCTGGAATGCAATAGAATTCAGTTTAACCTTGGTTTTCTTCAAAGGACTCTCCCTCTTTGCTTAAATTCTCAGAAAATATGAGTAGACTTTTCAGTTTACTAAATTCTAAGAACAGTCAGGAGCCCAGCCCTTAGGAGAGGACCTGTCAACAATGGGAGGGTCTGGGGGCGGTGATGATGGGAATGAGACTGGCCTGACTGGAGGGATGGAGACCAAAATTCCTAGAAGGCAAGCATGTTGAACCCACTGCCTCCCTGTGAACGGGGCTCTTGACCACGGCCCTGGCTTCCCTCCTCTCCCCTCCCACTCACCCAGCAGAGGGCTGTGCCGGCCCTGCCAGGAGGCAGCTGTCCTTGGCCCGGGCCAGCAGCTGGCTGCACGCTGTGCTCCTCGCAGCCTTCCAGCCCAGCCCACTTGGCCATGGAGGCCTCAGATTTCATCTCCAAGTACTAGAGTCCCTTCACTAAACTCAGATATTTTTCATCTGATAACTTGATTATTTCTCAATTGGCGAGTTTCAGCCACAAAAATTGTCTTCTAGAAAATAAAATATAATCCAATATTATCTTGCATGGTGTTACATGTTGGGATATTACCCAGTAATAGCTACTGAGAGAACAAACCGTTGTTGAAAACACCAGTTCAATTGTCTGATCCACTCCAGATCTAACCACACCATTCTAAATGCTTTCTTTTAGAAATTAGAGATAATGGTTTTTAAAAAAATAACATGCAGGAACGTATTATGAACTTTGTGAGCATTTCCCTGCAGATAATCGAACTAATCCCAAAACAAAAACTATAACATGAGTGACTTTCTTAAAGTAAAAAAATTTCAAAAAAAGATCTATTGTTTTTTTTCAATTCCTTGAAGTAAATTTTATGTAAATATGCCCTATGTATAAGCAAACTCAAAAGTATGAACATCAACATAGATAAATCATAAAATTATTTTATTTGCTTTACTGAGACTATCATGATATAATTTATGGAAATAGGTCATTCCTATGCTAGGATTCATGTAGAATTTATTTATTTTTTATAAATAAATTTTTATTTTAATGAGGTGACATCAATAAATCAGGGTACATATATTCAAAGAAAACATTTCCAGGTTATCTTGTCATTTAGTTCTGTTGCATACCCATCACCCAAAGAGAGATCGTCCTCCGTCACCCTCTATCCAGTTTTCTTTGTACCCCTCCCCCTCTCCCTCTCCCTCCTTCCCTCCCCCCACCCCCGTAACCACCCCACGCCTGTCCATGTCTCTTAGTCTCATTTTTATGTCCCACCAATGTATGGAATCCTGCAGTTCTTGTTTTTTTCTGATTCACTTATTTCATTCCGCATAATGTTATCAAGATTCCACCATTCTGCTGTAAGTGATCCTATGTCATCCTTTCTTATGGCTGAATAGTATACCCTGGTGTATATGTGCCCCATCTTCTTTATCCAGTCTTCTATTTTTTTTTACAGTGATTAAAAGCCTTTAAGCAAACTCTTGGCCAATATAGCAAGAATCCATAAAAGAGTAGTGTCCTTAACATGTTCACCAAGTCCAAGTTGGCCCCATCACCATGCCAAATTCCTGAAAAATGCAACCCAACCACAGTTCAGTCTGTTAGGAGCTGTCACAGGGAGCAGGAGTCCAGGAAAAGTCCACATCCAGGAAAAGTCCTCATGGCACTGGAATTGTTGTCACCATTCTACACTTTGCAGCTCATGTCCAAGTCCCAATGACCGCTGCTTCTAGCTAGTAATGATTCAGGTAGAATTTATTTTTAAAAGAAACTCACATATCATTTTTTAATTATTAAAATAGGCTAAGTGAAATAAGTCATTCAGAGAATAAGTCATATGATTTTACTTATATGTGGAATATAAAACAATATAAAGGAACAAACAAAATGGAACAGATTCATAGACACGGTGAGCAGACTGTATGATGACTGGCAGATGGGAGGCAGATTGGGGGCTGGGTGAGGAAGGTGAAGGGATTGAGGAGTACAGGTTGGCAGTTACAGAACAGTCATGGGGATGGAAAGTACAGCATGGGGAATATAGTCAGTAATGTTGTGATAACTGTGTATAGTGCCATTTGGGTATGCAAATATCGGGGGGAACATTTTATAAAGAGTAAGATTTTCTAACCACTATGCTGTACACCTGATACTAACACAATATTGAATATAAAGTTTAATTGAAAAAAGTTTTTGAATTAAAAAAATTTTGTTAAAAAAAAGAAAAATACATTGTACATTCTGAAGTGTTATAAAATATAACTGAACAGCTTGAAGAAAAATAGTAAAATGAACAATTGCATATTTATTATACAGATTAAGAAATCAAAACTTAGATCTTTGTAGTCTACGGCCATACCACCCTGAATGCGCCCGATCTTGTCTGATCTCGGAAGCTAAGCAGGGTCGAGCCTGGTTAATACTTGGATGGGAGAAGACCCTTGTATGTCCCTTCTCAATGACAATCTTCCCCACAGAAGTAACTACTCATCTGAATTTTATGTTAACCTAGTCCTTTTTTATTCTTTATAATTTAATCACCTTTGTATTTTCCTCCCAAATATGGTAGTGTTTAGTTTTGTCTGTTTATGACCTTTATTTACATAAAAAGAATCATACTTTATATTTTTTGTTTGACTTCTTTAACTTAACATTACTGTTTATTTTATTCCAGTGTTTGAATATATACAATGTATTCATCCAATTTACTGCTGATTAACATTTGAGCTCTTTCCAGCTTGCTATTATAAGCAGTACTGCAGTTAATAGTCTTAAACATGTCTCCTAGCCACATATGCAAGAATTCTCTCAAATTGATACCTAGGACTGCATCTTCTAGGTTATAAAGTATATATATTTTCAGCTAGACTAAGTAATCTCAAAATATTTTCCAACATGATTGGCCCTATTTATGTTCCCACAAGCAATGGATGAAAGTGTCCATTGCATCACATCCCCTCCAACATTTGATATTATTTCATTTTAGCTTTTTCCAGTGTAGTGCATACGAAATGGTATCCCATTGTGATTTTCATTTTTATTTCTCTGATTACTAGTAAGGTTGGATATATTTTCATATGTTTGTGGGCCATTTGTGTTTTCATTCATTCAATAATTACTGTTTGAGTACCTCTCATGTGCCAGGCACTGTTTGGAGCTTTTCCACTTCTTTAATCGGTGCATATTGATTACCATTTTTTCTATTGGATTGTTTTCCTTTTTCAAAGGACTTCTTTATATGTTCTGGAAGCATCCTTTGTTGGTTATATGTTTTGCAAATATTCTTTCCAAGTTTTTGGCTTGCCTCTTACTCCCTGGGATTTTTTGATGAACAGAAGCTCCTAATTTTAAACGTAGTTAGATTCTTTTTCTTATTTATATTGTCTTTTAAAAGCTTTAGAATTTTACTTTTCAATTTAAGACTTTACTTCCACTTGAAGTGTCTTTTTTTTGTCATTTTTTTTTTTTTTGTGCTTGCACAGGAGAGAGAGAGAGAGAAAGAGAGAGAGGGAGGGAGATGAGAAGCATCAACTCGTAGTTGCGGCATGTTATTTCATTGATTGCTTCTCATACGTGCCTTGACAGGGCTGGTGGTGGGGGTGGCTTCCAGCTGAGCCAGTGACCCCTCGATCAAGCCAGCAATCTTAGGCTCAAGCCAACAACCTTGGCTTCAAGCTAGCGATCTTTGGGCTCAAGCCAGCAACCATGAGGTCATGTCAATACTCCCACACTCAAGCTAATGACCTCAGAGTTTTGAACATGGGACCTCAGCATCCTAGCTTGATGCTCTGTCCACTGCACCACCACCGGTCAGGCTGAAATGTATTCTTATATATCATATGAGAAAAGGATCCAATTTCTTTCTTTTTTCCTCATACGGAGAACTTTTCTGGCATCATTATTGGATGGTCTGTCCTTTACCCACTAATCTACAATGATCTTTTTGCCATGAGTCATGTCCCTATATGTATGTGAGGATCTGTTTCTGGGAACTCCCTTCTATCTCATTGTTCTATTTGTGCTTCTGTATGACAGTTCCACTGCACCACTGCATTAATCACTCATCATACAAAGAAAAAGATAACTATTTTGGAAGTTAAATGCACAGTGCCAGATACATGTTAAGCACTCTATGGATGTCATTTATTATTTTTTTAGTAGGGAACACATTTTAATATGTTGTTTTAAATAATATCTAAAACTCTATAGAGAATAGTGAGCAGTCAGTAGAAATAACCACTTCTTTTTGCATTTGATCTGATCAGACTTAAGAAATATACATGCACAGTCATTGTCTTTGCTTTTTCTGAAGCATGTAGAAAAAGTGGAGGGTGAACTCTATAGCTTCTTTGCTCATCCTCAATCTGCAGTATCTAAGAAAAGCTGAATGAAGGGGACTTGACTTTGGTAGTTTGTTTCTTTTTCAGAATTGAGTTTTGGAAGAGACATTACATCAGGGGTAGTCAACCTTTTTATACCTACCGCCCACTTTTGTATCTCTGTTAGTAGTACAATTTTCTAACCGCCCACTGGTTCCACAGTAATGGTCATTTATAAAGTAGGGAAGTAACTTTACTTTATAAAATTTACAAAGCAGAGTTACAGCAAGTTAAAGCATATAATAATAATTACTTACCAAGTACTTTATGCCAGATTTTTGCTAAGTTTGGCAGAATAAATCTTTATAAAACAACTTACTATAGTTAAATCTATCTTTTTATTTATACTTTGGTTGCTCTGCTACTGCCCACCATGAAAGCTGGAACGCCCACTAGTAAGCGGTAGGGACCAGGTTGACTACCACTGCATTACATGAAAGAATAAAGAAGTATCTTCAGAAAAGACTTTCAGTGGTAAATATCTGGAGCATCCAGTTTTCTACACTATGCTTTCATTTTATTTTACTTATTATATACCACCTCGGAATCTTTCTAAAATAAACCCATTCATTTGATGAAGGAGAGGGAAGTGCCATAGTTTAACTACTACTGAAAGAAATGTTCTTTACTCTGTTGGTCTTGGACTTCCACAAAATACTTGATTCCAGATGTTAGTTTTTTCAGAAGCCTTGTTAAAGTGCCAGAGCATTAGATTTTTGAAGGCATTTCCAAACCCCAGCTGATTATCACAACATGCAGGAATCCAAACTTTCAAAGCTCAACTTTGGCTCTGAAGCATGTCAGCAGCTGCAAAAAGTATGTGTGAAGGCACAGGTTCACAGGATTGGGATCCAGTGTGTCCTTATATGGTAAAACAATAAGTAAACTGCATTTACTTCCTGATTATCAGGCACTGAATTTTCTTGATTCCATCAGAATTAATTATAGCTTGATAATGGTAGTAGTCATGTAGCAAGGTGATATATAGGTTCTAAGTAATATAGACTTTTAACAAATTCTTTAATTTTATTAATTCTTCACATGTATACACAGTGTTGAAATTATTTTACATTTTACTCCAGATGTACATTTCAGAATATGTCAACAAAGTAACTTTTCCTCAAATTATTTTTTATATATTTACTATTTCTGTTTTTCTTGAGAGGCTTCATGATTTCCTAGGGAATCGATTTTGTACTTTTCTAAGAAGAGGGAGAATGTTCTACCCATCCACTCATCTCCCTCCAGCTGATGGCAGAGGGATCATCAACAGATGCCCTCCAAATGATGAAAGTGGGAAGAGAATGGATAAGGAAAGGACCAGAAGGGGACTTTAGGTTACATCTTATCCATTAATAGTGAAGAGGAAGGGAAGACCTTTAGATAGGGGGTGACTAAGCAAAATGCAAAGAGGAAATAATGACTAAGAGACTGTCATCATAGGAAGGCAGTCTTCCCTTAAGTGAAGGGGACATTGAGGTTTGTCAAGAGGAGAACAACTGGTAGAAGATCCTAAAAGGTGAAATTCAGTGTGTTCCAACAGCAGACTATTTTTCTGCTCATTTATGTCATTTAAAAAATAGCATTAGAACATCCAGCACGGATGGTAGCACGCACACTCAATAAATTCTTGTTGTCAGATAGAGTTGAATGATAAAGACAATTTATAGTAAATGAGAGACTATTCCAGGCCTTAAAACAAAATGTTTTAAAATTAATTTCTAGGAAGTTCATTTTCCCACCACTAATAGTATTCCTGGGATTTGGTACATGAAAGAACCAGTCCGATGCCTCTTTCTAAATTCTACAAGCACATTTTACATTGGCAGGATAATTGAGAAGGAAGCCCTGATGAGGTCAGTGCAGAACATTCCTCCAGGCCTGGGTGGATCAAGACTCAGCTTTCATCTCCTCAGATTCCTTTTCCAGCTACAGAGTGGCCTCCCCAGTGCTGAAGCAGATGTGTCAGCAATCTTTCTCTGGTTCTTTAAGATTCATCCCTTTCAGAGCTGAAGCCAGCACAACCAGGACACTTCTAAGGATTCCTCAGCAGCAGTCTTCATGGGGAGCCTCAGAATGATAGTGAGCCCCGCAGTTTATCCTCAGATGGCTCAGCAGTTGTCATCATGGCAGCTATCAGAAACTACAGGTGCCTTTTCCACAGTCTTTATATTTAGGGCCTTCTAGAAGTAATCATCCGCTGTCCCAGCATCAGACAGATGCACACTCAGCAGTCATTGTGATAAGGGCTGGGACCCAGAAATGAAAGACGGACGCCATGACAGCACAGTGTGATGATCAGCACAGCTTCAAGTTCCCCAATCAGGGTCGACACTGATTTTGTCAGGCAAAGGAGCGTCCTGCTTCAGGCAGGTCCCTTATCCTTTTAATTGTTTTTCCAGCTATTGATATATGAAGTCTTCTTTTTGCCCTACTTGGCATTAACACTTGCAATTTGCTATAAAAATCTTACTCAAAGCTGCTTATTGCAATTGTTTCAGATGTTTGATTTATAATTCGTTGTTCTAGCTCCTCTAACTACTTTATGAAGGTAATTAGTTTTAAAACCATGCAAAAACAAAACACCCTCAAGCCTACTTTCTTAGGGTATTTATTATTTTCTAAAAAGCTGTGTGAACATTTCATTTGGGCAATTCATAACAATCTATTGCTATGTCTTAGACTCCTGCCTCTCTGTCAGACTGTTACCGATCTGTTTCATGGATGACAGTCACTGAATATTTTCACATGCTCCACAGTGGTTTTTGTGATGCTGTGATTATTTGTGGGCTAGACCAGAATTGCCAGGTACTCAGTTAGAGGAACTCTGGAGACTATAGTTGGATAGAATTGGGTCTTAAGACATCATCTCAGCCCCGTGGATGAACAATACTGTCTACCCAGCCCAGCCCCTCTTTGATGGTGACTATGGTTATCCGTTCTCTCCCTCGTCAGAGCCTTGTTGGTCCATATTCCCCAAGGTTGTTATATCAGAAGTAAGGTAGTTGTTTTTTCTCATTGCTTAATTTGCTTTGGTGTTCCATGAGAGGAGCAAAGAATAAATAATTTATGTGGTAAAGTTAAGTAAAATTGAGGATCAAAATATTCCTGTGACTAGGCAAAATTTTCTTTTAAAATGTATTCAAATTAAACATTCTAAGCTAAATCACAGTCAGTAGTACCTAGACCTAAAAATATTCCACATTAATCTCATTTTCCCCTTTCTCAAGAGGAGACAAACATTAATTTCAAAGAATTTATTTAGATTTATTTTTTATACTTTCTGTTGGTAGATATATGAGAGAATTTTTTTTTTAATAATTTTATTTTTTTAATGGGGTGACATCAATAAATCAGGATACATATATTCAAAGATAACAAGTCCAGGTTATCTTGTCGTTCAATTATGTTGCATACCCACCACCCAAAGTCAGATTGTCCTCTGTCACCTTCTATCTTGTTTTCTTTGTGCCTCTCCCCACCCCCTTTCCCTCTCCCATCCCCCCCCCCCATAACCACCACACTCTTATCAATGTCTCTTAGTTTCACTATTATGTCCCACCTACGTATGGAATAATACAGTTCCTGTTTTTTTCTGATTTACTTATTTCGCTTCGTATCATGTTATCAAGATCCCACCATTTTGCTGTAAATGTTCCGATGTCATCATTTCTTATGGCTGAGTAGTATTCCATAGTGTATATGTGCCACATCTTCTTTATCCAGTCATCTATTGATGGGCTTTTTGGTTGTTTCCATGTCCTGGCCACTGTGAACAATGCTGCAATAAACATGGGGCTGCATGTGTCTTTACGTATCAATGTTTCTGAGTTTTGGGGATATATGACCAGTAGAGGGATTGCTGGGTCATAAGGTAGTTCTATTTTCAGTTTTTTGAGGAACCACCATACTTTCTTCCATAATGGTTGTACTACTTTACATTCCCACCAACAGTGTATGAGGGTTCCTTTTTCTCCACAGCCTCTCCAACATTTGTCTTGCTAATAACAGCTAATCGAACAGGTGTGAGGTGGTATCTCATTGCCGTTTTGATTTGCATTTCTCTAATAGCTAAAGAAGATGAGCATCTTTTCATATATCTGTTGGCCATTTGTATTTCTTCCTGGGAGAAGTGTCTATTCATATCCTCTTCCCATTTTTTTATTGGATTGTTTGTTTGTTTGTTGTTGAGTTTTATGAGTTCTTTGTATATTTTGGATATTAGGCCCTTATCTGAGCTGTTGTTTGAAAATATCATTTCCCATTTAGTTGGCTGTCTGTTTATTTTGTTATCAGTTTCTCTTGCTGAGCAAAAACTTCTTAGTCTGATGTAGTCCCATTCATTAATTTTTGCCTTCATTTCTCTTGCCATTGGAGTCAAATTCATAAAATGCTCTTTAAAACCCAGGTCCATGAGTTGAGTACCTATGTCTTCTTCTATGTACTTAATTGTTTCAGGTCTTATGTTTAGATCTTTGATCCATTTTGAGTTAATTTTTGTACAGGGGGAGAGACTGTAGTCCAGTTTCATTCTTTTGCATGTGGCTTTCCAGTTTTCCCAGCACCATTTATTGAAGAGGCTTTCTTTTCTCCATTGTGTGTTGTTGGCCCCTTTATCAAAAATTATTTGACTATATATATGTGGTTTTATTTCTGGACTTTCTATTCTGTTCCATTGGTCTGAGTGTCTATTTTTCTGCCAATACCATGCTGTTTTGATTGTCGTGGCCCTATAATATAGTTTGAAGTCAGGTATTGTAATGCCCCCAGCTTCATTCTTTTTCTTTAGGATTGCTTTGGCTATTCGGGGTTTTTTATAGTTCCATATAAATCTGATGATTTTTTGCTCTATTTCTTTAAAAAACGTCATTGGAAGTTTGATGGGAATTGCATTAAATTTGTATATTGCTTTGGGTAATATAGCCATCTTGATTATATTTATTCTTCCTAGCCAAGAACAAGGTATATTCTTCCATCTCATTATATCTTTTTCGATTTCCCTTAACAATGGTTTATAGTTTTCATTATATAAGACCTTTACATTCTTTGTTATGTTTATTACTAAGTATTTTATTTTTTTTGTTGCAATCGTGAAGGGGATTATTCTTTTGAGTTCCTTCTCAGTTGTTTCATTGTTGGCATATAGAAAGGCTATTGACTTCTGTATGTTAATTTTGTATCCTGCAACCTTACTGTATTGGCTTATTGTTTCTAGTAGTCTTTTTGTGGATTCTTTGGGGTTTTCGATGTATAGGATCATATCATCTGCAAAAAGTGATACCTTTACTTCTTCTTTTCCGATATGGATGCCTTTTATTTCTTTGTCTTGTCTGATTGCTCTGGCTAGAACCTCTAGTACCACATTAAATAAGAGTGGAGAGAGTGGACAACCCTGTCTTGTTCCTGATTTAAGGGGGAAAGCCTTCAGTTTAGTGCCATTTAATATGATGTTAGCTGATGGTTTATCATATATGGCTTTTATCATGTTGAGATATTTTCCTTGTATACCCATTTTGTTGAGAGTCTTAAACATAAAATTGTGTTGTATTTTATCGAAAGCCTTTTCTGCGTCTATTGATAAGATCATGTGGTTTTTGTTCTTTGTTTTGTTGATATGGTGTATTACGTTAACCGTTTTACGTATGTTGAACCATCCTTGAGATTCTGGGATGAATCCCACTTGATCATGATGTATTATTTTTTTAATATGTTGTTGTATTCGATTTGCTAGTATTTTGTTTAGTATTTTAGCATCTGTATTCATTAGAGATATTGGTCTGTAGTTTTCTTTTTTTGTGCCATCCTTGCCTGGTTTTGGTATGAGGGTTATGTTGGCCTCATAAAATATGTTTGGAAGTATTGCTTCTTCTTCAATTTTTTGGAAGACTTTGAGTAGAATAGGAACCAAGTCTTCTTTGAATGTTTGATAAAATTCGCTGGTATAGCCGTCAGGGCCTGGACTTTTATTTTTGGGGAGGTTTTTAATGGTTTTTTCTATTTCTTCTTTACTGATAGGTCTGTTTAGGCTTTCTGCTTCTTCTTGACTCAGTCTAGGAAGGTTGTATTGTTCTAGGAATTTATCCATTTCTTCTAGGTTGTTGAATTTAGTGGCATAAAGTTTTTCATAGTATTCTACAATAATTCTTTGTATATCTACGGTGTCCGTGGTGATTTCTCCTCTTTCATTTTGGATTTTGTTTATATGAGTTCTTTCTTTTTTTTCCTTGGTAAGTCTTGCCAAGGGTTTGTCAATTTTGTGGATCTTTTCAAAGAACCAGCTCCTTGTTCTATTAATTTTTTCTATAGTTTTTCTGTTCTCTAATTCATTTATTTCTGCTCTGATTTTTATTATCTCCTTTCTTCGGCTGGTTTTGGGTTGTCTTTTTTCTTCTTTTTCTAGTTCCTTAAGGTGGGAAGTTAAGTGGTTCACTTGGGCTCTCTCTTGTTTGTTCATATATGCCTGAAGTGATATGAACTTCCCTCTTATCACTGCTTTTGCTGCATCCCATAGATTCTGATATGTCGTATTGTCATTTTCATTAGTCTGTATATATCTTTTGATCTCTGCACTTATTTCTTCTCTGACCCATTCATTTTTTAAAAGTATGTTGTTTAGTTTCCACATTTTTGTGGGATTTTTTTTCCTCTTTTTTGCAGTTGAATTCTAGTTTCAAGGCTTTATGATCAGAAAATATGCTTGGTACAACTTCAATTTTTCTGAATTTGCTGATGTTGTTTTTGTGGCCCAACATATGGTCAATTCTTGAGAATGATCCATGTACACTGGAGAAAAATGTATACTCAGTCACTTTGGGATGAAAGTCCTGTAGATGTCTATCATATCCAGGTGCTCTAGTGTTTTGTTTAAGGCCACTATGTCTTTGTTGATTCTCTGTTTGGATGACCGATCTAGAGCTGTCAGCGGTGTATTGAGGTCTCCAAGTATGATTGTGTTTTTGTCAGTTTTTGTTTTAAGATCAATAAGTAGCTGTCTTATATATTTTGGTGCTCCTTGGTTTGGTGCATATATATTAAGAATTGTTATGTCTTCTTGATTCAGTGTCCCCTTAGCCATTATGAAATGGCCATTTTTGTCTCTGAGTACTTTTCCTGTCTTGTAGTCAGCATTATCCGATATGAGTATTGCTACACCTGCTTTTTTTTGGATGTTATTTGCTTGGAGTATTGTTTTCCAGCCTTTCACTTTGAATTTGTTTTTATCCTTGTTACTTAGATGAGTTTCCTGTAGGCAGCATACAGTTGGATTTTCTTTTTTAATCCATTCTGCTACTCTGTTCCTTTTTATTGGTGAGTTTAATCCGTTTACATTTAGTGTAATTATTGATACTTGTGAGTTCCCTATTGCCATTTTATATCTTGCTTTCTGTTAGTTTTGTGTCTTGTTTGATCCTTCTCTTTCGTTTTTCTATCTTTTGTTTTTATTTGGTTGTATTCCATACATCTTTCCTCTGTTGCTATCTTTTTTATCTCATGTGCTTCTGTGGTGGTTTTTTCAATGGTGGTTACCTTTGAGTAATGAAAAGGGTCCCTACCCTGTTCATTGTAGCGAACTGTTTTGAGAGTACTTTTGCACTCCATCGTCCTTTGCTACTGTTAATCTCCATCTTCTCCCCCTCTTTCTTTTTGTTGTTGTCACAGTTTAAATTTGGTTTTATTGTGTTCTTCTTGGAGCTTTTACTTGTGGCTCTGTTTTTTTTTTGTTTTTTGCATCTGATTGGAGAACCCCCTTTAGTAATTCCTGGAGTGGGGGTTTTCTGATGATAAATCCCTCATCTTTTCTGTATCTGTGAATGTTTTTATTTCTCCTTCATATTTGAAGGATAGCTTTGATGGGTATAGTATTCGTGGTTGAAAGTTCCTCTCTTTCAGGACTTTAAATATTGGGGTCCACTCTCTTCTAGCTTGTAGAGTTTCTGCTGAGAAATCTGATGATAATCTAATGAGCTTTCCTTTATATGTTGTATTCTTCTTTTCCCTGGCTGCCTTGAGAATTTTTTCTTTGCTGTTGGTTTGTGTCAATTTCATTATGATATGCCTTGGAGTAGGTTTGTTGGGGTTAAGAAAACTCGGAGTTCTGTTTGCTTCTTGAACTTGAGGCTTTAGTTCTTTCCACAGGCTTGGGAAGTTCTCATCTATTATTTGTTTGAGTATGTTCTCCATTCCATTTTCTCTCTCTTCTCCCTCTGATATACCTATTATTCTTATGTTATTCTTTTTGATGGAGTCAGATAATTCTTGTAGGGCTATCTCATTTTTTTTTAATTTTTGAGTCTCTTTCTTCTTCTCTCTGTTGTGCCTCAAGTTGCTTGTCTTCTATTTCACTAATCCTCTCTTCTATCTGACCTGTTCTATTAGCTAAGCTTGTTACTTCGTTTTTCAGCTCGTGAATTGAGTTTTTCATCTCTGTTTGATTTGTTTTTATAGTTTCAATTTCCTTGGACATATATTCTTTGTGTTCATTGAGTTGTTTTCTGAGCTCCCTAAATTGCCTTTCTGTGTTTTCTTGTATATCTCGGAGGATTTTTAGGATTTCTATCTCGAATTCTCTGTCATTTAGCTCCAAGGTTTCCAATATATTAAATTTTTTCTCCATAGATTTTTCCTCATCTAGCTGTGTTACCTCTCTTTCTTTTGTATCCATGATATTCGATTTTCTCTTCCTTAATGGCATCTGAGGGTGGTTTTGTTGATAGTATTAATGAGATTTAATAAAGAATAAAAAGTTAAAAAAATAATAAAAAAAATAAAAAATCGAAGAGTTTTTTTTAAAAAAAAATTAATAATGAAATAAAGAAAAATAAAATAAAATAAAAATTTTTAAAAAAGGAAATTATTCCCCCCCTCCTTTTTTCCTCTCCTCTCCTCTCCCCTCTTTCTTGAGAAAATCTTGTGGTGAACTGTGAATTATAACAAACAATGCCTGTGATGGAGGGCCTGAATTGGGGAAAAGTAATAAAGGGGCAAAAAAAAAAAAAAAAAAAAAGGAAAAAAAAAGAAAAAAGAAAAAAAAAAAGAGCGTATGGACCCACAAAAAGCAAATAAGGAAAAAATTTGGGTCAAGAATAAAATGATTTGCTTTTAGGTGTTGGTTGTCTAAGAGTTATGATGAGAGGAATATGAGGAAAACGGAAAAATGGGGGGACAAATTAAAAAATTACTATTGTATTTAGTGGAACAAGAACTAGATAAAATGGAGAGCCAGGGATGGGAGCACTGCTAGTGAGTTAAAAAGGTGAAGTAAAAACCCCCCAAAATGCCACAAACATAAGTTTGAGTCCCAGATAAGATAATTTGTTTGTTATTGAGGTTTGAATGAGAGAAGATGTAAAGGAGAAAGGAAGAAACTAATATAGAAGGAGAAAAGAAAGAGAGAGAGAGAAAAAAAGAGGGAACCACTAAAAGAAGAAAAAAGAAAGGAGAGAGAGAGTTAAGGGTTTTGGAGTGCAACCCTATGAGAGAATTTTTATGATTACAATAGGCATTGGATCTGCCCAGTTAACTTTTAACCCAACATCTGAATTAGAAATGAAGACTAGCGGAATAAGGAGTTGTGTTCGGTAGCGTAAGTTTTGATGAAAACTTTAGCATAGGACCCTCAAAATTGGTTTTAACAAATAAGTAGCATTTCCTGTATGCAGCATTGAAAACTCATATATGCATTGCAAATAATACCGAAATGCCATGAAATGCCAGGCAGACTGCTAAACATCTGCTGTGGGAGTTCAGGTCCCTCATGGAAGAGGCTGTGTTGGAGCTTGATCTAGGATGACGAGTAAGAGTTCCAGGTGGAGAAAGGTGAAGGCTATTTTTGGCAGGTGTGTGACAGAGAATCTCTATAGAGCAGGAGGAAGTTTGAGGTGACTAGAACTTAAAGCAACAAGAGAATAATTGAGAGATTTGACTATGAATGCCATTCTGAGATAGTTAAGCTTTGTCCTGTATTTTAGTTTAAGGGAAAATAATGAAGGTGTTTTGTTTTGTTAGTCGTAGGACATGATCAGAAAACTTGCTGTTCGGGAATATCTCTGCCATGGATTAGAAGGTCAAATACTAGACTCAGGAAAAAGACTTAGGAGTTCCTGCAATAATCTATGCTAGAAACACGGACAGTCTGGACTAACAGTGACTGTGGAGTAAAGAGGGAGAGATGAAGATGAAGCGGGTTTAGAGCTGGGCTGTCAGCTCCATGGTGGCAGGGACCATCATGATTTATTCAGCTTTGTTGCACAAAGCACTCTATACCTGTTGTGATCCCCCAGTTTACATGTCCCCTTTCTTGCAAGGTTCCCATTCTTATTACTTTAATACTCAGTTTAGTTCTGGCTGGATAGCTCAGTTGGTTAGAGTGTCATCCTGACATGTAAAAGTTGTGGATTTGATCCCTGGTCAGGGCACATACAGGAACAGATCGATGTTCCTGTCTCTCTCTCCCTTCCTAGCTCTCTAAAAACTAAATATTTTTTTAATAATACTCAGTTTGGTTGGTCCAAATCATTCGCTGTAATTTTTATTTATAGATCTACTGCTGTCAGATGCATAGAATTGTTATCAGTGAAGGAGGTAAAAACTAAATATCCTTACTCATCTATACTTCTTCATACATTTCTGTTTTATTCTGCTTGTCCATCTAGCTTATGCTGAAAGAAAAGCTACATTTTTAGTGGATGTGTGTAATTTGCCCCATTTTCAGAAAATAAGGTACATACTATGAAATATTTTTAAGCATTTTTTAAGTGAAGTAGATTTATATGTATAAATATGGAAAGATTTCCAAACAATATTTTTTGAAAAAACTAATTTGTAGGACAATATGTGACAATGTATTAGAGGAAAAAGTCTAAATGATATATTTTACACCTATTTCTAGAATTATGTAGGAAAGAGAACACTCCAAATTGGTAACAGTGGTTACCTCTGAGGAAAAGACCAGAAATGGAAGGGGGTCTTTCGGTTAATCTTTACTGTTTGAATATTTTACCAAAATACAATGTAAAAAAAAAAGACAGAGAGAAAGAACAAAAGGAGGGTGAGGAGGAGGAAAAAGGGAGGATAATGGATGTTTATTAAGAGCAAAAGAAAGTATGTCTTTGTCCAACACTGAGAAGAAAGGATTTGGTTTCATTGATTATTTTTAATATTGCTGCTGAAGTTGTGGTTGGAGACGTAGTGCAATGGATTTATTTCCTAATCTTAAATAGAAAATCTTTGTTGTAAACTGGACCTGCCTTTGAATACTTGGGAGCTCAAGCAAACAATATAAATTTCATGTGCATTGTCATCCAGCTTTAAATCAGGAGAAATCATACTTACTCCTAAAAAGGATGTTGAGACAAATGACAGATGTAAGCAAAAGAACTGAACTCTTGTTAATTTTATGTAAACATAAGCTAGGATGTTCTGGTACAAACTCTACATATAAGCATCAGCTAACAGACACTGGGTGTTATCAGTTGCATAATATTTATCCATTTTAAATGTGCAAATTGTTTTTTAGAGTAATCTTGCAGAATTCTTGAGTTAATATTGCAAAAACTTACAATCAGTTCTTTCAGTTTAGATTTCTAAAAGCCTCCTTTCAGATTTAAATTGAATGGGCAACCATTATTTTTTAGTGCTTAAAAACACAGTGGCATTGTCCACTTGGAAGTCCTCAATTAGTAGCATCTATTATCTAATTAGGTGAAAATGATAATCTAAGAAAGTCTATCGATAATTTTAAAAGCTAGATATTATAATTCAAGTGTATTTCCAGATCCCAGTGAATTTCTGGAAAGCTGTAAGTTTGACTTTCTGCTCTGATAGTTTTAAAAGAGGTCAAGGTACATTTTACCATAGTATCTAGCAATGTGAGTTTTTTCAGACCTTTGGCAGACATTTCTGCACACTCAAGCTAAATCAATGAATCATGCAGTGTTGGCCAGCTGCAATCTCAGTTGCTAAGAGATTTTTCAAGCCTACTGAGGCTTCGTTCTACATGGTCTATGAAAAGGACAAAATGTATTAAATTTTAAAATGTCTATTCTTCCCTAAATTAGTAATTAAAACTTTGCCCAAATCTTTAATATTGGGGCAGTGGGAAGACTTTCTACTTGAGAAACTACAGAGGAAACTTTCTGTTCATAACTGTTAAGAAATATGTGTTTGCAGAGGAAATAGAAACATTTAAAAAGTGGACACAGATACCAAAAACAAAAGCTCAACTAGGAAGGGTTAAACTCTTAGAGAAATATAATGTGTTCTTCAAATCAAAGTTTTCTTTAATTTTTATAAAGTACATTCTAATTTTCATCATTTCTCTTTGAGTCATAAAGACTTTCTTTGTAATTTAACGTGTTATTTTAAAACTCTGACATAGTTTTTTAAATATAAAAATAAAAACTAATCTAAAAGAATGGAATGTAACTTTTAGCTTGTAATTTATGAATGTGTATATTATGTTCTATATACAGGGGTTCTCAGGTTATGACACTGTTCTGTTCCTATGAAAGTGATGTAACATGAATTTTGGTGTAAGTCAAAACACACCCTAGCCTAAGGTCACTTACCTATCCTAACACAGTTGTAAAAACATAATCTAAAACATAAAAACATAACTAAGCCACAGAAAAAGAAAAAGGACATAAATATATTGTACTGTACACTGTACTGTAGTAACATAAAAAATGTCAAAAAAGGAGTGTAAAAAAACCCTTATCTTTATTCCTGTGGTTGGCTTGCACACTGGAAGGGTCATGGCTGTTGGGAGAGAGTGACCTGTCGGGAGGAGGAAGCTGGAGAGGCAGGAGAACCTGCGGAAGATGCTGGAGATACTGAGTCAGGTGAATCAAGACTGGCTAAGGAACATGCAGGAAATGCTGGAGATGATTCTACCTGTACTGCAGGTGTTTCATCTCGAAAAGCAGCTGATGTAGAGGGTACAGGATCTCTTGCAGGCCTCTCTACCTCTTAAAGAATTGTTCCAGGATAGTCTGGAAGGTTGAGGACTTCTCTTCAAACTAGTTTGTCCACATAGTTCGTAAGTACAACGCCAACGGCATAAGCCAAACCACTCACATTTCAATTTTCTTAAGTGTTATATGTTGAGACTGTCGTAACCCAACGACCCCCTGTACAGCATTCCTGAATATTTCAAAATATATAATAGTGTTTTTTATTTTTGTTCTTTTTTGACTTGGTGATAATTTCACATTACTGGGTATCCCCTAATTTATTATAGAGGTTAATCTTTCATTTTGATGAAAGGAAAGGGCTAATTAGACTATAAATATTAAAAAGAAAAAGAGAGCATAATATATCTTAACAAGTTTTTAAAAAAGACTTGTTAAGATGTTTTATTGGACTTAGGTCTATTTCATAGTTTCCCAGGATAAAATTTATTCCATAACTCTTTCATAAAGATGAAGCTTTTGTGATAGGATGTGGGTTTTGACATTTGAGAGGCCTGCCTGAGTTAAGATCCTGGCTGTTTCATGTTCTAGATCAGGCGTGGCCAACAGTTTTTGCCCCCGGGCCAGATTAGAAAGAAAACTTTTTTCATGGGCCGGACGAAATGTTAAAATTAAAATATGTTAAATACAAAAACGATTTGTTTAAGTAAACAAAATTTCATTATGTAATTTGTTTATGAATAAATGTGAGTGAAAAAATTTATTATGCAATATTATTTTAATAAAAATATGTTTTAATAAAAATATAATTACATACCATATAAATATCCAAACTGTATTGCAATAAATCAAAACAATATTTAATTAATAGAATGAGCTTGAAGGGGTTTTATCGCAAATAAAATAATTATTTCATTTTACAAACAGCTTGGACCTTGGGTGCGCACTGGCAAACTCCGCCTAAAAGAATGTGGGTTTCACATCGCCATTAAACGTCAAACAGTTCATTTTGAGTATAGATGAGTACAAAAGTTGTAAATCTTTTGTTGGGCAGATAAAATATATTATGCTCACTTTGTTAAAGATGGCATTGCCCACATGGAAGCCTATTGCCCAGGTGATATTAATGTGTGTTGGGGGTGGGCTATGGGCAGGCAGGACCCTTGTAGCCTGGGGCTTGGTTTTAGGACTAAGCCTTTCCCACTCTTTTTGATGTGAGGTGGTGCAATCCCATCATGCCTCAGATAAGTGACTTTGTATTAGAGATTTCCCTATTTTGTATATTGGATTAAAGGTTTTGATTTCTACACTATAAAATGGGGGCAGAATGGAAGCTTGTTCTTGGTTCCTGAGATTATCATTAGAGGAGAGAGCAAAGAGGAGAGCAGAGAAAGGCCACGTGGAGGAGGCCAGGAGAAGCAGCCAAGATGGCGGAGTGTTGAGTGAGAAGCCAGTTTCTGCAGAATTTGTACAGGGAGAAGGAAGGAGATGGGGAACAGAGGTGAATAAGTCTGGTGAGCTAGAAACCTTTGATTCTAGGAAACTCGGATAAGTCAGTAGCTTTGTGAGCACTGAATGTGAGTGGGTTTTGGAGCCCAGTGTGTGTTTTTACTTGCCCGCCCAGTGCAAGCTAAGATTAAAGATGATGGCCCACCAGTTTTTGGCTCCGTTGTTTCTTTACCAACTGTCCAAATCCAATGCGAACCTGCATGGGCAAGGCTGCTATGATGGTGGCCTTGTATACTGGCTTCACATCTTTATAATGGAATTTTTTAAAAAAAGAAGTATCGTGAATCCATTCAACCAATTATTGGAAGTTAACCCTAGATTAGTCACATGTGGAATTTTTTTCCATGTATCACTATCTTCTTAAATACCTCGATTTCCAATAATCAAAGATGCTTCCACTTCTAAGTAGCTGAGATTTTAAAGTAGTGGAAAATATTAAAAATTTAATTGCAAGCCGCATAAACTCATTACACGGGCTGGCCCACGGGCCATATGCCTGTTCTAGATGGTATAAACTTGAGCAAGTTACTCACTGTCTTTGGGCCCCAGCTTCCACATCCATGACATAATAAGGCACACCACACTAGGTTGCTGTGGGATTAGTATGAGGGAACATGGTAGCCCTGGCCCACAGTGGGTCCTGGGTAAATGTCAGTGCTCAGCTTCTTTAAAACTGTTGGAGGCTAATATCAGTATGCTCTTAAATGCTCACAACAAACCCTTTTTGTTTTTAAGTTGGCAACATGATTGTTTGTTTTACTTCTTATTTCAACATAAATGAATTTAGGTACATGGTGGAGATCATTCCTCTCATGTTGGGGAACTTGGGATCAGAGCACATGGAAGAGTCTTGTGTCCTAGCCTTCTTCCTTGAAGAGAAACAAACATTTGTGATCCTTGGCTTCTTGCTTCATTTCTCAATGAGCTCTTCTCTTTCTTGTCATGGACCCCAGCTTCCTTTAAGACCTCTATTCCAATATGCCAGCTCCAGTTTAGTATTCACTGCCAAAAAGTAGGACTGCATTGAGGTCATGTTCATTTCAGCCAAAGATCAGGTATTTCCCCAGCCAAGGGTGCGTCAGAGAATGAACCACACCTCAGTATCAGCCCTGTTCAGTTGATCCAGTACATTACTTGTTAAGACTGTAAAGCAAACTTACTGAAAAGGAGTGACCCTGTTTATATGATTAAGCTTCCTGACACCTGTGTTTGTTTAGAGGAAATACTTCCATGTCTGTACTAATAGTTAGATGACATACTCCCATTTTAGAACCCAGAACATTGTTTTCACAGTAAGACGTGTAATGTCAGGGAAAAACAGCGTCTATTCCTCAGATGTTTGACTATTTCCCTCTGTAATCTTAGATATAGTTTAAACCCCATTTCTTTTAAGTAAGCTTTGTTATGCTAGATTGCAGACCACATGGAAGCAAACCCATTTGGCCTCGCCACTGAACTAAACTGAAGAGAATTGCCAAAATCTCTGCTCTCAGAAAAACCTGAAGTGGCAGCTGTATGAAGCTGATAGATAATCTGGTAGCACCAGCATAAAAAAGAAAGCGGCCCGTGTAGCTCAACAGTGGCACCAGCAAAAAAGAACATGTGTGTCCTCGTCAACAGGAGATAAAACAGCTGAAAATGACAGCGAGCATGCGGTATCGGCTGTCCGGAGCAAGGCTGCAGAGCCACTCATTCTTTGGAAAAAATGAAGCAAAACAAAACCCAAAGAAAAGAAACAGAGTCTTGATGCTGAAAAAAATGATGTTCCCCCCAAATGAAGAAAACTGGCATAAACCGGCTTACATTTCAGTGACGGTGTTCAATAAGAGCACTAAATGGAGCAACTCTTGCGACTTTCTGTTAAAATTTCTCTTTGCAAATGAAAAATTATGTATATTTCAACTTGAGAGAGCGAGAGGGAGGGAGAAAGAGAACTGGCTTCACTTTCTAAATCACGGCCCAGTGCTGTGTTATAAAACACCAAGAACGGAAAAGCCATTATGTGGAATATAAAGAAATACTTGAGTCTACAGTATCATTGAACTCTTGGAGTCAGTTTCAGCAGACATGCTCCGTATTCCCACAAGAGTCTGGAAAATTAACTTCTATTTTTTTCTGTCTGGAGTTGCAGTTAGTGTTATTATTTGCTCTGTGGCTCAATCCGGGTCAGACTGTTCTGCAGTCAGACAGGTGGATGGTAAAACAGGGAATCTGTTGAAAAGATTGCGGAGGAACTGCTTCCCTAAAGCAATTTTGGATGGCAGTTTGATGGCAGTCAGCTATGGTAAGGACAAATGAAGCTTAGAAGTGCCTTCTAGAATGTGGACTTGCGGGGTTTGTCACCTGCAATCCTATAGGTAGAAGTTTCATGTATAATGTGTCTTTATGTCCCAGTGGCATCTTCTAAGAAGGGGTCCTAGAAATGGAGGTCATTGAATTCTTAATACTTATGAACTGTAACTTTGCTCTGCATTTTTTGATTAGCTTTATTTGTGAAAAACAATAGGCAGTTCTTAAAGGAAAATTCCATAAACCTTTTTTTTCTCTCATGTGGGCTTTAAAATGTTCTAGAAATTTACTGTTAAAACTAGTTATAGAAAGGTTTTTTAAATCTTATTAAAGTAGCAGGAGGGGTATAGTTATGATTTAAGATATTGAAATTGTTTTGTATTGACTCAAGTGTTTTATTGTCAGCAATTACATTGTTCAAATGTAGTGTATGTGAATTTTGCCAAGAGTACATGTTCCACTGGCACGCGATCACACAGAGGGGACTATATTTTATGGTGCTACCCTTTGCATTATTTTTCTAATAAACAAGTTGACATAAAATAGAGCAAAACTTCTATTTTTTAACAATTATGTTAAATGACAGATCAATGATGCAAAATAAAATTTGAGCTGATTTAATAGACAAGTCAGCATTAGGGGGGGAAATACATCTTCTTCCAACTGAGGAGAGGCATAATATTCTTATTTTGTGAATAACTTATTTTACCTTTAGTAAGTTTAGGACGTGCCTGAACCATAGTCAGGCTTAAGAATCCCTTTGTTCAGAAATGTTCAATATTGGGTTGACTAAGGAGCAACTTGGGGGTTGAAAAATAGATCAGTATTTTGGTTTCTGACTTAGGCTATTTTTAAAGAAAAACGCTGAGAGTTCCAATTGAAAAATTGCAAATGCTCCAGGATGCTGTGCCTGGAAATAAGATTCCAAAGTAGAAGAGCTAGGGGATGGTTAGACTGCCCTAACAGAAATGAACTTCAAGTGCATTTGAAGTATAGTGTGCCTCGCACGTTTTGACTGGTTCTTCTCAGATTTTCCTTGGATGTAACTTTTCTATTTTGTTTTTACTTCTTTTCCATAATTCTGTTTGATAAACCTGGAATTTTACATGTGCAAGGGGAAAATTCCCTCAAACATAATATCATTAGTCTCCAGATCAAACCCTCGGGGGGCCCCAGCCCACTGCCAACACACACAGGTCCCTTCTTATCACGCGAAACACACTCCTTCATGGACACACACACAGCTCTCTAGAGAGCAGGTATCTGTGGAGGTTAAACTAATATTTATGGAACAAAAACAAGAATTCTGAGAAGATTTTTTTATTGGTTAACTGTGCTTTCTAGAAATGAAACTTTAGGCAACCTGTAGTTACCAGAAAATCTACGAAGCACTTAGTATTTGTTATTGATATTATAGATTTCAAAAGAAATTATCACATTAATCTGAGCCTAAAATATTGAGGGAAATTTGTGGCTACTGTCTTTCAAAAATATTTTGTCAATAAAACAATTTGGGAAGTAGTCTCATTTGTTATTGGGTAAGGCTGATTATGGAATTTTTTTTACATTTAGATTCTGGAAGAGAGAAATAAGAGGTAAACTTTTAAAAGACTAGACTGACAACATTGAAAAAGAACTAAATGCGGAACAGTTTATGAAAATGGTTTCTTTTAAATAAGATAGTATGTAATAGTATTTTGTTGTTAAAACTCACGGATAGCAATATCTCATTGTACAGTTCAATGATAGAAATTTCAAAATAGCTCGAAAACTGCTTCCCTTAAAATTCAAAGTAAAATTATATTGTAGCCCCATCACAACCTTTTTTCCTCAAAGTACACATCAACCATGCTATTCTGTATATGCTATTAGAACTGTCTTTAGTATTTCTGGTTTATTTAGTAATTCACTTGTGGTCCCAGAAAGTAAGTAAATCCAGTTAAGTAGGTGTCAATAATCAAAGACTTCATTTTTTTCAGGTTTGCATAGTAGTCTCCCTTCTCTCTTTGGATCTCTAGGCTCTTGGAAAAAGGAAATATTTCTGTCATCATTTTATTGTTAGACTATGTCAACACAGTATATTATCATAGTTATTTTTAAATACTCAAAGGCAGTTTCCACACAGCACCAAAATTTACTGATGAAAGGGTGCATCAGTTTAGTGTACGCGGAAGCATACACTTTTCAGCCCAGTGTTCTAACATTGTATAAAAGAAGCTTTAGGAGCCCTGGCCGGTTGGCTCAGCGGTAGAGCATCGGCCTAGCATGCGGAGGACCTGGGTTCGATTCCCGGCCAGGGCACACAGGAGAAGCGCCCATTTGCTTCTCCACCCCTCCGCCGCGCTTTCCTCTCTGTCTCTCTCTTCCCCTCCTGCAGCCAAGGCTCCATTGGAGCAAAGTTGGCCCAGGCGCTGGGGATGGCTCCTTGGCCTCTGCCCCAGGCGCTAGAGTGGCTCTGGTCGCAACATGGCGATGCCCAGGATGGGCAGAGCATCGCCCCCTGGTGGGCAGAGCGTCGCCCCATGGTGGGCGTGCCGGGTGGATCCCGGTCAGGCGCATGCGGGAGTCTGTCTGACTGTCTCTCCCTGTTTCCAGCTTCAGAAAAATGGAAAAAAAAAAAAAAAAAAAAAGAAGCTTTAGGAACCCCAGGCATCTGCCTACCACAACTTTGAAAAGCGTAATCATATTGTGGGTGTGAATCAGCTCTCTGCTTATATCTTCATGTTTTTCATTTATGTATCACCATGCTGCACAGATATAAAACAGTTTAAAAGGGTATGTAAAATACAAGGTAGAATTAATCAAAATATGGATAAAGGAGAAAATAAGAATAATTACCATCAGGTAGAGCCAAGAATGCATTTAATGATATGCGTGATCTACACACTGTTACAGATGGGTCATAAATTCCACTCTAAACTTTCTAACCACTTGCATTAAGAGGTGGGCCTGGTAGGTATTTCAGGTTGCAGAGACCCAAGGACAGAGAAGAATCCATTACTGAGGAGAAATGAAAGTATTCTCAGAAAGGAACTCACTTTTGGGGACTCCATGCAGGCAGTGTGTGATGAAATAAATAGCATCATCTATCATAATTCTAGAGTACATGCATCTCACTGAATGCAGTATTACAGTAGGTGAACTCTTTTTATTGAATTTATTGGGGTGGCATTGGTTAACAGTTATGTAAGTTTCAGGTATACAATTCTATAACACACCATCTGTGTAGCATATTATGTGTTTAACACCCCAATCAAGTCTCCCTTTGTCACTATTTATCCCCCTTTTACCCTCTTCTATCTCCCCCACCTCCCATGTCCCTCTGGTAATCACCAGACTGTTGTCTATGCCTATGAGGGTTTTTTTGTTTTTGTTTTTATTTTGCTTAATTTCTTCACCTTTTTCACCTAGCTCCCCACACCCTTCTCCCCTCTGAGAACTGTCAGTCTGTTCTCCCTGTCTATGAGTCTGTTTCTATTTTGTTTGTTAGTTTCTTTTATTCATTAGAATCCACATAAAACTGAATTCAAATGTACCTTTTAGAAATTTCTGGGAGTAGGTTGTTTTCTTCAGTCAATCCTCCCTGATTGTTTTTGGTACATAGTGCCAATGAGCCCAAAATTTTATTATAAAAAAGTGGCTGCGTTACAGCAGAACAAGGCCAAGATTTTTCCAAAGAGAAAGAAAAATCTTTGGGTCTACTCAGGTACATAGACCAAAAAAAAATGTGGGGAGGCTTTCATGACCCCACAGTTCTGTTTCTTTCACAAGGCTGACATAGACACAGTCTCAGAATGCTGGAAGGTTCTATATCTGGACTCCTCCTGACCAAGATAAAATATCAATAAAACATGCATAGAATGCGGACAATATTGTCTCCTTGTGTTGTCTTTGAGGTGAGCTATTTGAGAATGCATAGCCAGGCAACTAAATAATTTCATCTCTCCCAGATTGCTATTTATAAGGCAGATATACAATAAAGTGACTTCAGTTTTAGAATATTTGAGTTGTGGCCCCTTGTTTTGATTATTACTTTGTTAGTAGTAAGTTTGTCTTATCAGGCTATTCTTGGTTAGGGGGTAGAATAAATCAAATCAGAATGCATGGCTTTCTGCTATCTATAGCAGAAGAACGAGCATCTCTTTTATCTAAAAACAATATAGGATCTTCTCTCTCCTAAATAAAAAGTGGAGTGGAGTACAAGAGGCAGGGACTTTTATTTCTTTTCCTCGTGTTTCCTTAAAGAAAACCACTGTAGCAAACCATTTGGGTCCTTTGACCCATACCAGGAAGTGGTTAATCCCCTCGATCAGCCAAATTTTTGAGTGGATTTGCAGGTCTCTTTGCTTCAATAGTAGGAAACAGCCTTTTTCTCCTTGCTCAGCAAAGCATGCCCTGTACCTCTGTTTCCTATTTCCTTGTGGAATGTCTTGGGACAGCTGGGTGGGGTGGAGGGTGGTTCAGTTGGGTTTTTAAATCAGATTCACCCTGCTGGCCGATCAGGCTGTTCAGTTCTGACTGGAAAGTAGGAGACCTTGCCAGTTTGCCAGTTGGGTCGTTAGCAGTGGACCCTGAATAGAGCCCATACCTGATCCCCATTTTCCTGTATCATTTTCTAAATAGTCATAGGGTAGCGAAGAGGAAGGTGGTGGTGATTGGGGACTAGGGGACTAGGGCCACTGGGCAGGATTGAATATGACTTGGCATAGAAGACAGTATATTCCTTTCTGTCCTCTGATTTCAGGTATAAAATTGACTAAAGTTGCTTTTTTCTGTGGTAAGTAATAAAGATATCTCTGGGTTGTTGTTGTTATTGTTGTTGTTAAAAATGTCAAAGTTCAATCACACATTCTTTTCCTATCTTCACTGTACTGTATTAGCATAATGGTAATAGAAAGTTTTGGTGTCTTACTCATGGTGATCCCACTGCCTGAAATTCGCTTCTTATCTTCCCTGCTTCCATTCCCCTTTTGGGGGCCTAATTCCAACTCCAGCTAGAACATGTTTTCCCTGAGGTCAAGAAGTTCATCTTAGTCATCCTTGTATCATATCAGTCATTCACTCCTCACTTATTTATCCATTCTAAAAACACCATTATTTTGTTACCATATGTTGTCCAGTAGGCACCATGTCAGGCCCATGGTGATGCAACCATCAGCTTGAGAGCAGAGGTACTATCTTCACAGGGCTCATAGTCTAGGGTGAAGACCTCATGAGTAAGGATCTAAACTGAGTAACTAAAGCATTGAGCATGGGCCTGATAGCATCAGCTACTCCACACACATCTGTTCGAAGGGTGAATAAATCAGCAGTGATGGAGGCTGCACATAGATGGTGTTCTAAGTTTTTCATGTGGAGTGTGTGGATTCCCAGACTAAAATTTAATAGATAGTAAGTAAATAACAGTTAATGAATATTTGCCCTGGGTAGGGCACCACAACTACTGCTTTATATACACCACTTTACATATTACAACAACCCTCTTAGGTAAATACAGCTCTTAATGTCCATTTTACAGATGTGGAAACTGAAGCTCAGAGTATAAGTAACTTGCCCAATCAATGAGCAACTATCAGAACAAGTATTTGAACCAAGTTGTTCAATTCCAAGGCTTGTGAATGTAAGCACTTTGCTGCACAGACTCCGGGAGTTGTCTATTTGAATTCCTTTTAGTGAATCCTGGGCCAGTAGGACCTTAACAAAGAAGCTATCCATCAATCAGGAAACCAAATATTCTATATTGAAAGTAGATAAAAATATCTTCATCAGGAATGCAGTGAAGGTGATTCCTTTTGTCATTTTTTCAGAGAGCCACTGATTGTCCTAGAATGGTAGTACCTCCTGGGATTTTCCTGGGTGTTACATCTGGATAAGTTAAAGAACAGATGCCAATGGATTCTGATAATGAAATTGTTATGAATTTTTAAATATAAATATTTTTAAATATGTTATAATTATACTTTACTAAGGGACCTAATGATTCTGTACAATGCATTTATAAATGGAACAAGTGTTGGGGGGTAGTGGCAAGAAACTGAGGCAAGTGAAATATGTTGCTTCCAGCTTTTCTAAAGGAAAACAATGGACATGGTTAAATTATTTTTATATAAGTACATTTCTTTCAACCACTTACATTATTTCTATAATCTCATAGTTTATAATGTTTACTGTCTATTTATATAACTTGAATTTATGAAGTTAGTGTTCAGGGGTCAGTATTTTTTCCCTTAACAATAGCAGTAATAGTAACAGTAGCCAAAATTGAGTTTTCTATGTGGCAGGCATTATTCTAAGGCTTTTACATGCATTACTTCATTTAATACTCACAAAAATACTCACTATTATAATTTCCACTTTTAAAACAAGCACTCAAAAGTTGGAGAATAGCTCCAGGTCAAGGAGCTAGAAGTTGGAGGGGTAGACTAATATTGCAAGTTCACACAACTACTCAAAGTGCAGTCTGGCTGATTCCATTGTCCATGAACTCAGTTACTCTCCAAGATGGCCCCTGTGCAAGGCTGGTCTGACTGAAACTAAACTGCAATTATGTAGGGTCTTGTGGTCCAAAAATACAGGTTTCCTAGTGGCAAAATGATTTGAGGAAGAGACTGGTACATTTTCCAATTTGATCATATTCTTTTAAAGTGTGTTTTGAAATGAGATGGCTCTCCTGAAAATACATTATTAAAGAACACAGTCATTAAGATAACATTAAAAAAAAAAAGATAACATTTAGTACCTATTTTACTAATCCTTTATTTTCTTCTAAGATGCTCCTGGTTTTCTTCACCAAGACTAAAATTGAATGTGTTGTGTCTTTTTTTTACCAAGTCATTCTGAGTTTGTCTTTGCTTTAAGTTAGAAAAGCTCCCTGGGTATAGCTACAGTTCCGTGTTTCCAGCTGCTTTGCTCTGTGTCAGTGAGTTGACTCCTTCAGCAAAGGTATTCTGGTTGCCAGGGCTGTCTTATTCAGGAGCTTGAGTAGATGTTACAGAGGAGAAGAGGAAAGGAGTCAGCAGCAGTTATTAACTGTGCTCTGGGTCTCTGTTAATTTTAATACATTGGTTAAGTTTCCTTATTAGTCACTTTGCTATAGGCCCAGACTGCTGTATAGGTACAAATGGCCTCCTTAATTAGTTACCAAACTCTGTTAGTGTTGGCAGTTATATTAGAACAAAGCACTTTAAGTAACATTTAAATAAATACACTGTCCATTCTCTCTCAGGCCAACATCACCAATGTCATCAAGACTTACTATACTTGTTCTTACAGAAGAAATTTCTAGACTACATATTTATTTATTAAAGGGGGAAATGTTGGTCCTCATTATTTTAATGAGAAAGAAGTCATTTGAGATATAAGAACTGATATAATGTTGGCGCAGAAGTTGTCAGGGAAGCAAAGTAACACTATTCAAGTGTACAAATTTGTACCTTCCACTCCTATCTATGTAAGCCAATAGAAATTTCCTTTTTTGCTGTAAATAATTAGGAAGCTGAACTGCTTATATAAAATAATGGTCTTTAGATACTGTATGACAAGAAGTATAAGACTGTGATCCCTGATGAAAGAAGAACAAATGAAGTGATATCTACAGTTGTCCCAACTTACTGTCCGGAGGCAGTTTCCAGCCACAGAAGAGGGTGGGTGATCAGAATAGAGCCTGGTGGTCTTGATGAGTTGAGAGGACAAAGATCACAATTTAGAGAGACCAATATGGTAGAATTATCAGGACAGAGTACTGGAGATTCATAGAGAGAGCATTCTAAAGATCTGCAAAATTGTTCCTTCAGTCTTTGGCTGAGCACTGGTTTATGTATATGTAAGAGGAACTACCTAAAACTGGAGAAAGAACAAAGAATAGGCACATAATGTATAGAACTTTCACACAGATGGAAATATGAACTTCCTACCAGTCACAATGGAGAGATTTCAAAATATAAAGGCACTACATAGAGCCTCAGAAGAGTAATGCCTTTGTAGTGAGGGAAAATCAATATTCAAGTAAAGATTGCTCTGAAGGCACTGTAACAAAGCATAAAAGTAATCCTCAAAAGGATTAAACAGATTTGAAAGTTGTTTAATTATATGTCAAGATGAAAGCTAACACTCTTTAAAGAAATCATACAATAATGTAATAGTTTACAATGTACAGAATCTAATAAAAAAACTAACAGTTATACAAAGAGAAAAAATCTCATACTCAAGAGAAAAAATCAATTCAATAGAAAGAGGCCTAAAAATGATATAAATGATGGAAGTGGCAAGGAAAAACCTGAAAACAGCTATAATAAAATCTCATAAATATACTTAAGGATGGGGGAAAAAAAACTCAGTAAGACATTCAAGATACATTTTTAAAGACTCAAATGAAATTTCCAGAAGTTAAAAAAAGTATCTTAAATGGAAAAATGCAAGATGGAATTAACAACAGGTTAGACACTATAGAAGAAAAGATCAGTGAGCTTAAAGACACTGTTATAGAAACTTCTTTTCAGAATGAAACACAGAAAGAAAAAAAGACAAGAAAAAAATGAACAATTGGAAGTGGGGATAGCATAGCAAAATAACTTGGAGAAATAATGGCTGAGCATTTTTCAAAGATGATAAATACAATAAGCCCACTGAAAAAATGCTGAATTAATCCCAAGCAGAAGAAACAAAGAAAGCCTACTAAGACACATTATATTCAAATTGCTGAAAACCAGTGAGAAAATCTTAAAAGCAGTCAGAGGGAAAGAAAAGTGCATCACATATGGAGGAACAAAGATAATATAACAATCTTTAAGTTAGTAAAAAAGAAAAATGTCAACCTAAAATTCTATATCTAAAGAACTATCTTTCAGGTCCATAATTCCTTCTTTGAAACCCCTGAAACCAGAATATGCATGAGATAAATAAGTCTATAAAGACCTTTTTATCAGTTGAGGTCAGATTTTACTACCAAATAAACAATAAGACTCTTGATTTTTATAAGTTTGGTATTTCATAATTGCAGATAAGAGATTTTTGTGCTAGTCACTTTTCTAGGTGTTGTACCTGCTTTTTCTCTAAGTTTTACCCAAGTGGAAGCTGAGATTAAGTAAGTGATTGAATCATTTCTAAGCATGAGGAACCCCTGCCCACTTTTTTAGATGACTGAGAAAACCGTCAGGATCCTCTAGCCTCCTCTTATCAAAACACCATTCAGTGCCATCATGTAACCCAAGGGCTCCATTTTGCAAAGCCCAGAGAGACTTCAAACTTTACAGAATCCAGAGGCTGACACAGGAAGTCTTTTGTAGAGTAGAAATAATTCGTATACTATCCTGGACTTGGTGTTGCAGCATTGTGACACACACTCTTGTAGTCTTGATGTTCATATAACCATCACTAGCCTACTTTTCCTTCACCATGAGTAAACAAATAAGACTGTGTGTGTGTCATGGAGAAAGAGAGAAAGAGAGCCAGTAATGGAAAGGGATCTTAGAGATGGGGCCAGCACATTTGGCTAGAGAAGGCAGCACAGACAATGTAGCCAGAAACCAATGAGAATATGACCATTTGTTTCAGCTAAGACAGTAAGCAAGAACCTAGGATGATGGTGGGATGGGTATATATCCTGGAAGATACTAGCACAAGATTCTGTATACATGCTCTGTATGAATGTCACCTAGAAAAAAAGAAATAGGAAGGAAGGGGAAGGTCCTAAGTTTGACTGAGTTTGTTTTAAATGATAATGAAATTACTGGATTTGACTGCATTTACCTGGATTGTTTTCTGTCAATAGAATTGGTTTAAAGAAAATAAAGTTACACTTTTATTTAACAGAATTGTGGTTTTTAAAATTATCTACTACATATATGTAGTACTTAATGTCATGGAGCCTGATTCATCACCTTTGAAATAGGGAAAATAAGACCAACTTTACAATTATATAAGATTTCAAGGAGTAATTTGTGGAAGAAAATACTTTATACATTTATAAGAAAGTTTCAAATGTGAGTGAATGTTAATTAAGCTTAGGTTTTTTCAACCAATGAGATTTCTGTTGTTTTAGAAAATTACTAACTTTTATTATTACTAAAATTACTAAGTTTTATAACTAAATTTTAGTGTTACTCTGGCTACAGTGTATATAATGAATTGGAGAAGGGAAGGCTGTTAGGAAGAGATCAGTTTCCAGGAGGCTTTTTAGTTGTTCAGCCAATGGGAAATGAGGTCATATTTAGGAAATTGCAGTGCACATGGTTTGAAGAGCCCCTCTGGTGCTGGATATGTGAAGCAGGGTGAGGAATCCAGGAGGAGTCAGAGACGACTCTAAGGTTCCAAGTTTGGTGACTAAGAACATTGATGACATTAACTGGAAATTAAGGGTGCCAGCAGGTTTGTGGGAAAGATGAGTTCATTAGAGCACATTGAATATCAGGTACAAAGAAGAAGAAGAAAAGTCCGCAGAAGTATAATAGTTCAGAGTGAGGGCATGGTGTAGCTCTGGAGGCAGATGCTCCCAAAAGTTACTTAAGCTCTCAGTGCCTCAGTTTCCTTTCTGTAGAATGGTGGTGAAAACAGTATATATTCCATGGATTTTTATGAAACTTGAATAGAAAGTCATTCAGATGGAGTGCATAGAAAGGCACCGTCACTCTATGTAGTGATTCAGCTATTGTTGGTGGTGAGAAGATGGTCCTAAGGAATGATGGAAAGAAAACTGGTCAATGCTCTGGGCGACAGAAGATACAGCTCTGAACTACAATAGCTGGTGACTTGGAATGAGAGATTCAGCTGGACCTCAGTTTGATCATCTGTGAAAACAAGGGGTTAGGTGATTGTCTGTGAGGTCCTTTAGAGCTCTTATACCATGGTTTGATTGTGTTGAGGCTAAAAGAAAACTTTGCTATAGTTAAGCCATTATGGAAAAAAATTTTATTTACAGATAGTGGAGCAATCAATGACATTCAATACATTTTAGTACCTGTGTCTAGCCTAAGACACATTTTTTCATTTAAAACACACTAAGAAATTTATACATGGTAAAGGTAAAAACGATTTTTGAAATTCACCTCTGGAGATTTTTTAAATTTATAATTTCAACTGTGCCATATTCTAGTTGTTCTTTCTGTCTACCTGTCACTATAAATTTTCTGCAGGGTTCTGATAAATGGTGGAAGACTTCTGTTGTACTTGGCTTAGTGATGTCACAAAACATCTGTCTGAATGTTTATTTCATTTGCAAGAATAGGGTATTTCACTTGCCAGAATTTTCACTTGTTAAAAAGAATTCCAGGTTCCAAAGAGTACTAATTTACTATTTTTTGATAAACTTTTGCAAGTAGAGTGCAACCTTCTTCCCATTGGGTTTCTAGAAGTTTTTATTAATAGGAAGCTGCTAAGCCCATAAACAAAGTTTATATGCATTTGTTATGCTTGGGGGAAAGCTTATGAGGAAACGGCTTTGAAGGAGAAAGTACAAAGGCACTCCTTCTTAATGGTTTACACCTGCTCTGTCACTTTGCCTTTAATAGGGGAGATTTGATTCACTCTCATTAATGCCTTTTATCCCTTCTGGTTATCAAATTTTGACTATTAAAATCGCCCACTCATAGTGGCTCTGGTCGCGGCAGAGCGACGCCCCGGAGGGGCAGAGCATCGCCCCCTGGTGGGCAAAGCGTCGCCCCTGGTGGGCATGCGGGAGTCTGTCTGACCGTCTCTCCCGGTTTCCAGCTTCAGAAAAATCCAAAAAAAAAAAAAAAATCGCCCACTCATATATATAAAACAAGACTATTCTTTACTTTGGAAATTGGAATATGCAGAATGCAGCTGAAATAATCAAATGGCCCTGGCCGGTTGGCTCAGCGGTAGAGCGTCGGCCTGGCGTGCGGGGGACCCGGGTTCAATTCCCGGCCAGGGCACATAGGAGAGGCGCCCATTTGCTTCTCCACCTCCGCCCCCTCCTTCCTCTCTGTCTCTCTCTTCCCCTCCCGCAGCCAAGGCTCCATTGGAGCAAAGATGGCCCGGGCCCTGGGGATGGCTCCTTGGCCTCTGCCCCAGGCGCTGGAGTGGCTCTGGTCGCGGCAGAGCGACGCCCCGGAGGGGCAGAGCATCGCCCCCTGGTGGGCAGAGCATCGCCCCTGGTGGGCATGCCGGGTGGATCCCGGTCGGGCGCATGCGGGAGTCTGTCTGACTGTCTCTCCCCGTTTCCAGCTTCTGAAAAATACAAAAAAAAAAAAAAAAAAGAAAGAAAAGAAAAGAAAAGAAATAATCAAATGGAATCCAGTAAATCGCCTATAAAAATCTAATTACTTGATTGCCTCAGATTCATGCTGACAACTTCTTTCATATGACATATTTGTATTCACTTTAGATATATTTTCAAAATGTTTGGCTATCAGAAATTAGAAACCAAACACAAAAACTGTGTCACAGTTTATACTACATATTTTCTGATTTTTCATGTAGGCAGGCTTCAAATATTAATGAAGAAGAGGAGAGGTTGTCAATTTACTTGAGAAGCCAAATCTTTAAACCTCAGATCATTCAAAAGTCTTACTGAATGTGTGTGTATAGCAGTGGTTCTCAACTTTTCTAATGCCGTGACCCCGCAATACAGTTCTTCATGTTGCGGTGACCCCAAACCAAAAAATAATTTTGGTAGCTACTTCATAACTGTAATTTTGCTACAGTTATGATTCGGAATGTAAATACCTGATATGCATTATGTATTTTCCGATGGCTTTAGGCGACCCCGCCGAGGTCGCAACCCACAGGTTGAGAACCGCTGGTGTATAGTGTGTGTGTGGTGTGTGTGTGTGTGTGTGTGTGTGTGTGTGTGTGTGTGTGTAAAAGAGAGAAACAGAGACAGATTTTTGTTTCATGAAAGAACATGTCAGGGGCCCTGGCTGTTTTCTCAGTGGGTAGAGCATTTCCCTGGCATATGGACATCCCAGGTTCAATTTCTGGTTAGGGCACACAGAAGAAGGAGAAGTGACCATCTGTTTTTCTCACACTTCTCTCTTTCTTCCCCTCCCACAGCCAGGGGCTCAATTAATTTGAGCATGGCTGCAGATGCTGAGGACGGGTCAGTTGGTCTGAGCTCATCAGTGTCAAGCACTAAAAATAGCTTGGTACACGAGCATCAGCTTAAGATGGGGGTTGGTGGGTGGATACCAGTAAGATGCATGCAAGAATCTGCCTCACTGTCTCCCCTACTCTCACCTAAAAATAAATTTATTTATTTATTTATTTATTTATTTATTTATTTATTTATTTTTAAGAAATTAACTTGTTAAGGAAAATCTGGAGGATATTATAAATAGCTTCAATTTTTAAAAAAAGTTAACAGATGAAAAACATTGAACCATTAACTGCATTGTATGGAAACCTCTAAAAATGTCACAGAAGAGGAATCCTCACTCTTGTCCTCCAATGCCAAGCCACATGCGTTCTGAGGTCTTTGGTTTTGTCCGATGGCAGAAGCTTCCTTATTTGATGCCATGAAAGGTGAAATCCCAGCCAATATGAAAACCTTAAGTAAAACCTGGTCATTTATACTTCAGTTTAAGAAGACAATTTAAATTTATATGTATATAATTAATAATATGTTCATCTCAAACTTTTTAAGTAGACTTAACCTTGAATTTTTGTCTCAAAACATTTCTACTGAGCCAGGAATCTTATTATACTTTTAGTAAGGGGACTTAGTTCTAGTCCTGCTTCTGCTCCCATGACTGGGGAGAGTCTTAAACCTGATGGCACTTGGTCCCCTGCTCTGTATGACTACTAAGATTTCTTCTGGTTTTAATGTTTCATGAATTTGTGAGTTATATACCCTGTGCTAATTTCTTTTCACTTAATTCTTCAGTCCAAAAATTTACCACACATATATCTTCATCTACCTTTGACATCTATTAGGTGATCAATAAATATTTGTTAAAGTAGTGGTGTGTTTTGCTGTTTCTGATGGATTGTGAAATTAGTGTAATTTCCCAGCATTTTATATTGGGCTATTACTCATTTTTATTTTTGTTGAATCATGTTATTGTTGCTTTAACATTTGCTCTCTCTCTACGATGACTTTGTGCATGATTTAGAGTTGGTTTTTATGTGTTCTCACTAAGGTGTTTCAAAGAGGAAAAATTCTTTCACTACACCTAATCTTGGTCACTCTAAAAAGATAGACACAAATATTTTCATAATCATAAAATAATCCAGAAAATGAATTTTACTTTTATTCAGCTTGACTTTGCTGGTGGAAAGAAAAACTTGACTGCATTGGCAGGTTATTCCAAACCAAACCAGTTGCTCTATGGAAAGAAATGCTACCCCAACTCTACCCACTGGAAAACAGTCTGGAAAGAGACAAACACTTGGTGCCTTGAGCTTGTGGAGCCCTATCCATTCTTCTATGGCTCTTCAATGGATATACCAAATAGAAAAAAATGATAGAAAAATAATTGCTTTCTATGTGATAAAAAAAAAAAATTGAATTAAAACATTTGTTTCCTTAACTTTAATGTATCATTTTCATCATACATTTTCAATTAATTATTTTTAATGAGAGGTAAACTCACTAAATTAGTTATCAGGTAGACAGTGTATGTAGCATATTACTTCTTTTTTAAAATGCCCAATTCCATAGGGTATGTATTAAGTTTTATGTACTTTCAGTATTTAACACTCTCACACAACGAGACTTAATATACCATGTATAATGAAAAGACAGTTGTGCTAGGGAAAAGCAAACTTTAAAGCATTTAATTCATTGTATATTATTATTTGTTCTGAGAGACTAACTCAAGATTTATAATGTTCAATTTTTGAACCCCAAAATAAATGAAGGGAAAGGAAGCCAAAACTTTCCTGGTGTTGAGGAAAAACCCTCGCTTTCTAACTTCCTATGAATGGCAGTATTGTTCACCACCATTAGCACAGGGCAACCAGGACCTTGCCATTCCATACTTAAGCTTGTTTTTATTTTTAAGGAGTGTTGGAAAATTGTGGAAATTAATGTTTTTTCTTTTTTTTCCTTTAGTATCTCATGGATTCTGACCTTTCCCTTGAAACTGGTTTAGTATGTGTTTCCTTTAAAATTGGTCATTGACCCAAAATAAGTTTGATTTTCTTTTTCCATGATCTTCTCTAAAGAATTCTGTTAATAGCATACTAAATTGAATTAAAACTTACTGAATAAGTGCTTTGAATTCTGGGAAACCTTGGAATAAAGGGCACAGAAAGAGTATACGCATAGAATGAGACTGGGCAAGTTGGTATAAAGGAAAGGAATGCAACTGTATAGCTGATGTGATCAACATCGTCTAGTAGGTTATTAGCAATTTAATGGAATATAGTTATTCAAGCACAATAATAGCTTCAGTTGAAATGTCTGCTCTGCTCTTGTTCCCATACACTTTGGAATGAGTCAAATGTGACAGTTGATCTTTCAACAAGCTTCATGAATTTTAAATCCTTTTTAGTCAGAAAATGGGGTACATGGCATGTAGTCATTGTGGACAAGGAATTGGCAGCCTCGCCGGGTGTAATGGGCTATCAGGTATCTTCAAAGTAATGAGGACCTGGATGCACCAGGTGCATTCTTGGCTTGCTCTGCAAATCCACAAGAACAGAGGGCCTCTCTCTGCCCACCATTTAATAATCAATCATTTTGCAGTCATAAACTTACTTTCCCAGCATTTGGTTCAAGATTTCAACTTTATGTCATCACAGAAAAAAATCTTTACTAATGTCTCAGAAAAAAATTATTTTTGATAGCTAAATATTTCTATTTTCTTCTTTCTCTTATCTGATTCATGTATATTCAGAGAAGAAAGCCCTCCATGAATTATGACATAGATTTGTATACTCAAAATTTAACACATGTCCCAAATTGATCTTAACATATTTCTTCAATTATTTCAATGTTTTAAAAAGTTGTTCCAATATTCTCTTACCACCATGAAAATCTGAATCTGTGTTTAGGGTGAAATCTTAAAGTATTCTGAAATTCAACACAAAGAGCTTCACTTACCTGTGTTTGGAATTAACTAACAATGAAAGACTATTTCAGAAGATAATTTTTCAGGAAGCCCACTTTAAATCTATCTCAATTTAACATAGGAATTTATTTTTACATTACCACATAATAATGTCCCATGTTTTATTAGATATGGAATGTGTGGACTTACAGTATAATTTTATAATAGTATAAGCAAAAAATGTTTTCATAAAGATAATTAATAGAAAATTTTGGAAGCATATGTAACTGATCATTAGTAGCAGTATCTATCTATACATGGTGTTGGGATTAAAAAGGTTTTTTTAAATTTTATTTAGACAATTAATTTTAACAGAGTGACATTGGTCAACTGCAATACATAGATCTAGAGAAAACATCTCCAGATCATTTTGACATTCGATTATGTTGTATACCCATCACCCAAAGCCAAATCATCCTCCATCAACTTTTATTTGGTTTTCTTTATGCCCCTCCCCTCCCCCCATGCCTCCCTTCTTCTCCCTTCCATCCCCTGGTAACACTGCACTCTTATCTATGTCCATGAGTCTCAATTTTGTATCTCACCTATGTATGGAATCATACAGTTCTTAGTTTTTTCTGATTTACTTATTTAACTCAGTATAATGTTATCAAGGTCCATCCATGTTGTTGTAAATGATCCTATGTCATCATTTCTTATGGCTGAGTAGTATTCCATTATATATATATACCATATCTTCTTTATCCAATCCTCTATTGAAGGGCTTTTTGATTGTTTTCATGTCTTGGCCACCATGAACAATACTGCGATGAACATGGAGGTGCATGTGTCTTTACATAGCCATGTTTTCGAGTTTTGGGGGTATAAACTCAGTAGAGGGATTGCTGGGTCATATGGTAGTTCTATTCTTAATTTTTTGAGGAACCACCATACTTTCTTCCATAATGGTTGTACTACTACACATTCCCACCAATAGTGAATGAGAGTTCCTTTTTCTCCACAGCCTCTCCAACACTTGCTATTACCTTTCATGTTGATAACAGTTAATCTAACAGGTGTGAGGTGGTATCTCATTGTAGTTTTGATTTGCATTTCTCTAATAGCTAGTGAAGATGAGCATCTTTTCATATATCTGTTGGTCATTTGTATTTCTTCTTGGGAGAAGTATCTGTTCATGTCCTTTTCCCATTTTTTTTATTGGATTGTTTGCTTGTTTGTTGTTGAGTTTTGTAAATTCTTTGAATATTTTGGATATTAGGCCCTTATCTGAGCTGTTGTTTGAAAATATCATCTCCCATTTAGTTGACTGTCTGTTTATTTTATTGTCAGTTTCTTTTGCTGTGCAGAAGCTTCTTATTCTGATGTAGTCCCATTCCTTTATCTTTGCCTTTACTTCCCTTGCCTTGGGATTATAGATATTTTTAATGGTTTTATTTTTACTTATCAGTAGTTTCAAATTTTACTACATTGTGTGGGATAAGATGTCAGGAGAGATTGGGCTTTAAAAGGAGCCCCCCAAAAAGTTGATATATATTTTCTGCAGTTGGAAAACACCATGAGGAGTCTAGGAGATTCTGAGGGCAAGAAACTGAATGACTATTTAGATGGGAGCCAAAGAGTGTGACTGCACTGCCAGAGTTTTTAGAAGTGTTTGCATGGGCTAGAAATAGGTCATGCAGGAGCAAAATGTGGGCTGGGTCTGTTTCAAGTCCAGTACAAGTGAGAGCCCAGCGAGGCCAGGGGGCCCCAATAGTAAGAGTGAAACATAGATGAACCAGAGGCTGATAGCCCAAGTGAAAAAGATCTGCAACACAGCTATAAGTGATCCATTCTTCTTTCCCTAGAGTCACATTAATATGTGGATGTTTAGAATAATAGAAAGGACGCATAGACAAGCCACATCCTGTGTGCATAGATCCACCTTGGAAGGCAGAAGTAACTACTGCCCAGTAGTTACTGTAGTTAGTGTAGGTAGTAGGTGAAGTTTTATGTGTTCAGGTATTTCTCAACTTCTTCCCACCAGTGACACAACCACCATTATCTACCAACTAACCCAGTGTTATTCATTTTTGCACATTTCTCTTTTATTTACAGTCATGCTTTTAAAACTTGTTATTATTTAGTTTTTTTTGTTTTGTTTTGGGGGGTTTTTTGTTTGTTTTTTGCATAGGCTTACTACTAAATTTATCCACATTCTTCTTGCTCTTAGAGATATCTCTTAGTTTCTCCCTGGTGTTTGTAAAGATACTCTTCAGTTTGTGGCACAAATACAAAATGACAATAATCTCTAAAGAGGTAGTATGTTACATTGTATTCTGAAGGCCTGAAAGAGTTCATCTATTCTTCAATTCCAGAGTTATAAAACCGAAGAAACAAGAAAATCTGGCTAAGAATATAATGTCAGTAAGAAATACTTCCAGAGTGTATTTGCATAATACTAAATTTCTTTTAGTTTTGACAGCATAAACATTACTGTGTTCATCAGGGATTTATTTCAATATTTGAGTGTCAACTTTTGTGATATTAAAGTTAGTTCAGATACATCTGAAAACTTTCAAACTATACTCACTATTAAACAGAGCGGGTCTTTTGCCAACAGATTGTGTGCTTTGCTGTACTCTAAGCTTTGTACGTTTTATAGTGAACACATTCCTGTTATGAAATAGAATGCATCTGATCCATAATAAATCTGGTTGAGAGACAATGGATCTTAGCCAGCTCAGCCTGGTTCAAGGAAAAAGACAATAAATAGGGCCAATGACATTTATGAGAATCTAATTTCATCATGCTCTGCCTCATAAGAAGAGAATCTAGATGCCATTAAGGTTATTTTACTTTGACAATTACTCAAAACCAGTTATGAAGTCCCTTCCGTGTTATATCTCTGATAGCTATTGTTCACATGAATGTTTCATTTATAAATTAGTTACTACTTAGTGATAATTGGAAATGTTTTTTTTTAAGGAGGAAAAACCATATGGGCAAGAAGGTTACTGTTATTTTTCTAAAGTAATTTGGGAAAGGCAAAACTCATTAGTTAGATGATAATTAGTTTTCCTTGGTAAAACGTTGAATTGTTTCTATTAGGAAAATATGACCAAACTGTTCCAGGCTCAGCCCAGCTGAGCAGGCTCAGATTTGATAACAGACAAGAGAAATTACTCACTATTTTTGTTACTGCCATGTTAGAATGTGGACAACTGTCAAAACAAGAACAGTTTTTTAAAACTAACCACTTTGTATAACTAGGGTTGGAAATAAGCCTTTACTTAATATCCATAAACATACAAATATTCAACTGGTGGTTTTTCATTAACTGTTTAAAAATGAGCTCAAAGAGAAGCAAATATTTGCACATATGACAAAGGATGAATATTTACAAAATCATTCACCATGTTTCAGCCTGGCATCAGAAGGCAGCCTCTCAGAGTGAATTACAATGTGCTCTGCTAACCCTGACTGGAGCCTGTCACAACCATCCCTAAAGAAGTCTTTAATCACAACACACAACAAACCCAGGACAAGAAAGGAAAAAATAAAAACCAGGATTCCAAAAAAAATAATCTCAGCATTCTAAAAACCATTCTGAGTATTGTGTTGAAACACTGGGCACTGTGGTGCAGTCAAAAAACCAGCTTGCATCAGTTATGAAGAAAGCATGTTTCAATTGGTAAAAAATTAATAAGTATACTTTTTTAAAAAGAAGCACAGCCTGACTCATGTTTAGCATGTACAGCAGATATTGAGGATAAACTATTGAAGGATGTCTAAGCCAGGATCTTTAGGGGACCTCTTGGCATAAGGAAAAAGATTGTGTTTTAATTAGCACAGCAATCATTCATTCAGTCCTACAGTGCTGAGTATGAATGTATTTCTGGACTGACTGATCTAAAAGGTGTTTCATAGTTGTTCTTACTCTAGCCTTTCTTACTCTATTTAATCACTTAATGAACTTCACCTTGTCTCCTATGCAAGTGATCACAATTTCAAAGTTAATGGTTTCTGAAAGAATAAAATCTTATACTACTGATATGTTTGATAACTTCCACAAAACAAAATGTAGGATGAAAATGTACGGATAAAGGCAAGAGGTGGCACCTGAACCATTCACATGCCTATTAAAACTGGAAAATGGGCCCTGGCCGGTTGGCTCAGTGGTAGAGCGTCAGCTTGGCGTGCGGGGGACCCGGGTTCGATTCCCGGCCAGGGCACATAGGAGAAGCCCATTTGCTTCTCCACCCCCCACCCTCCTTCCTCTGTCTCTCTCTTCCCCTCCCGCAGCCGAGGCTCCATTGGAGCGGGGATGGCCCGGGAGCTGGGGATGGCTCCTTGGCCTCTGCCCCAGCCGCTAGAGTGGCTCTGGTCGCGGTAGAGCGATGCCCCGGAGGGGCAGAGCATCGCCCCCTGGTGGGCAGAGCGTTGCCCCTGGTGGGCGTGCCGGGTAGATCCCGGTTGGGCGCATGCGGGAGTCTGTCTGACTGTCTCTCCCGTTTCCAGCTTCAGAAAAATACAAAAAAAAAAACCTGGAAAATGTCTTACAGTTCATTTCTGTGTTTCCTGGCCTTTATCTGTACAGCCACAGTGAATGTGGATTAAGCAGTTCTTTCCTGTCAAAGGGGGATTTTTCCATTCATTGCTTCAAGCAGCTCCCATACCTTGCAATAACAGTGGACCAAAAATGTATTCTTGTGTCTCTTTCTTGGAATACTGTTAAGAGGAATTGTCAAGGCCAGATTTTTCACATCACTTCCTGTGGGCCACAGTTTGAGATAGTTCTATTAAATGTCCCTAAGTTTTATATATGGCTCTTATGTCATTGACTCCCAGATCTTATTTCCAGTCTTGACTACTCTCCAGAAGTCTAGATTAATATATTCAAATGGGTTGACCTCTCCATTTGAATATCTAGGAGGCATTTTAAACTCAACATGGTCAAAACAGAACTCTTGAATTTTCTCCCCAGATTTGCTCCTTTCCTCTGCCTCATCTATATCAGAGACTGGTCCACCATCCACCCAATTGTTCAAGACAAAAATGGGAGTCATTCTTGATTCCTTTCTTTTCTTCATCTCCATATCTAATCCATCACCAAGAGCTGTCAGCTCTCCTTCAAAACACATCCCAAGTACAGCCACTATTTTTTGTCTCCATTGTCACCGCTCTTGTCCAAGCCACCATTATCTTTCATTTGGACTGCTGCAACTGCCTCTTAACTAATTTCCCTGCTTCCATTCTTGCCTTCCAGTCCATTGTCACCATGCAGCTAGCCAGAATTGTCTTTGTAAATTAGACTGTGTCACTCCCCTCCTTCAAACGTCCAGAGGCTTTGATAACACTTAAAATTCCAATCCCTTATGCTAGCTTAATAAATTCTGTGTGATTTGTCCTCTCCTAAATCACCAGCTTTGTCTGATACTTTGTTGTGTTAGTATTCTAGACCAGACATAACAAAGTACCCAGACTGGGTGGCTTAAACAATAGAAATTTCTTTTTCCACAATTCCAGAGGGTAGAAGTCCGAGACCAAGGTGTTGATAGTGTTAGTTTCTCCTGAGACCTCTCTCCTTGGCTTGTAAATGGCTGCCTCCTCCCTGTGTCTTCACATGCTCTTCCCTCTGTGTCTGTCTGTTTCTTAATCTCCTCTTCTTATAAGGACACCAGTTAGATTGGATTAGGGCCCATGCTAGTCACCTCATTTTAACCTAATTACCTCTTTACTGGCCTTATCTTCAAATACAGTCACATTCTGAAGTAAAGGAGGTTAGGGCTTTAACATATAAATTGGGGTGGGGAGGGGATTATTTCAGCCCAGAGCACTTGCCCTCTTTATTTAAGACCCATAAGGGCTAAATAAACTTATTCCCACCTTAGAACTGTTGCACTGGCTCTTGTTGGAACCTTTAGTCTCAGGACAAATGTTACATTTTCAGAAAGGCTCTTCCTGACTCCCTCATCTATGGTAACCACTCCCTCCTTTTATATCACATACCCTGAATTAAATCTCTGCATAGGACCTACCATCTAATATAGCTATCTAATATACCAAATACATTTTCTGTTTATTATTTCTTGTCTATATCCCCACCAGCATACAAAAAGGAATCTTCTCTTCTCTGATGTATTCCCATGGCCTAGAGTAGTGCCAGATACATTAAAAATACTGAATAGCCTGACCAGGCGGTGGTGCAGTGGATAGAGCATCGGACTGGGATGCAGAGGACCTGGGTTCGAGACCCCGAGGTTACCAGCTTAAGCGTGGGCTCATCTGGTTTGAGCAAAAACTCACTTTGACCCAAGGTCGCTGGCTTGAGCAAGGGGTTACTCAGTCTGCTGAAGGCCCATGGTCAAGGCACATATGAGAAAGCAATCAATGAACAACTAAGGTCTTGCAACGAAAAACTGATGATTGATGCTTCTCATCTCTCTTTGTTCTTGTCTGTCCCTGTCTATCCCTCTATCTGACTCTCTCTCTATCCCTGTAAAAAAAAAAAAAAAAAAATACTGAATAGATGTTTGTCAAATGACTAGGTCAGTGGTTCTCAAACTTTTTGAAGTTGGGGCACATTTAAAATCCTACAAATAATTGTAGGTGCACTATATACAAATTTCTGAGAAATATGTTATAATAATTAAGTCAAATATTAAAGAAAAAAATCTAAAGTCCAAGCATGCTTTTATGGTAATTAAATGAAATAAATACTACAAAATTAAATTTATTCTGACATTAAAAAACATTTTTATGTTACATTTTTTAGTTATGCTTTTTTAGAATTCATAAAAAAGAGGGGTTAAAAATTTTTTTAAAGTTATTTTTTTATATATATAGATACATTCTTAATAAGATTTAGTAAATTCGGCAGGTCCCAGCGCAAATGTGTTAAGTTTTTTCATTTTTGTGTTTATGAAAAACATGAGCCTGATGTGTCCTAGCGATTTCTTCAATGTTTGGGCATATATTTGAAAGGCAAACTCTCATTTCCTCATCAATACATTGAAGAATTCCTCTCTTTTTACTCTTAATTGTGTTGAGTGCAGAAAACTCCCACCATACATATCATATTAACTTTACACCAAACAAAGAATAGAAGAAACTTGCCTCCAGTCTTTCCAGGAAACATGGTGGGGGGGGGGGGTAGTGTAAACAGTCCAGCACCACAGCTTAACAGCCTTTTGCAACCTATCAGGCAAATGAGGTGGGGGGTTGGGCAGACTGTGATCTTACAGCCAATTCCCCACACCTCTGTCCCCCAAAAATCTAAACTCCAAACCCTGTTGGTTTTTTGGTCCACAACAGGCACATATTTCTCTGGAATACTATAGGGTGCACCTGGAAATCTACTAGGGCGCACCAGTGTGTCCTGGCGCACACTTTGAGAACCACTGGACTAGGTAAATGTATGCAATTATTAGAGAAGGTGAAGAAAAGAAAAGCAGTTAGTGATTATTGTGATGAACAGACACAGGGTGGTTTTCTCACTTGGAGGTCTTTAGAAATAAAGATGAGCCATCTCACCCTTGGAATATCATAAGATTTGTCTAGAAGAGGTCATCCCATTTAGTTACTATGCTTTGGCTAAGCAAAGTGGATAGTTTTGCCTTATGCATAAGTATGTTATTACATTTCTAGAAATTATGTTTAACTTGCAAAGTTGTCCAGCTGTTCATTCAGTACACATAAAGAATCTACTGGGGTCAGAATTTTAGTTAGTTGAATACCCTGGGAGCCATGGGAGCACAGAAAAGATATATCTAACCCAGTCAGGGTCTGGAGTTGGAGTGGAGACAGGTGTGTTGGAAGGCTTCTGGGGCCGCTGAATGCCTACAATGTATTAATCGCGTACTGAACATACAAAATGTTGCTCATACTTTAAGGCTGTTCACCTTCATAAATGGCAGCATGCAACTTCTCCAAATTCACAGGAAATTATGGGCACTTCCAGCTCTCTGGTGCTTATGTTGGATGACACACACAGCAAATTTTTATACTTTTTGACTTTCGGGAAAATTAGTTTAAAATTTGTCACTGGTTCTCAACATATTAAGTTTTGCAGGCCTTTTGGCAGCTGACACTTATTTTCATTTGGTATTTGGTGATAAATCATATTTTTATTTGTTCTCTGGAGACAGAATGTTCGTTGCTCTTAGACACTCAATGGAAGTGTCGTATCATTATCATCAATGAGGAAATGGACCAGCAGAGGTCCTGCCTTGTTTTTCATTTAAAAAGCTCAGCATGGCTTTCAGCCTTCCTCCAGGAAACTGTCTTGCTGCCATATCCGTATGGAGGGGCCTTGGAACATCTAGAACTTTGTTGTTGGGTCCCCTCGGGTGAGAGGGATCTTTCCCAGTTTCTTTCAGAACTGTTTGTATTTCTCCTTGTACTCTAGTCGCATTGGTTTCCCTGTTGCATTTCTGTCTAACTTTTCTAATCACATGTCCTCCAGATCTGAGCCCTGGTTCAGAGATGAGTGTTGGCGATGTCAACTTCCAACTCTGACATGTGAAGCTACCAAAATTGTGTTTGATCTACAGAATTGGGGAATATGATACTTCTCGGGGTACATTTGACTTTATAAATTATTAGTTATAATCTGCTGTTTTCTGTAAGCAGGGTTGTCTTAGTGTTATAAGTGGCATTTGAGCAACATTCTTATCAGCCAAGATAGGAGGTATTATAGTTAAAATCATATCTTACAGGCCCTGAATGGTTTGCTCAATAGTAGAGCATTGGCCTGGCATGTGGAAGTACCAGGTTCAATTCCCAGTCAGGGCACACAGGAGACGTGCTCATCTGCTTCTCCATTCCTCCCCCTTTCCCTTATCTCTTTTTGTCTCTCTCTTGCCTTCCCATAGCCATGACTAATTTGGAGCAAGTCGGACCTGGATGCTGAGAATGGCTCCATGGTCTCACCTTAGGCGTTAAAATAGCTTGGTTGCCAAGCAATTAGCAATGGCCCCAGATGAATAGAGCATTGCCCAGTAGGGGACTTGCCAGGTGGATCCCAATCAGAGTGCATGTAGGAGCCTATATGCCTCCCCAATTCTCACTTAAAAAAATTTCTTTTTAAATCACATCTAACATATTATATAGTTTGTGAAATGATAAGTCATAGTGTGTTGCTAAAGAAATAAAAATCCTCTTTGAATAGTTGTTTCCACATCAGAATTTAATAAGTTTTAGTAATATAGTCTATTGTTATGGACTCTTTGGATATTGCTTATCAATTCGGTTATATAAGTAAATGAGTTGCTTTTAGCTGCAACTAACAGAAAACTCAGCTAAAGATAGTTAAGGAAATAAAATTTTCATATGCAGCGTGGGGCAAAAGTAGGTTTGTAGTTGTTTGTATGAAGAATAATACAATAATAAATAATAATACAAGAATAAACTCTGTTTCACATATACTCACAACTGTAAACCTACTTTAGCCTCGCCCTATGTTAGGAGCTCCAAGGCTCGGGGATTGGTTGATTCATCAGGTCAACAATGTCATCAAGATCCCAGGTTTTTTCCCATCTCTCTGCCCTGCCATCTTTGATGATGGCTGTGTTCTCAGACCAGACCCAGTTCCAAGCACCATATTTAGACTGGACAATGTCCAAAAGAACTTCTGTGCCTTTCAGAAACCTCTCAACAGACTTCCTGTCAGTGGCCAAAATTTTGTCATTTGCACCAGTTCCTTGTAAGAAGGATAGACATGCCATGGCTGATTTAGCCTAGGAGGTACCTGAAGGGATAATCAGTGCAAAATTACTCAGCACAATGTGTGGATTTTAGGAAGAACTTACTACATTTTACTTAATATTAATGATAAGTTAAGTCTATGTAATTAAAATTGTAAAAGAGGGCCAGAGTTATGATGTTAAGAGGTAGATTATCAGATCTTGGTGATACTGATTCTGTGTTGAGGAGATGGACAGAGACGACTAGGGTCATTGCATATAGTAGGCACCTGGAAAGCTCTTCTACAGTGTGGGATCCGGGTCGTAGGAACAATGCTCAAATCCTTAGGGAGAGCACAGAGAAGCACCCTCCTCATAGAAAGATACTGGGATGAATGATAAGAACAGGACTCCAGTGAAAACAACCATAGTAGTGCCTAGGGCAAAGCATAAAGAATGACTTAGAATTGAATCCTAGAGCATCAGCCTGGAGCTTGTTAGATCCCTCTTCCAGGTCACAGTTGATGTGGAGAACTGGTAAGGATGAGCCCAAAGTTTATGAACCCCACTATACTGTATATGGATATGAGAAAGTATGCAGAGGTTAGCAACAAAGCAAGGACTGACATCTGTCTTCTCATATGATAGGCATTTTGGGAGCTCTGTATAATACAATTATTGCCACTGTTGGCAGGTAATTAGAAGCATCTTGGGCTACTTAAAAAAATAAAAATAAAACACAAGTATCATAAATTAGCATTAAGTTGACACTCACACCCTTTGTTTTCTAGATGCAGTTTTTCCCAACTGCAGCAGAATCCTTGTGTTCACCTCTGAGAATTTCCATCCTTCTCAGATTTATTTTTGATCCACTTTTGGGTTTCCCCTATCCACCCCCCCCCCATTCACCCACCCAGCCTCATTGCTTCTGATTGAATCTGGTTGAACACCAGAACACTTTACTCATAAATAATCATCTCAGATGTTTTAAGTAAACTATGGGAGAGAGATAGAATTACAGTTAGATTCACATTTATGAATGCCAAAACTGTTTTGGGACTACAACTCTCGGAAATTGAGAGCTGGAAATGACCTCATTTTAAGCTCTGCCCCCTCATTGTACAAATACAAAAACCAAGATGCTAAATATCTTGCTTAATTTTTAGAACTTGTCACTAGAAATAAACTAGTAAGTTTAGAAATCCAAGAAATCAATAGGAAAAAATGCAATGGATATTTAATAGTCTATGGGAAGTGTTTCAAGAGATCTTATTCATGTAACAGTTATTATTCACAAAAGTTCAAAACGAGGAAAATGGGGTGGGCAGTTATAAAACTTTCATACATGTTAATCATCCTATAAATATTGTGAGTTCCCAGAATGATTACAGAATTCATGACATTTACTTGACTCTGATCACTTTTGAAGATTTTAATGTATTAAATAATTTTCAGTTCTAGTGACCATTTTTCTAATAGAGAAGCTCTTCACTGCATTTTCTAATAAGCTAAGGTGAGTCATTTATGATTTGAGTATTCCAAATGACCCACCAACAGGAATAGATAACTACTATTAACATTTTGATTCTTAGCTTAGATGTTACTTCCTCAAAGTGACCTTCTTTGACCCCCTGAAAAATGTACCCCTTATTTCTCAAAGCACACTATTGTTTTCCTTCAAAGCCCTTCTCATACTGTATAACTGTGCATTGACTTGTGTGACTTTTTGATGTCTGTCATCCTAAGGACACGGTACAGCAGAGGCCTACTTTTTTATGGTCCCTGACCTCTGTCTACCATGTTGCGTAGCTCTCAGCAGACATTCAATATTTACCAAATGAATAAAGATAAGAATAAGATAGAGATGACCCAAGGCCATTTTTGCTTTGTATTACTATTTACATATACATTTTTGTCATCTTAATTTTTATGAGCATGTATTGGATTTGTAGCCCAAAAATATTGAAAAAAATATTGCAACTTGTTTTTGGCATTTTAAAATATAACTGTACAACATTTTAATAACTAACAGATCAAGGAAGTTGTCGGCCTGGTATCCCAAACTTATTTAAAACTGTATTTTTGGTAGTTTCTTAGGAACATTCTAAGAATCGTTGAGCAGTATTTTGAACAAATAACTTGGAAATGAGTGTTTAGTGCAACTTTTTTGCTTCTGACAAAAGACCTTTATAAATACGCTTTAAAATTTTTTTGTTTAAATTTGGGCTTTCTGTATTGGTTTTCTGTTGCAATGTAACAACTTACCATAAGCACAACTTCTAAAAAACACCCATTTATTTTTACCTGGGCTGTGTAAATGGTTGTTACCTGGGTCGTGTTTTCATCTGGAATTTAGGTCCTCTTCCAAGCTCATTCACGTTGTTGACAGAATTCAGTTTCTTATGAATGTAGGACTAACATCAGGGGTTTGTTGTTGTTTGTTTGTTTTGCTGGCTATCAATAGGGAGTTACTCTCAGTGCCTAGAGGCTGCTCTGTAGTCCCCTCCATAGTCAGTTCCTAACATGATTGCTTACTTTTCTTTATAGCAGTAGAACATTTCTCTTTCTCCACCTCTGACCATTAAACACTCTTTAAAAGGCTCTACTGATTAGGTCAGGCCCACCCAAGATAACCTCCCTTTTGATGAATTCGTCAGCCATCTAGAAACCTTAATTACATCTGCAAAATATCTCACTTGTGCCATGAAATGTAACCTAATTACAGGAGTGATATCATATTTACAGGTTTTCCTACACTCAAAGGGAGAGATTTGCACACAACAATGTGGTAACGAACTTCCTCATCTTTTCAGGTGAATTGGACTGGTTTGCGGTGTGTGTGGTGTCTTGGTTTGAAGTGTGCTACACGTCCATATGCTCTTGTAATCTCACTGTAATTAAAATATATTGCCAAACTGTTTGCAGAGTTTTCCATAAAGAATTCCATCTTATAATCTGATCCAAATATTGGAAAGATGAAGTAGTGGCTCCCCCAAATTCATTAACCTTAGTGTGTGTATTCTTGGGAAAACAAAACTGAGAATCTTTAGGAACAAACCTAAGTTCACAAGGCAGAGACTTGCAGCCCCATCCCTTCATTCCTCCAGAATGTTTGAGTCCACATTTTGTTCAAACAAATAAATTAAGAGATATTGTAGATCCTCACAGTCATCATTTTAACATTCATTTTCATTTGACTGCATAGTGGTCATCTAAACTGCCTTTTTGGTAGTGACAAATTGTAACAGAACAGAAGAACAAACTTCAGAGCACAACTCTCTAAGTTCAAATCTCAGCTCTGCTACTATAAAACTTGAGCAAGTCAACTACCCTGCCAGTTTGCCTAGCTGTAAAACAAAAATGTTTGTATTTATTTCATAAGGTTATGAAGATTAGATAAGTTAAATATGAGTTCTTAGTAGAGTGTCTGGAATATAGGAAGATTATCTTAATGCTTGCTGTAATATCGCTAACTAAATTCTTCCCAAGCTTTGTCCTAAAATTAGAGCTTAGAAGAGGATTCCAATATGTTTTTAATTAGGAATTTTTAAGACTGAGTCATTTACTATATTAAACCTCTTTTTGATCCTTTTTTTTTTTTGTGGTGGTGGTTTTGGTTAGTTTTAGTAACTTAATTAGCACATGAGGGGAAATTAGGAATGAACCACTGAATATTCCTTGAACATGAACCTAAAGCATCCCACAGTTGAAGGCTGGTGATTAATACGCAGACCGTCCGTAGTGAACATTCCTAATGTGATTTGTACATTCTGTTCATATTACTTAGCATTTTAGTCACACTGTACCTTAGCATCCTAAGATCCTCATATACAGCAATGTCATCCATCTCTGTATGGCAATATCATGGAATCCAGAATTGGCATAGCATCTTGCAATACCCAGTGGATTTAAATATACAGAGTTGGAAAACAGAAGACATGAGCTCCAATTGTGCTGAGGCCTCCGGAGAATCATAAGTGCAGTGAAAATGAACATGGGTGTGGGCTCAGGGGACTTGACTCGGCAAGTCAGTCAACCTCCCTTAGTCTCAGTTCACCCATGTAAAATGGTTGTGCTAATGCCTACCCTTCCTACCTTTGGAAGTTATTGTGAGCATTACAACAAATATTTCATTTGATGGCCATTATATGTTCATAAGGTTTTTCTACCCTGCTAGATTGTTAACTTCCCAGGGACAGGAACTATGGTTTTATAGATTTGTTAGTTTTGGTGATTGTTTGTTTCTTTGAGAGAGAAGGAGACAGAAAGGGAGAGAGAGGGTGAGTGGTTACTTTCGCTTTAGTTGTGCATTGATTGCTTCTCATACGTGTCTTCTGGGGTTTTGGAATCATGTCAATGATCCCCCTGCGAAAGCCAGTGACCCTGCACTGACAAGCCCCAAGCTCAGAACCAGCGACCTCGGGGCTTCCAACCAGCCACCTCAGTGATCTGGGTGAGCTCACTTTGCTGAGCTACCACTGGTCAGGAAGGTGTGTGTATGTGTATGTGTATGTGTCTGTATGTGTATCTTTGTAGCCTGGTTAAAAAAAATGTTGGCATCCACTAAATGTTTGTTGAACTTAACTGTTAATCAAATGAGAAAATAGATATGGAAGCATGATATGGGCATTAGGTATTATTATAAAATCAGCCAAAGCCAAATGCACTAGACTAAGTGGCCAGAGGAGCAAAGATGTGCTGCTGGTTAACAAAGAACATGAAGGTGGCATAAACAGATGACACGTGGCCTTTGGAGTATGACCAGGACAACACAGTGTAACTTTGATGCACCAAGTTCCATGCCAGCTTCCCTTTGACATTCTGGAGATATCACCCCAGCTTCTCAAGTGGCACCCTCAGTGTTATCTACATGTCACACTGGACACTAAAGGCAGAACAAAATCAACAGCTGAGAAAATGAAACCACCTCACTACCAACAAAGCAGTGTTGCTGCTGTTCATGTCTTCAGAGCTAAATAAGAATAGAAATAAGATGACAGTGTAATTCTAAAGCTCTTATAATATGATGGTTGAAGAGGGACTCAAAACATTTAAATAGCATTGACAACCTAGTGTGATGGTGATAGCATAGCTCCCAGCACCGGCAGAACTGCAGGTGACTGGAGACACATCAGCAGCAGACAGGCCAATGCCCAGGGCCTCATCTGGAATCATAACATCTGGCAGCTAATTGAGCAAAATCAGCTAAAGGAAAGCAACTTGACAAACAGGTTGGTGCAGGTTCTTAATGCAACCTCAGCACAAACTGTTCCATAGGCCTCATGAGAACGTCCAAAATGAAGCTGTGAAACATTCAGAATGGACATTGTTTACAAAATGCAGCAAAGTCAACTGTGGACAGGGCCAACTGGACACTGCTGGCATCTAAATGGTGTATTAAACTAATTATGGGGCTATTATAAGCTATTATAAAAAGTATATAAGGGTTATTTGTCTTCTTTTTTTTAATTTTATTAATTTAATTTAATTTTTTTTAGAGAAAGAGAAGAGAGAGATGAGAAGCATAAACTTATAGTTGTAGCACCTTAGTTGTTCACTGATTGCTTCTCATACATGCCTTGACCGGGGGGCTCAAGCTGTGCCAGTGACCCCTTGCTCAAGCCAGAGACCTTGGGCTCAAACCAGTGACCATGGAATTATGCTGATAATCCCACACTCAAGCCAGTGATCCCATTGTCAAACTGATGAGCCCGCACTCAAGCCAGCCACCTAGGGACTTTGAACCTGGGACCTCAGCGTCCCAGGCCGACAGTCTACCGGCTGTACCACTACTAGTCAGTTAAGTGTATAAGGTTTTATATTTGTTTTGGTACTTTGTTTTGGGGGTATATTTTGAAATAAGAACAGGGGTGTTGGGATCAAAAGATGTTTCATTTAATGCTGCAAATGGTATGTTTTTATCTTTTATTTATTTTTAAACATTCATCCAAACAAAGCACTGAGTTAATTTAGGGCAAAATAATAATGATACCAGCAACTACTGTTTTGTTCGTTTGTTTGTTTTTAACAACTATTGGTTTTGATCGTAATGTGCCAGGTACTAAACTAGGTCCTTTTCATGTATTAGCATATTTGCTTCTCACATAACCTCTGTTAGAAAGAAAACATTATCCCATTTTGGGATTAGGAAAACGAGGCACAAAGAGGTTAACTAATCCCAAGTCACATACCTAATAAATAATAGAACCTGTATTCAAATCCCAGTTCTTTCTGCTCACCATGAGAACCCAAAGAGGTGAAATGAGAAGACAGGATGGTGATGTAAGCATGAGAAGACAAATAAGGAACAAAAGTGAAAGCCATAAAGAAGGTAAGAAGAGAGTAGAACAGAGAAGATAAGAGATGGAGGCGAGGCATTAGGAAAGAGGGGGGATTCTTCGGACCAAGTCCTTTAGAGTGGTAATGCCTGCTGCAGTCTCTATAATCATTGCATATCATCTTGGCCTAGGCTCTTTGGAGCCCTATGGGACATCTTACCAGATGGGCCCACTTCCCACCTTATGGAGTACCTCTGGCGGCTATTTCAAAGCAGAGATATACAAGAAATCAACCATCTAGCCTGACGGCTTCCGAGTGCTAGAAGGAAATCAAATTGGAATGATTTAAATTTAAATGTGTCCGCAGCATTTGTGCTCTAACTTTACATTGGCTTTGCAGAAAAGACTGTAATTTTAATTCACTGGAAAGCAGATGGGGTCTATCATGGGGTGGTAAAACATAAGAAACTTGTCCAAATGTAAAACAAACAAACAAACAAAAAAAAACAGTTTTCTCTTGTGGGTCAGTCTCATAGTACAAGTATTTGTCACTGGGTGCACACAAGCTAGTATTCATCAAAATAATAAAAGATATATGCTACTCACAAAATTAGGGGATATTTCAAAATGAATATGAAGCAATGAAACATCCCTAATTTTTGTGAGCAGTATATATACTGAGGGTTTTTTGTTTGTTCATTTAGAGAGAGACAGACAGGAAGAAGAGAGATGAGAAGCATCAACTCATAGTTGAGTCACCTTAGCTGTTCATTGATTGCTTTCTCATTTGTGCCTTGACCAGTGGGGCTCAAACCAGTGACCATGGGATCATGTCTGTGATCCCACACTCAAGCTGGTGATCCTGTGCCCAAGCTGGTGAGCCTACACTCAAGCCTGCAACCTTGGGGTTTTGAACCTGGGTCCTCAGTGTCCCAGGTCGATGCTCTATCCACTGTGCCACCGCCTGTTCAGGTCATATCTAATGTTTACTGAGTAATTACTATGTAAATGCTTCACAAGTATTTGATGGTCATGAGGAGCCTAGGAGTTGGTACCATTATGAAATGGTACCAACCCATTTTAACAAGAAAACTGAGTTTCAGAAATTTCAACAGCCTAAGGTCACTTGGTTAGTATGTAACTGAGCTGTGACTTGAGTCCCAGGCCCTTGATCATAACACTGCACCATACATGTATTCCCAGTGGAAGGACTGAGCGTGTAACCAATAACTCTACATTTTTTAACATTAGTACTCCAGAAAAAAAAAAAAGGTGGGAGACAGGAAAAAAGAACAGGTAAAGACAATTACCTCAAAACTAGTATCAGCTCTTGGAAGATGTGTGAGTTGGGTGAATGGAAGTAGCAGATTGGTCTGAACCCCCTGTGGCCAGGAAAGGAATCTGGAGCAAAGGATGGGAGGAGAAAAGATGGGGGGGGATACAAAATATAAAGTAAAAATATGAAATAAGGCATATCCAGTGAAAAGGGAAGGAAGAAATGTCTTAAATCTTTAGAATAATATGAAAATCATAGGGCTAATTTTTTAGTTAATTTTGGTCATTTCTGTAAATTACCCTTTTTATTTCTAATTTCATGGGCTAAACTGACCCATTCAACCCAGCCGCTGGGATTAATACTGTTTGTTCTGACAATTTTCCCCACCCTGAGTAACGCTGAATTTTACTCTGTAAGGTTAGTGTCTCAGTGAAAGGTGGGTGTGTTATTTGGTCTTCTTTTTTTCTCTTGAAAGTTAAGTCAACATTAACCATGGCTAAGTAACCACAGAATGGGCAGTTTCTTGAAGGCTCATGCTTTGGATCTTTTCCTGCAAAAATTCCCTTTTCTATAGTTATATTTACTGTTTTAACTGCCAGGGTAGCTGGCCTGCTATGGGTCCCTGTGTCAGGGCAGTGCTGGGCTTTGTTTGCAGCCGAGCTTGTCTGCTTCATGGAATTCCTGTGCCAAGAGCCTGCATTCTCAATGGAGAGCCTCTGGTTCGGCTTCTCGTTTCTTCTCCAGAGTTCTCCCGGGAGTTAGCATTGCTGGTTTGATGCCATATGGTCCTGCAGATCTCAAAACTGTTTTCTTGACCCTTTACAATTTAACTCTGAAAGTGATATACAACAGTATCATCAGTGTTTGTGGTATAGCTATGCTGGTGACTTTGTTTATATAGATTTTACTGAATATTAAAAAACAACAACAAAAAAAACAACAACCAGTACTGCCCTTGCACAAAAGCCAGTTTTTTAATGTCAGTGCAGCTGTTTTAACTTTTAAGAAACCACAAGCATTTTATCCTCTAAACTTTAATGTGAAAGACATAGGACTTTTAAAGAGATAAAATGTTTCTGAAACTGGTATATTAGATACCATTCTTCTGTTCTCTTTAAATTCTTAGAGTTGAATAGTTCCTGAGTTGAAATGTTACATGTAAACTTTTCACACCAAAATATGTTACTGCTGAATTCCTAGTAATCTTTGAAATGTTAAGTTATAACAGAAGCAGTAGCATTCATAGTAAAAACAAAAGGTAACAGTAGCTCAGTTCTCATGATCTCTCTAAGCTGAATGAATTTTCCTTAGACACAGAGGCAGATGCCAGGAGGAAACAGTTTAGTGTTTTTCTGGGTTCACTGCAGCCCAATAAGCCATGGTAAATATTGCTTTTTTATGCTATAGCAATGATTTCCACTTCCTGTTACATAGCAAAACCTATTCCTCTGTTGAAAGAGATCACTAGATGTATTTATTACAACGTTAAGACCATTTCATCCATGGAAATAATTTTTTATTGTTCTGAGTCACTCTGGTTTGTGGAATTTTTACATGAGTTCCAAGACAAGGATGAGATGATATATTTATTTTATTTTGTATCCTTTTTCATTTTTTTTAACTGCATGAATGTCAAGCTTGTTCTCAAAGTATTTCCATATTTTTATTACTTTAGAGGTTGCTCTGCTACATTTATGTCACCTAAACTCTTCATTGACAGTTCACTATGTGAATCGGTCATGTGTATTGGCAGAACTACCTGCTTTTCCCAATGTCACATGATCTCTTGTTTTTCCCTTATTCATGTCTTCTCCATGTATGTCTTTACTATGTTAAAGGTTATACAGACCTTCAGAAATATTTTTAAATTTTCTTTGTTGAGCCACTAGGACTTGAATTAAATTGTGAACTTCAAAAGGCATTTCTTATGTCTTAAAATGCCTTCTTGTACTAAAGTAAACCTGACTAAAAGTATTCCCTAATTTAGCCCAGGGTATCTCTGCACTTGAGTCTACATACAGTCTGGGATTACAGAAGTTCCTAAAATTTATTTTCAAGGATTCTTTGGTTTGATTGCAATTATTATATTTAATTACCTCTAGCAACGTAGGTTAAATTTAAATAACAGTTCAGATTTACAAAGAAGCCTCAGATGTTCTGACATTGTTAGAAAATAATTGAATAGAAAATATTAACTGTCCTATGAGCCAAGATTTCAAGGTACTGGTTATTGTTGTTTTTAGTCTTTCCACACACTACTCTGTATGTCTGTGCAAATTTTACTGACTTTCTTAACATTTAAAATTAAATCTTGGCTTTCTGGTAAGGGTAGGTTTGGCTGTTCTTCCTCCCACCTTTCATGGCTGATGTATCCTAACTAGTCACTATTGCAATAGTGTCCTAACTAGTTAACCTTCCAACAGAAGGGACTATAATAGTCACTTGAGCTGAATCTAGAAGGGGCCAAAATGGACAGTTTCTTTCTTCTTTTTTTTTTTTGTAATTTTCTGAAGCTGGAAACGGGGAGAGACAGTCAGACTCCCGCATGTGCCCCACCGGGATCCACCCGGCACGCCCACCAGGGGCGACGCTCTGCCCACCAGGGGCCGATGCTCTGCCCCTCTGGGGTGTCGCTCTGCCGCGACCAGAGCCACTCTAGCGCCTGGGGCAGAGGCCAAGGAGCCATCCCCAGCGCCTGGGCCATCTTTGCTCCAATGGAGCCTTGGCTGCGGGAGGGGAAGAGAGAGACAGAGAGGAAGGAGGGGGAGGGGGTGGAGAGGCAAATGGGCGCTTCTCCTATGTGCCCTGGCGGGGAATCGAACCCGAGTCCCCCACACGCCAGGCCGATGCTCTACCGCTGAGCCAACCGGCCAGGGCTCAAAATGGACAGTTTCTAATAGTTAATTTCTTCCTTTGCAAATGACCATGGCTGGTCCAAACTGTACTACCTATATTCATATATTCACAAGGGTGTGTGTGGGCACACATGCATGTGTGTGTGTATTTGCACATGGAAGGATGATTCAGTGTTCAGAAGTTTTAAATGATGGGTTTTCTTTTTAGAAAATGTTAAGATATTAATCTAAATCATTTTCAACAGGTTGACATGATGAAAGAAGCATTAGAAAAACTTCAGCTGAATATAGTAGAGATGAAAGATGAAAATGCAACCTTAGATGGTGGAGATGTCTTATTCACAGGTATAATTATATATATTTACTTTTTCCTATCCAAAAATATTTCTAATACCTAGCTCATATTCACTTGTTTAATTATAGTTTGTTTAGTTACCAAAGTAAAACATGCTAAATGCAAGAAATTTGGAAAATACAGAAAAACACAAAAGAGAAAAAAAAAACAAAAATAAACTTTCATTCAAAGATAAACATTTCAATACTTGGATATATGTCCTTTTAGTACATTTTTATGCATGTATTTGCATTTTTTAAGGTGACAGAAAGGGAGATAGTGATGCAGACTCCTGCATGTGCCTCGACCAGTATCCACCCAGAAACCCTCCCCCCACCCTGTCTTGGGCCAATGCTAGAGTAATGAGCTATTTTTAGCACCTGAGGCTGATGCACTTCGACCAACCAAGTTATCTTCAGCACCCAGGGCCATGCTCAAACAAATCAAGCCACTGGCTGTGGGAGGGGAAGGGGGAGAGAAGGGGGAGAGAAGGGGAAGAGGGAGAAGCAGATGGTCACTTCTCCTGTGTGCCCTGACCAGTAATCGAACCCAGGACCTCCATACACCAGGCCAATGCTCTATTCACTGAGCCACCAGCCAGGGCCTGTTTGCACATTTTTTACAAGACTGTTATCAGTATATACATATCATTTTGTAAGTTTTGGCTATTATGTTGTTCTACAACGTGAGCTTATGGGTTCTGTGGTTTTGCATTGTATGACAATATATCTGGTTTGTATTTAAAAGATTCTTAAGATGTGTTATTTACAAATACTTTTCTCCCCAGTTAGCAAGATGAATTTAAATTATTATCAATGCAAATTGACTTGGCATAATGCCAAATACATAATAGCAGAGCTCAACAAAATATAGATACCTAATATTATTATTGATCTAACTGGAAACAGTTTTTACAGTAAATTTAAAATAGCTACTAAAGAAAGTAATTTTAGCATTCAATCTTTGCAACTCTTTATGATCATATTATATATAGTTTTGTAAAGTCATGTGATAAACTTTGGATACCCAGATTCATTCTAGCTATACTGGTAAACATGACAATCAGAGTAATTTTTAATTTATAGTGAGAGTTTATTGTCCTCTATATGTTTCACAGATGTAGCTTTAGCAGCAGCAGCTGATTCTCAGAGATCTGGGATGTAGCTCCAAGTGGCCCACTGAAACCATGAAGCTTTTTGAAGTCTAATATTTTAGCTGATACCAATCTTATATTGAATCCCACGTATATAGACAAAATATAGCCATCTTCATTTCAATATAAAAGTATCTTGTATTACTTATGTTTTGATATAATTAATGTTCCAGGAGGAGGAGGAGGAATATTTATCCTGTGCATTTGAGTAGTTCCTTGCTGGGTATCACATACCGATAGGTGAGATCACTGTGTTGCCGAGCTCCACGGGGCGTCATTCTTAGCATAGGTTTGTGAACAGTATCCCTGGTGCTGTGCACTGCACAATCTGTGCTACCACTGTCATGGGCAGTGGCCCTGCCCCTGGGTTTGGTGTACATAACCACTGAGCCAGAAGACCGCTGACCAAGGAGTCCGTGAGGCCTGTGTCGGAGGCCTAGGCTGCATTCCTCTCCGGATGTGTCCCAGCAGACGCAGGCGTTCTTTGACTCTGCCTAGTAAGTTCCCCTCACATTCTCTGTGCCTCCCATTGATGGCACTTTCATTCCTTTTGGCAGCACAGAACAAACAGCCTGTTTCTCTTAGAAAATAAGCTTTTGTGGAAAAAGAGATATGTAAATCACACTTCCTTACCATAAAACTTTTTTTTTTTTACTGGAACATAGACATATAATATCATACATAATTTGTAAGCAGGTACTGATAATATTTGAAATACAGTTTAACACACGCTGTGTTTACAGCCATTTAGTTATCTTAACAGCTAGGCTAAACCGAATCCCTGAAAGCTCATCAGTGTAAGGGTACAACTCAGACCAGAAACCTCCTCCGCTCCCAGGGCTTTCCACGGCAGCTCAAGCCTCATGTTTTTGCCCCAATTTCTAATTAAGTACTAAGCATTGAGCCTTGCCATTGACACTAACTGTATATTATTTTTGTAATATTCAGTACGTAATATATATATATTTTTGTATTTTTCCCGAAGCTGGAAACGGGGAGAGACAGTCAGACAGACTCCCGCATGCGCCCCACCGGGATCCACCTGGCACGCCCACAAGGGGGGACGCCCTGCCCCTCTGGGGCGTCGCTCCGCTGCGACCAGAGCCACTCTAGCGCCCGGGGCAGAGGCCAAGGAGCCATCCCCAGCGCCTGGGCCATCTTTGCTCCAATGGAGCCTCGGCTGCGGGAGGGGAAGAGAGAGACAGAGAGGAAGGAGAGGGGGAGGGGTGGAGAAGCAGATGGGCGCCTCTCCTGGGTGCCCTGGCCGGGAATCGAACCTGGGACTTCTGCACACCAGGCCGACACTCTACCACTGAGCCAACCGGCCAGGGCCAGTACGTAATATTTTAACAGGTATTTTATTATTCAAAACTGAGATTGCAGGAGATATTAAAATCCTTATCTGTTTGGCCCCTCATTCACAATTCCTACTTCTCAATTGTGATAAAGTATATATCACATAAAATTTGCCATTTTAACCATGTTTAAGTGTACAGTTCAAGTGGCATTAATTATATTCATAATATTGTACAACCATTTCCACGCCATTTTTGAATCAGATGGAGTTGGATAAGAAGCAAAGGCTTGGTACTTCCATGTGCTCTCCGTCCCTTCCTTCTGTAACTCAGAAGTGCATTAATAATTGATCAGAACATTGAGAGAAGGAAAGCCACTTTCCAACCCCAGTTCCACGGGGAGTTCTGCCAGTCGGGCCGACTGCTACTGGCAGAAACTGTTTCAATCCTATTTCTCTTAAATAGACAACATCAATTTACCTTTGCTTTCCTTTATTTACTTTTGTGAAATAAGTAGCGTATAAAAAGAGTTATAAAATCTTTATGTGCCATTTAAAGACCAATAATAAAATGAACACCTGGGTGCCTGCCACCTGGCTTAAGAAACCAAACATTATCAGGACCATGGGAGCCCCAGTCCCAACCTCTTTCTTCTCCCAGCCGGAGGTAACCACTGTCCTAAATTTTGTATTAAGCGTTACCTGTCTTTCTTTGAGTCTCACCTCAGTACGTGTATTCCTAAACTGTATGTTGTTTAGTTTTGTGTGTCTTATAGCTTTAGATGATTAGGATCATACTGTATGAAGTCGTGTGTGATTTTTCTGTTTTCGAGCCAATGTGATACGTGTTCATTTAAGATGGTGGTGTAAGTAAATGCGGTACGCGCCTCCTCCCACAACCACATCAAATTACAACTAAACTGCAGAACAACCATCATTCAGAACCACCTGAGATCTCGCTGAATGGAAGTTCTACATTAGGGTCTTAAAGAAAAAGCCTCGTTGAGACTGGTAGGAGGGGCAGAAACATGAAATGGACTAGCGAATGGGCTAGCCCAGTGATCACATGTGGCAGATAAAAATTGGGAGGGCTATCTCGGCTGCAGAGGTCTCCCCGAGACGAGAGGGGTACCAGGTCCACACCAGGCCCCAGCCCAGGGTTACAGTACCAGGAAGAGAAGTCCCCATAACTTCTGGCTGTAAAAACCAGCAGGGATTGAGACCGAGGGAAAGGAAAGGCAGCTGGAGTCTCAAGCAGCCCTCTTAAAGGGCCCATGCGCAGACTTGTCAGACTCACTCCCTCTGAGCTCCAGTGCTGGGACAGCAGCTTGAAAGGCACCAGGGACATATAGTGATCAACTGAGTTGTCCAGAATCACGGCAAGGGGCAGAGGGGCAGCTTTCTCCAGACAGAAGTGCTGGCAGAGGCCATTGTTCCTTTGTTAAGCCCTTCCCCTACACAGCTGGCAGGGGCCCCATATCTGAGATTCCATCAGCCTGGCTCACACTGTTCACTCTGCCTTGGTGATTCCTTGAGACCCTGCCCCACCCAACTTTTGGCCCACCCAAGCTGTTTCCAGTGGCTTTGCCATATGAATCGCCTATCTTGGCTCATGCTTCAAGTTTTCCTAAAATCTCTCAAACAAGTAGCATCTGGCCTCAGCGTGCCTTGTACCTCTTGCTAAGTGACCCAGGCCCAGCACTAGCAGCAGCTGGCTTTGGTTTGCAGCTTGGCCTCTCCTGAATACCTCCAAGCCCAGCACAAATAGTGGCCACCTGCAGATAGCTTTGTAGCTTGTGCAGGGTGGCCCCAGGCAGGGCACAGGGGGCAACTGATCTTGTCCTGCACCTCCCAGGAGGCCCCAGAACCAGTGTACCCAGTGGACAGCTTCAGACGCTATTGAAGCATCACCACCTAACTACCTCCACAAGCAACACATTTTAGGGGCAGACTCAAGGGACACCAGAGCCCCGCTGAAATAACTCCTGCTCTGTGGGGTGGGCCGCTGCATAGCTGATCAGTCTTGGGATAAATCTTTCCCATTGATGCGCCAGTGTCAATCAAGGCTCAACTACAACAGGAGGGTGCACAGTGGGGCCGGGGATGCATGCCTCGAGTGCCCTGCTTGGGCAATTCAGGAAGCTGTGCCTCTGGAAAGAACACCCACTGCATTAGGGCACTACCATGCCTGGGAGACATAGCAGCTCTACCTAACACACAGAAACAAATAAAGGGAGGGTGCCAAACTGAGCATACAAAAATGTCCCAAATGAAAAAACAGAACAAAACTCCAGAAAAAGAAGTAAACAAAATGGAGACAAGCAACCTACTAGATGCAGAGTTCAAAGCACTGGTTACAAGGATGCTCAATGAACTTAGTGAGAACCTCAACAGCATAAAAAAGGATTAGTCACAAATAAAAGATACACTAACGGAAATGAAGAATAATTTATAGTATAGAAGAATAACCAATGGTAGAGTAGATAAAACCAAGAATCAAGTCAGCAATTTGGAATATAAGGAAGTAAAAGTCACCCAATCAGAATAGCAAAAAGAAAAAAAAAATCCAAAAAAAAATGAGGATAGTGTAAGGAGCCTCTGGGACAACTTCAGGGAGACCAAGATTTGCATCAGGAGTCTGTCAGAAGGAGAAGAAAGTGAGCAAAAAGTTGAAAACGTATTTGAAAAAATGACAGAAAACTTCTCTAATCTGATGAGGGAAATAGTCATACAAGTAAGTCCAGGAAGCACAGAGAGGCCCAAACAAGATGAACCCAAAGAGTCCCACACCAAGTCACATCATAACTAAAATGTAAAAGGTTAAAGACAAAGAGAGAGTCTTAAAAGCAGCAAGAGAAAAGCAGTTAGTTGACTACAAGGGAGCTCCCAGATAAAGAGCTTCCCAGACAAGAAAAAGCTAAAGGAGTTCATCACCAGCCCAGTATTATATGAAATATTAAAGAGTCTTCTTTAAGAAGGAGAAAAAAAGGATTTAAAATATGAGTGATAAAATGACAATAAAAATACAGATCTAGCAGCAATTGAATCTAAAAAAATAAATGAACAAACAACTCATAGATACAGAGAACATTTCGACAGTTGCCAGATGGGAGAGAGGTTAGGGGATGGGTGAAGAAGGTGAAGGGAGTAGGAAGTACAAATTGGTTGTTACAGAACAGTCATGGGGATGGAAAGTACAGACTAGAGAATACAGTCAATAATATTCTAATAACTATGTATGGGGTCAGAGGGTATGAGATTTATTAGGTTGATCACTTATTAAGTTATATAATTAGTCACTAAGATGTACACATAACACTAATATAATAATGTATATCAACTAATTGAAAAGTAAAAATGATTAAAAATGTTTTTATTTTTAAATAAACTAAAAAGCTAGAAATGGAATTTCAGGTGAAAACTTTTTATTTTTTTTGCCTCAGTGAGATGATTATATGATATTCTTCTTTAGTCTATTGATTTTCTGATATTTGGCCAGTCTTGCATCGCTGAGATGAAAACAAGCCTGGTCATGATATTTTTAACTAGTGTATTTTGTTTGCAAGTATTTAATTTAAGACTTTTGTTTCTGTGGTCTATAATTTTTCTTTCTTGTTATCCTTGTCTGTCTTTGGTTAACCTCATAAAATGTATTAGTTAATATTTCCTATGTTTCTATTCTGTAAAGTTAAGTACTACTTGAATTGTGCATTCCTTAAACTGTGATCAAACTTACTTATAAACAGGCCTTGTGATTTAGTGCTTTCTTTGTGGGAAATTTTGAACTCCTATTTTTTTCTTTAATGATTGCATGATTATTGAAGTTTTTCTGAATAAGTTTTGGTGAATTCTGTTTTCTAAGACTTTATCTCTTTTATCTAAGACTTCAAATGTTGGGTATAAAGTTATTTATATAATCCAAATATCTGTTTTAAGCTTCAGAACAACTATAGCCATGTCTCCTTTTCATTCATGTTTATTTTATTTATGCCTTCTCTTTTTTTCTTGTGAGATAAAAAATTAAATCCTGTCAATTCTTTTTTTTTTTTTTTTTTTTTTTGCATTTTTCTGAAGCTGGAAACAGGGAAAGACAGTCAGACAGACTCCCGCATGCGCCCGACCGGGATCCACCCGGCACGCCCACCATGGGGCGACGCTCTGCCCACCAGGGGGCGATGCTCTGCCCATCCTGGGCGTCGCCATGTTGCGACCAGAGCCACTCTAGAGCCTGAGGCAGAGGCCACAGAGCCATCCCCAGCACCCGGGCCATCTTTGCTCCAACGGAGCCTTGGCTGCGGGAGGGGAAGAGAGAGACAGAGAGGAAGGTGCGGCGGAGGGGTGGAGAAGCAAATGGGCGCTTCTCCTGTGTGCCCTGGCCGGGAATCGAACCCAGGTCCTCCGCACGCTAGGCCGACGCTCTACCACTGAGCCAACCGGCCAGGGCCATGTCAATTCTTTAAATCATTTCAAAGACCCAACTTTTGGCTTTGTTGAACCCTCTCTCATGTGTGTTTCCTTTCTTTTTCCTGTTTTTACCTTTAGTTCCTTCCTTCAGATTTCTTTTTTTATTCTTTTTTTCTTACATTTCAAGTTGGAATTTTATCTGTAATTTAAACCTTTCTTTAATAAAAAAACATTTAAAGCTATATAACTTTAGCATTCTCCAAATGCTGCTTTAGCTAAATTCTTCATGTTTTGAGATTAATGTTTTTGTTATCATTACTTCTAAGTGGTTTTTTTAATTTATATTATGATTTATTCTTTGACTCATAGTGGATAAAAATGGGTTTTTTAGTGCCTGACCTGTGGTGGTGCAGTGGATCAAGCCTTGACCTGGAATGTTGAGGTTGCTGGTTCAAAACCCTGGGTTTGCTTGGTCAAGGCACATATGGGAGTTGATGCTTCCTGCTCCTCCCCCCTTCTCTCTCTCTCTCTCTCTCTTCTCTAAAATGAATAAATAAATTAAAAACAACTTTTTAAAAATGGGTTTTTTAAAATATATTAGTTGTTATTTAAATTGTGGGACGGACTCAAACATGTAGCCTATTTTTCCTTTATAAATTCTATTTTAAGTAGACCCAATACTTGACTGAGGAAAGTTTTTCTTTCCAGTACATGTAAATCCCTAATAAAATAATGGATCTGTTCAGCGATCATCAGAGGATATTAAAACCTTTCTGTGAAAGCTTGATGGGGAGCTTCCTGATGAAACAATCAGATTGATACCACCTCAACCCCGATGATTCTAGTAGCACTGAAAACGTGCGAGTCGGTCATGTGCTTCATGATGTGATGCAGTAAAAACACAGTCCCACCTCTGAAGTAGTTCTATCCAAAAAAATAAATAAAAATTGAATAAGAACCTAAGTAAGCATCTCCATGAAACTATTAGTTAACCAAAAATACAAAACATAAAGTAACAATTTAATGTTAGGTGATATATACACAAGGAAGCAATCAGCCAACCTAGAATGTAGGCTAATCAATAGGAAAAATGACCTGGTTTCTCCTATAAAACCGGGAAAAAGAGGGTAAATTGGTGTAAAAGAAAATGACATAAGAAGGATACAACCAACACAGATTTTTTTCAATATTTCAATTCCAGCACTTTTTATCAGTTCTTTTTTACTAGGAAGACCATTTAGGGGGTCTAGTTCCCATACTGCAAGCAACAGAAGTCCAGCTTACTTTTTAAAGAGATAAGCAGTTTGTTTTTCTTTGTACTTTTCTATCTTGCCTTAGTCTTTGAAAATGGAAGTAGTGTGCAAGTCCTCTTATAAATTTGTTTGAATTTGTTCAATGCATTAAATGTTTTTCTTAATAGTTATATGTAAGTCTTATTTATAAATCACCTTTATCTTAATTAAGGAAATGTAATGTTGTTTTTATTTTAGCTAACTTTTTTTTAATAGAGTCATACTTTTGTCACATAAAACACCTTTCCCTAACTTAAGTTTTGATTTGTATGTAGTGAATTTTCTTAAGGAAAAACACAATCGTGCCATTACCCAAAAAATGTCAATTGGCCACTAAAAATTCTGCCAAAAGTGCATGCCAAAGCACAAGCCATTGAAATTTATCATAACATCTTTGCCCTGTATTATTTACCCCTTTTATAAAGATATCATGAAGGTTAAAGTTATAACATTTGTGAAATCTATCAAGTAGTTTTTTCTACATGGCTACTCTTCTTATACTTTGCCCTGTGGCAAAAATATACTGATTTCTCTTTGAATATTTTTTCCTCATTTCATGTAGAATTATTTTTTCAAAGAATTAAGGGAGGATGAGAATCCCCACTTTTATGATTTGCCTAACTATATCTACTGTAATTGTTTGTTTGCCTAGAACTAGGAGACCATTTTAATTTAGTGTTTTGTTTTCTGAGAAAAAAATTGGAAAATTTCAGAAAAGCCAAATAAGAAGTTCTAGCCTCCTAAATTTTAGTATTTGTTCTTTGATATTTTGTATTGAAATAAGTAGTTGTATAGTTTTAAAGACAGCTCTTAGAGTCAGACCTGAAGATTGGTCAACACTAAACTCATGTTATACCCAGATGGTTTCTTCAGCCCTTACTTCACTGTTATAAGAAAAGTAATCCAGGCCTTGGCTGGTGGCTCAGTGAATAGAGTGTCAGCCTGGCGTATGGAAGTCTTGGGTTCAATTTCCAGTGAGGACATATAGGAAAAATGACCATCTGCTTCTCCCCCACCCCTCCTTCTTTCCCTCTTCTTCTCCAGCAGCCAGTGGCTCCATTGGTTCGAGTGTGGCCTGGGGTACTGAGGATAGCTCCCTGAAAGCACATCTGCCTCAGGTGCTAAAAATAGCTCAGTACTTGAGCATTGACCCCAGATGGGGTTGCTGGGTGAATCCCAGTTTGGATGCATGCCACTATCTCCCTTCCTCTCACCTAAAAAAAATAAACAAACAAACAAAAGGAATCCAACTTCATCAAGAATGTCTAGAATTGTTCTTTCTGTGAAAAAATTGGCTAAATTGCCATTGCTGTTACTTAATTTCTGATTACAGATTATTGATGTGTTTAATTCAAAATAAAGCAAATCTTAATTCTTTCATTTTGATAAAATATGTGTAACACAAAATTTACCATTTCACTATTTTTAAGTGCACAGTTCAGAGACATTAAGTACATTCATGTGGTTGTGCAACCATTACCACCATCTGCCTCCAGCATTTCTTCCCTTCCCCAAACTGAAACTTTATTCCATTGAACACTGACGCCCCAGATCCCCTTTCCTCCACTCTCTGGTAACCACTATTCTACTTTCCATCTCTATGAACAAGAAAACATTCATTTCTAAGGGCAATAATTTGAAATCAGATTTGTGTAAAAAGAGCAGAGGTCAGAGTATAAGTACACCTGCCTCTGTGGTAAGAAAGAACCATGTGATACTTTAAGGTCATTATTTATAGATTTTAAAAAATTGTGTGCTGTCACTGGTGCCACCTACTCATTATTTTCCATGACATCTATTATAGGCAGAGAATTTTTTGTGGGTCTTTCCAAAAGGACAAATCAACGAGGTGCTGAAATCTTGGCTGATACTTTTAAGGTAGGTAAAAGATCACTTACACCTGGCACAGAGTAATTAATAAATATTCATAGACCGGCTGAATCAAAAGGTCATGAAGAATGGTATTTGTATGTCAATGGCTTTGCAAACTAATTCCTAATATTGTTATGTTTGTTAGAAGTTTTAGAAGCTGTCAATTTTAGATTTCTCAATAAATAGGCTTTACTGAGCTACCACAGCAGCTATACAGTTATCACAGACATCTGTTTTCTCCCAGTATATAATCCTACAACCACAAATGTTTATCGCACAATCAATGACTTAAAAAGAAATCTGGACACCCAATTGTCTCTAACCTGAAATGTGGGTTTTTCAGATTGGAATCAAGGATCCCCTGTACGGGGGCACCTGCTACTGCGCTGAAAACCGTGCTAGGTGTTGCACATACATCCTCGCAGCTTCTTTTTACTCTGTTGATCACTAATAGGTTGACTCACAGACTACTTAGGAAGGGAGAGCACTCCCATGAAGCTCTGTTCCCCATGAAGACATGAGGCTCTAGTTCACACAGGATATTTAGGCACATCCTTTCAGAGTGGCCCACTCCATAAATCAGCAAGTGAAGTTGGGGATACACACATCTTCTCAGAAGCAGTCTTCATGTAACAAACCTGTGGGCCCCAGTTTTCCTTCCGGATATTCAGGCCCCTGGTAGCCTCCAGAGGAGTGAGCATGATTCAGGCAGATTTACGTAGATTTTAGAATGATTCTGCAACTCCAAACTGCTTGTTTCTATTATTTGCCTAGGACTATGCAGTTTCTACAGTCCCAGTGGGTGATACTTTGCATTTGAAGAGTTTCTGCAGCATGGCTGGGCCTAACCTAATAGCAATTGGATCCAGTGAACCTGCGCAGAAGGCCCTCAAGGTAAATACAAAACTCGGTACCTTCTGAGTGCATCAGGTAATGCCAGCCTCATGGGTTTTCTAATTCTGTCTGCTGGGTGGGTTGTAAGCAGGGGTGGCAGGGAGAGAATAGGCTGGCACTTGAGCATTTTCAGACATACACTGTCATGACTTCTCATTCATCAGGAACCAGGAATCACCTAAGTGATGAACCATTCTTATTCACATACCAGGTTTCCTAGAAAGGCTACGAGTCAGAAGAATAAACATCAAACACATCACACTTATCTCCTCTGGGGGAAAGGAGGGTGCCACTAGCAGAGCTCTCTCTTAATTTAGTACACAAGAGGTCGTTATATTATTCTTATCCTTCTGTATATCTAAACTGTTTCATAACAGTCTTTTAGAGACCCATAATTCAGAAGTACCTAAAAATCTGAACTTCTTCATAGGCATTTGGAATACTTAACTTTTAGGACAGGAACTTTCGCATTTCAGTTGAGAATAGGAAAGCCCAGGGAAAATATGACCTGCCCACATCACACAGATAGATTATTGGAAGTCATTGATAATGAAGACATTCCACATCCCAGTGCCTTCGAGTTCAAAGACACTGCCCTTCTCTGTCAGAAACAACCCGGTGAGATTGTCTGGACTCTGCCTAAGGGCAAAGACCACGTCCGTTTTACTCACCATTGTGGTCCTTTGTGCTTTGCCCATAACGAACACTTGGTGAATAGATGAATGAATGGATGAATAAATAAATGAGAGATGTGTTAGTATCTCCATTTTGCAAGAAGAGCTAGATTCAGTGACTCACCCCAGATAACAAGGCTAATACTAAATGGTGGATTGGGACTCCCACCCCTTCCTCTCAGGTGGTCCTGCACAACAACAAACGTGATTTACAAAGGATCAAAGACAGAAGCTCCTCTTAGGCAAAGAGTAGAAATCTGTGTGCCCCAAGGTACACAATTTATTTTATTTTTTTTTATTTCATTTTATTTTATTTTGCCCTTTCCGGTCTTCTCTCTTCTAGCGTGCAGGGCAGTGCTGGGCTCACGACAGTGTGTGTGGGAAGCGGTCGTTGCCTCCCAGCTGCTGAGTTTCCTCTCTGCGTTATCTGCAGTTTCTTCAGCCGGCTCACCTGGCCTTTCTGCCTTCCTTTTCTCAAACTGTACCTTTGACTGTATTTCTAGGACTTTTTAACAATTGTTGCTAAACCATCTGACTCAGAATTTGAATTTGGTGGCTTTTTCTTTGCTTCCTTTTGTTCTGTTTCAGCTGGAAGACTTTGTCAATTTTCGGTATAAGAGAAAAGATAGTGTCTGGAAAGAGAGAATTTGGTGAATAGTATCACTCAAAGGGCTCTAGGAAGATTAGTTTTTTCTTTGGGGACTATCTGTGCTATCTATCCGTAGCAGCTGGTTTGATCTTCACATGTCTGAAATTGATTACAAGGGAAGGAAAGGGACAAAGCTGGCCTATATTGTGCCTTTGTGCAGATTAGCAGAAAGAACCTTCTCTGGGAGACAAATAAGAAAAAGTAGCCCCATCTGCCATACTGGGTAGACTTGGTCCCTAATTCAAATAGGCTTGTCCCTAACTCAATAGGTTTCTAACTTAATAGGTTTCTAACCCAAATAGTATGGTAAAAATAACACATAACAAATGAAGAGATAATGCAATGTGATTAACCAGCACTACAGGGTATAAAATAGTCCTAGTCAGAGGAAAGAAGGGAGCACCTTGAGGGCTAGATATTCAGAGAAAGCTTCATGGAGAAATACGGGTAGCTGTGTGTCTTAGAGGATTGGCAGGGTAGGGTTCAGTGAGAGGCTGTCCCAGGTGGGGACATGGTATAAACAAAGCCTGAGCGAAGTACATACATGAGATGTAAGCAAACCCGTCCAACTAATACAGTGCTTTCTAGTGGGCTCCCGGAGACATGGCTGGATGGGGCAGGGCAAGTCTGAAGAGATAGGGACCGAAAAGTATGGGAAAGAAGAAGTTTATCTCCATGAAGCAGGAGTCTGGGGACCCACAGGCTCTGAGAAGTAGGGTCTGCATTGCTTAAGAGATGTTGGACAATCATTCTTTTGCAAAAAAAGAAAAGAAATAAAAAGGAAGGAAGGAAGGAGGGAGGGAGGGAGGGAGGGAGGGAGGGAGGGAGGGAGGGAGGGAGGGAGGGAAGAGAGAGAGAGAGAGAGAGAGAGAGAGAGAGAGAGAGAGAGAGAAAGAAAGAAAGAAAGACCCTGTGGTCAGAAAGGAGAACTAGAAAAAAACAGCGAAACCTTTCCTGTTCTCTTTCCTGTAACATTCATTCAATTAATGATGTTTGCTCTGTACTTGAAACCTACTGTGTCAAAAGCTAGAAATAATCCTCACTGACTACAAAGGCATTCTTTGAAGATCATATTTTCTATCAGCAAATGTGCTTCCTGAACCATGGGCCTGTGGGGTTGGCCAATGCCCACCTGCCATGTTCCTACCATCAAAACCCATCCTCTTACCTCGTAATGAAAGCAGGAGGAAAAACGAACTGGAGACTCACAACGAGATGTGTGTGAGGGTGTGTTCTCAGGTCAGAACGAGGTGGGTTGGCGAAATTCAGATTTGGTGAACTGAGCTGCTTATTTATTTGAGAACAGTTTGGCTCCTATATAAAAACAACCAAATGGAATTGATAGTAGGTTAAATCTTACTACTAACCCAGAGATAGAAAAACTTATGTAGTTAGGTGAGAAGACAGTTGAATACAGACAGATATCATCTGCAAGTAATGAAAGCATTTTTCCATTTCACAAGTGAAAATACTGAGATCTGATGAAATAAAGCATCTTGAATAGGAACTTAACAGTTTCAGAATCAAATTTCCTGTATCCTGATTCTCCTCTCCCCAGTTACTCACCCCACACAACACTCATTCTTTTTCTATTCAAAACCTTTCCTGTTATTTTCCCATAGATTTGTTCTAGCTGAGCTTCCCCTTTCTCCTCCCCTCTTTCCAGCTGTCCCCTCATCCCATTTTTTGCTTGTATCCAGGGTCTGACCTGTCTCAAGAAAGATGTGTTTGGTCCCAGATATCTGTGTTTCCCTTGCAAGTCTTGATATCTCTGTCTTGCCTCTATAGAGAAGCCTCTGGCCACTTGGGCAGCTCTCTGAAGGGCAAGGCATTTAAATAGAAGTGACTGTGCCTTCTTGCACCACACACTGAAAGCTTGACTGCTCCCACGCTGTCACTGCGTGCAGAGTACTTGCTTCCTAAAGTCTAAAAACCACTTCTTACATATTTATGCAAAGTTGAGAGCCCAAGGACTTCTTACTGCATTTAAAACACTTTGTAATCTATTTTTACCATCTATTCTTGGTTAATGAACTAGGTTTTTACGGAGATAGTCATCATACCTGTCTAAGGTTGTACTAGATTTAATAGCAAATGCACTGGATATTTCAATGAAATCATCTATCTAGGAAGACTTTAGCAACTCTTTGCTAAAAAAAAAAACAACAAAAAAAAAACTAGAACACATTTAATACAGGGTACATTTAATGGCCATTTAACATAAACTATACTTAAGACAAAGAAGGAAAAAAGGAGAACATATTATTACTGTTTTTCACTGTTGATATAGCCAGGGTACTGGAGGATAGGTTGATTGAACAAATTCCTAAAGATACTTGACATCAGGTCTTATCTTAGAAATACTATGATCTGGCCCTGGCCAATTGGCTCAATGATAGAGCATCAGCCTGGCATGTGGATGTCCCAGATTCAATTCCCAGCCAGGGCACACAGAAAAAGTGACCATCTGCTTCTCCACCCCTCCCTATCTCCCTTCTCTCTCTCTCTCTCTCTCTCTCTCTCTCTCTGTCTCTCTTCCCCTCCTGCAGCCATAGTTCAATTGATTCAAGCACATTGGCCCTGGGCACTGAAGATGGCTCTGTGGAGCCTCAGCCTCAGCTGCTAAAAATAGCTTGTTGCGAGCATGGCCCCAGATGGGCAGATGGGGGTCACTGGGCAGATCTCAGTTGGGATATATGTGGGGGTCTATTATGATGATGATGATGATGATGAAGAAGAAGAAGAAGAAGAAGAAGAAGAAGAAGAAAAGAAATACTATTATCTAAGCAAAATTAGTCTTTAAAGGCATCTGTCCTTTCTCTAGTTTTTCTCCCAGACTTTCCATCATTCCCTTTATGTGCCTGGGAAACTACCACTTTCATCCTGCATCTCTGGCTCTAAAAGAAAATATACTGCCCACAAAAATTAGGGGTATTTCAAAACTAATATAAAGCTATAAAATACCCCCTTATTTTTGTGAGAAGTGTAGCTTAAGATTAATTCATGCACAAGCAATAGACATGCTTGTATTTGCAGAAGGAATGCTTGCCTTCCCAAAGACATGAGAACTCCAGTTGCTGCACAGCTGGAACTGCTGTTCACAAAGATAATTTGAGCAAAAAAAGTCAATCTTCAATAAAACACATATTCTATTATTTCATTCATTTAATTCAAGTAAGAGACAGAACTATTCTACGCTGTTAGCAGTCAGAATAGTGGTTACTTCGAGAAGAATGGAGGGAGCCGTGATTCGAAGGGCCCCTTTGTACGTTCTCCTTTCATTTTTAAACCATTGAAAAAAATACATATATTATATTGTTAGAAGTGAGTTATGATTAACTTACAGAAATAATGTTTCAATAGCTAAGTCCTAACTCAAACCTCTGCTTTACCTTTTACAGGATGCCTGTCTTTTCCAGACTAGCCTGTTATTTTTATCTAAGATAAAAAAGACTGAAACTTTGTATCCCTAGACCAACATCTCCCTCATTCCCCTCCCCCAGCCCTTGTACACCTTAGATATATACGGTTTTTTATTGTTACTTATACATCAATAAAGTCAGAGAAAAAAAATTGACATGGTAAATAAGGAGTAGATTTGCACCACATCTCACCTGTTCTTTTTCTAGATGCATTCCAACGTCGGCTTCCTGTCCATGAACCTGGATTAATTACATGCTCTCTGTCATAGGAGGACCGATTGTAATTCCTGCCCTTGAAAGGGACACAGTAATGATTTTTAACTCAATCTTTTTCATAGTATTCAGTCCTCCAGTAAGTTGATGGGGGTAGAGGGGAGAAAGGAAGGACAAAAGGAGGGAGACAAGGAAGTCAGCGAGGAGGAGAGCGACCCTTAGCTAAAACTGCCCTGAAGCTAATCAGATGAGACGGCTGCCCATTTACCAGAGCTCTGAGTTGGAGTTCCGGGGCCTGTGGTACTGACCAGTTGGGGGGCTGTGCCCTCTGCTGGCCAGGCAGCAAGAAGTGCATCCTAACCTTCCTAACCCCACGCAAGAGACCAGTTTTTTTCTCCTCTTGGCATTGGCAGTTTTGTTTAAGGGCCTCTGTTTTATTAGTAATCCTATTCTTTTGTATCACAAGTAGTGATTATTTTAAAATACTTTTCATAGAAATACTTAAAAGGATGTGGCAAGAAAAAAATTATGGGATCACCACTCCATTTTTTTTTGTCTTTGTCATGTAAATGGAGCTGAAATATAGTAAGTTGAATTCCAGCAGACTTGTAATTTTAAATTAAAATGCTCATAATGCATCCTGATGGAAATGTCTTCTAGGTTTCTTATCTACTTCCTGAAATAATTAATTGTATTTGCAAGATTCCTTAAATGAGGACATGGTCTGCCTTGCAACTATTAAATTGCATAGCACGCAGAGTGTTTTTCTTTTGAATGACTACATAACAGAGGTCACTCACACAGTATTTCCTCTCGTTTTGACTCAGCTTCAGCATTGGTTTTATGTCCAGAAATGTCCATGTTATTTTATAGATGGTCATATAAAAATGAAAATGGAAAAACCCTCAATGTGTTTTGATTTTGTATGTTTTTTTATTGCCTGGAATTTCATTTAATGACTACTGGCCCAGCAATAGCAAAAATCAAATGATGGAATGTGAGTTAACTAGTATCAACAGGGTGAATGAAGTGGAAAAATAAAGACTTTGAATTTTTAGTTGTTGTCACAGGGAATCATACTGTGTAGCCACAAGATTTCCCACGTTGGGTCTCTGTTATGAAAGGCACACTGACTGTCCCATTGCAGGTTCACTTCAGTCTTACTATCTGGCTGTCTGTTTCAGATGTATTCGCCAGATCCTCAGAACAGTGATTTTGAAAAAAACTCCCATGTCTGAATTTAAAAATTAACATAAAACTAAACAGCCTTTGAGCTTGTAACAACTGTCTCTGCTCCTTTTCCTGGCAGCCGTAGCCTTATCTGACACTATTCCCAGAGCTGTGCCAGCGAGACCGAGGAGGCCAGAATAAAATGCGTTGGCATAAGAGGGCAATAAATAATCCGAAGCGGTGAGATCAAAACAGCCACGCTGAATTTCAGCTCTAGTCTGAAGGCAGAAAGAAGGCAAAATTGGCCAAGTAGGAGAAAGGAAATAATAATGTTATTGTTGTTTTTTCTCCCTTGAGCTTACAAGAAAAGATGTCAGAAGAAAAAGAAAAGATGAAATTATTTATTTTTAAAGTACTGTTTATTTTGTCCATTATGTGATGGGACTTCAAAAAGTATTCAACAGGGTTTATGTGATGTTGAAGGGGGAATTCAAGCCCCTGTTGGATGGTTGAGCAAATGGCTTTTTATGGAGCCTTTTGATCCAAGACTCTTGCTTGCAAAAGGAAAGAAAAGTCTCTAAGTGACCTTCAATTTGTGGTTTCCAATGAGGAACTTCTGCAAACACACTGCCCTGGGCCCGTCTCAGAAAATTCTGAGGTTCTGAGTCTGGGGTTGAGTCCCGGCATTCTCATTTTGCAAAAGCTCCGCAGGTGACTCTGCGCACAGGCTAAGTTGAGAGCCACCTAGGATTTCTGCAATGCCTTCAAGGATTCCTGCAACTTCCGAAATTACCTGGCTTATAATCTTGAGGAGCCAACCACTGTGTACTATAGTTGTGTCGTGGGAAATGTCCAAACCTAAAGAGTATTTTTATGAGTTTATTTGAGCCAAACTGACAATAATTGCCCAGAAGCAAAATCTCAACAGATTAAGAAAATGCCCTGGAGAGGGGCAGTTTTGCAGCTTATTTTATACATTCGAGCTAAAGCAGAAGATGTAAGGAAGGTTACATGAACTCCTTTGGTGATAGATTAGGAAGCAGGAGAAAGCAAAGTGGGGAAATCTCTGGGATAGGATAAAAGGTAAAAAGAGAGGCACATACCGTATTTCCCTGTGTATAAGACGCTCCTCTGTATAAGATACACCTTAATTTGGGGGCCTGAAATTTGAAAAAAAAAAATGTATTACATAAAGTTATTGAACTCAAGTTTTATTCATCATAAAATTCATACAACTTCTCATCACTGTCAAAACTCCCATCCATTAGCTTGTCCTCATCTGTGTCTGATGACGCATCCTCTTCATATACTGCCTGGCCCTCAATTCCATCTCTGGCATTTGAAATGCCACAACCACTATATAAGACGCACCCAGTTTTTAGACCCCAAATTTTTTAAAAAGGGGTGCATCTTGTACATGGGGAAATATGGTACTTCTTTTACATTGTCCTTGATTGACATTTGGAGCACACAGAGATGGTATGTTGTGAGCAAGATAGCAATGGGAGGTCCCATGGTTTTGTGCCCTGGTGTGTAGGTGTGCGCTGAGGGGTCTGGAAAAGATTGTTATATTTCAAAGGTATGTTATCTTTAAAAAAACAACAGACAGGCTCACTTACGGTAAAGATGAACCTTTGTCAAAAAAGCTACAGGCCTAGGATGTGACTACCTGCCATGACCCGCTTTTAGTTAGGAATTTTTATGTTCGGGCCATCCTATGTGGTTCCTTTATGTCTCTGAGTTTGTAGGGCCCACCATGGAGGCCTCTCCTGAGCTTGTTAAATTTAAGATTGGGGACCCTTTTTCATCCACAGGTACAAAATAACATATTCAGAGTAGTAGTAAAAGTAGAGGAAGTACCCAAATTAAGCCATAGAAAGCTAGATACTCCTTACCTTTTTGCTGCCTAGAATTCAACATTGTATAAACTTAAAATATAACACCTAACTGGGCAATAACTTGGATGCCATCATTCAATAATTTGGTATGCTCTAATCCCTTATTAAAATATTCTGAGTTACCAAAAATTGCTAAGGTCTCATTTTCTGAGAACAGGAAATTTGTCTTTAACTCGGGTTTCCATATGCCCCTCCCCCAACACAAACACACACACATGCAAAGAAAAATCTAACAGGACCTGATCTGAATGTGTGCATATTGGTGCAAGAGGGTGAAATGGTTCAGCTGCATTCCATTACTAATACTAGAGAAGAACTCATTTTTAAAAAGTAGTCATATGATGATTCTACTAAAGAAGCATGCCTGACCTGTGGTGGCACAGTGGATAAAGCGTCGACCTGGAAATGCTGAGGTCGCCGGTTCGAAACCCTGGGTTTGCCTGGTCAAGGCACATATGGGAGTTGATGCTTCCTGCTCCTCCTCCTTCTCTCTCTCTCTCTCTCTCTTCTCTCTCTCTCTCTCTCTCTCTCTCTCTCTCTCTCCCTCTCTCTCTCCTTTCTAAAATGAATAAATAAAATTTAAAAAAAAAAAAAGCAGAGCCAAAATGGCTAAAAGAGCAAAGCTGAGAACTTCCTAGGCTGCCTTTCTGGCTCGGCCTCCAGTTCTTCCAGTGTGACACCTCTATCCTGTTCTCAGACTCGTCAGGAAAAAACAAAGTTGAATTAGCCTGACTAGGGAATGAGAGTTTCATTTCTGCCCATTGGAAGTTTCATGACGTGCAGTCAAAGTGAAAAGACTGTTTTGAACTTGGAGGAGAGAGTGTGTGAGCACTTGGCAAAAATAGCAGCCATTTAATTGTAAAGCACCAATGGTAAGGACAGTTCCAAAGTGGGTTCACTGTAGCATCTTGACCACTGTAATATCATCCTCTCAGTGGCTGTGGGTGATGGGAGACTTGCACTTAGCTGAGCATCTTCATGCCTGTTTGAGGGTAAAAACTCACAGAAGATTCCAACCTAGGTAGTTCCATTTTTCTTTGAGGAGGCTTCAGGGACAGATATCTCTCTTAAATTGAATATTTTACAGATGACATCATTTTCTAATTCATACATTAAAAAAAAAGAAGAGGTAAGGTTTCCAAAACCTTTTATTTCTGTCTCTTCAGCAAAAAAACTTTGAAAAAGGCAATTTAAGACCCTGGTCAGGTGGCTCAGTGGTCCCATTGACCTGATATGTGGATGTCCTGGGTTCGATTCCCGGTCAGGACACACGGGAGAAGCACCATCTGCTTCTCTTCCCTCCTGCAGCCATGGCTCAATTGGAGCAAGTTGCTCCTGGATGCTGAGGATGGCTCCCTGGCCTCTGCCTCAGGTGCTAAGAAGAGCTCAGTTGCTGAGCAATGGAGCAACACCCCAGGTGGGCAGAGCATTGCCCCCTACTGGGCTTGCCAGGTGGATCCTGGTCCAGGCACCTATGGGAGTCTATCTTTCTGTCTCACTGAATAAAAAAATATATAAATAAAAAAGGCAATTTAAAAGAGATCCCAGTTGAGCTTGAGGCTTGGCCTTCTCAGCACAATACAGCAGTATTTACTGAACAACAGCTCTGTTAATAATACATACTGTTTTTAAGCACAGAGGACACGGAGATGGATGAGAAACAGTTTCTGTCCTCAGTGCCCATCCAGCTTACCTGGATGAACAGGATGGGACATTGAAGGATAAATACTGTTACAGTGTAAATGACTAATACAGATATAGGGTCCTAGTAAAGGTGATGGGAGTTCTGAGGAGGGATTGATCATAGGAGACATGAATCAAAGTCTGAGAGGCACAGAGTAGGAGAGATCATGACAAACAAGACAACTGGGAGAATATCTATCTATTCCATAATCAAAAAACAATGGCTAAAACAAAGGGTGTATGCGGGGAAATAAGGAGAGTTAAGGTCCAAGATTTAAGTTGGTCCTGGTCCAAAGGCCAAGGAATTGGGGTTGTCTTCTTTGCAGGCCACAGGGAACCACTCAGAGTTTTTAGCAGAAGTGTAAAAGCTGATGGTCCTTCAGAAAGATCACACAGTTCACAAATAAACGCAAGGGGGGGTCTGGACTGGGAAGGTAGCCGTGAAAATGGAAAGGCCACACTGAAGGTGAGGTCTGATGGGAGAAGTAACAGAACACTGTGACTGATGGATGTGAGGCCACAAGGGAGAAAAATGGAGCAGAGACACACTTTGACAGATATTTCTAGAGCTCATGTATACCAGGCACTGTACTAGGCCCTGGGGGACAATGATGAACAGAATGACTTCAGAAATGACTACCAGAGGTGGTGCAATTGATGGAATTTTTGGAAAAGAGTTCAAACTCTCCCTTTCACCTCATCTGCCCAAGACTACATCGTAGAAAATTGATGGGCCCACATATGTAGCTGGATTTTACTGACCTCAATTCACATTTTGGGAACTGATCTGTACTCAGACACATCCAACTGACAGCAGCTCTGGTAGACATCCGATGTCTAAGCCTGTGCGACACTAATGAGGCTGGCTCCCATTTCAGTTTCCATTGGCAGCGGAGCGTGGCTCATCCGAATTTGGAGTCTCTGTCCTTTCCCCCTTTTCATTTACTTTTTATTATCTTTATCTACTCCCACCAAAGAAAATCACTGCAACATTTGTGTGCCCTTCATCTCCAGCAGTGTCCCGCTGTTTCTGGGCTGAACTGAGTTGACTAAAAACCACCAAAAAGAAAAAAAGCCAAGATAATTTCTGCCTCATGAGCTGCAATTGTACATCGCAGGATGACCTGTGTGACACTCTTAGCCGTGCCAGCTCCAGTACCCATGATGTTGAAGGGATTAGGAAATGTGTCAGTTGAGCTGGAGGGAGGATGATTGAGGTTTGGGTTACTGTTTCTCTGTGGAAATCACATGTATTAAATGCCTGAGGTGTCGATGTGTATCCAATTGCTTGGATGAAGGTTAATAAAGCATATGGTAAAACATAGACACAAAATAAGGAGTGACATTTTAACTATGAATTATTCTCCAGCCTCTAGGGAAAACATCTGCACTACCTGATACAATCTGGGATATGGGCCATCCTTAGAAATAATGACATCCGAGAGAAACACAAGTTAATTTGCCACCACTTTGCTGCAAAACCATCCCACTAATATGGCCATGATTTTAATAAACACTCACTCTTTCTTCTTGTTTTTATCTTTCAGAATGTCATATGGGTCCAGCAACCTTTAAGAATATTTCCAAATCTATTATTTTTGTGTGGTCACTGGATACTGTGGTTGGTGCCCAGTGTTACTCAAACATTATCTGTCTACAAATGTAAAAGTCAGCTTCGAAGATAGATTACAGCAGCCATTCCCTTTTATCTTTTTCTGAAGTGGGACCAAGTTCAAAGCCGTGACCACATATCTGGAGGTGACTCATGATACAGAGTTTTTAAAAAAACATTTAGAAGTTAGATAAAAGTTGTTAAATCAATTACATTTTGTGCATTTTCTAGTCATTCCTTTCTTTTCATCCACACCTTGGCAAGTGATGCACTCGATATAGGTTTGCTACTAGTAGTTGTAAAATCAATAGCATTAATGGTACCTTATAGGTATAAAGATCATGTTAATTTAACTTGAAAAGTCTGAGTTAGTGATATTCAAACTTGAGTGTGTTCAAGAATGGCATGGAGTGCATATTTGAAATGCACATGACACCCTGGCTGGTTGGCTCAGTGGTAGAGAATTGGTCCAGCATGAGGATGTCCTGGGTTCAATTCCCAGTCAGGGCACACAGGAGAAGTGCCCATCTGTTTCTCCACCCCTCCCCCTCTTGCTTCTCTCACTCTCTGTCTCTCTCCTCCCCTCCTGCAGCCATGGCTCAATTGGAGCGAGTTGGCCTTGGGCACAGAGGATGGCTCCATGGCCTCCGCCTCAGGCACTAAGAAGAGCTTGGTTGCTGAGCAATGTAGCAATGGCCCATATGGGCAGAGCATCACCCCCTCGTGGGCCTGCCGGGTGGATCCCAGTCGTGGTGTATGCGGGGAGTCTGAGAGTCTGTCTCTGCTTCCTCCCCTCACTGAATTAAAAAAAAAAGAAATGCACATTATGTTCCTTGGGTTCACCATGAGAAATTCTGATCAGCAAGACTGGGGAAAAGCCCAGGAAGTGCTGCATGATTCAGCAGCAAGTAACCCATAGACCGCACCGTGAGAAACACTAGCTCTGTCTGGAATTCACAAGGCATCAATTCCTACACTAGCTTTCGAGATCAGGGGAATTAAATTCATTTCCAAAGTAAATTGTCATATCCTTGAACAGAAAATGCAACCTAATATCATTCAGCATAATATATTGAGTAAAATAGCACTTCAGAGAAATAGTTCTCATGTGGAAGAAAACTAAACAGGACTCCTCTAGATTATTGAACTACAAATACGCATGAAGAGCTCATTTTTCTCAAAAACCCTGTGTCTTGTTAGGGAAATGCTTACAGAGTACTCTGTGCTGATAGCATTTGTATATGAAAATACCATGTATCTGCAGTGAGTGCTTATTGCCCTAATTCTCCTGTGGCACATAGGCCCCCAGATTTGCACAGAAAAGTTTGCATTCCTTCCCAGCTGTGAAGTCCTGTGGCTTGAAAACAAACATGATAACAAATTCTTCAAGTAGGAATAGTGGAAGGAGAAAAGAACCCTAGATCTCTCTTTGGATAAGAAGTTTGTCTGGTCTCATCCCGGAGCTCATTAGGGAGAATTTGAGAAGGGCCTCCTGAGAGCAACCAGAGCCGGCTGAAGTCCAAGGCCGAGTGACTGGTGTTGATGGCACAGAAGGATGTGCCACCAGTGCTGAGTGACAGCTCCTCTTTGCTCTTCACTGAAGAAGGTTGAGCTCTGAGTGAGTGAATCTTACAGGAAACTGCATCAGGAGGTTTTAGGACGATTTTAAGAGTTATTAAAATGCTGAAATGCACTGCTAAGAGATCATCCATTCATTTAACATTCAACAAAGATGTATTGAGCGCCTACCACTTGCCAAGCACTGTACAAAGGGCCAGCAATGTGACTCTGCCTCCCTGGAAGCTTTTCAGTAACTATCAGTCCTTCTGGGATGACTTGGATACCTTGACTCAGTTGAAAGCAAACAGTATGATAATTGCCTAAAGGGGAAAAGGTCAAAATATGTATAGTGGTGATGTAGAAATATATATGTATATATTATTACTCTCTGAACTGCTCTAGCTTGCATTCTGCCATTCCTTCCTTATGACTTGAACCTTGAGTTTTAAATGAGCACATCGCCACTTGGAATAAAGTCCACATTTCTCCCTTCCTTTGGACTAGGTCTGAGAGTAAGGCTAAGTATTGCTCAGTGAAATGAAAGCAGAAGCACTGGGTATGAAATCCAGGAAGCCTGGATTTGAAAGAGATAGTGCCTTCTCTCCTTCCTGAGTCCTGCTGCCTGAGAAAAAAGTATGTGATGGTTGGAACACCAACAGCTACTCTACATTATGAGGGCAAGGGCTATATCCAGGGGGTATGGCAGAGCAAAAAGCTAGAAGGACCCTGGACTCCTGATGACTGTCAGGCCACTACATTACACTATGACCTCAAAACATCCACATGAGAGAAAAACAATCTTTTATAAGTCGCTTTGGGAGGCAGGGAATTTATGTTACAGCCCAACTTAGCCCTGCTTGATAAAGGCTGTCTGTCTTAATTAGCCATTAACAGAAAACCCAAATCAAGCTAACATAAAGAATAAAGGAGATTTATTGGTCCACATAGTTCTGAGGTAATGCAGACCTTAAGGTTGATCCATCTGCCCAATGATGTCATCAAAGAACTAGATCCTTTTATCTCTTGCCTCCTCCTTTCACAGATGAGCTGCATTATAATGCTGGCTCCTGTCCAGGGAGCACAGTGCCTGCTAGCCAATTCTGGCTCCCTGCTTCCTCACCCACACTCGGGGAAGGGACATCAGTCCTTCCAAAAAGTGAGGAAGCCTCTTTCAGATCTTATTCATTCTTAGTCCAAATTGGTCATCTGCCCATTCCTGAACCACTAACTCTAACCCAGGGGCTCCAGTTCCCTGACTGCACTAAGGCCTGCTGGGTCATTGTAGCAAACCCACAGGACCACTATGACGTATGTTAAATTTATATATACACCTGTCAGATATTACACACAATTCTGCTATTAAGTCATTTGGAGTTAACTGCTTAATAAATAAAAGTGTTAGATTTGAGGGGCTTGTGGTGTTTATTTTGTTTTGAGGGTGATATTCTTTGGCCTAGAGGCATCATGGCTATATTACTGAGATACCACAGGTGCTATGAATCAAGAAATGAACCTCTGTCCTAGATCCTCCATCCTGGAGTTAGGGATAAACTTAGCTTCTCCTGTTATGTGGGCTGCGCAGGGAGGTGTAGGTTTACAAATGAAAATCAGGGTAGTTATTGAGAAAGCAGGGCTTTAATGTGGGGAAAGCAGCCACAATGTCCTCCAGATCCTTGGAAGAGCTAAACCCTCAATTCCCCTTAGGAGAAGTATTGTTGTCTAAGAAAAGACAGGTCCTTTAGGATTAAGGCAAGACCCTTGAAGGCTTGGGGTCAGCAGGGGACAGTACAGCAGAAGAGAAAGAAAATATCCTTAGTTAGAAGCAATAGGAATGTGGAGATAGGGAAGGAGGGGAGAAATAGGAGTGGGGAGAGGTCTGGACCACGAAACAGAGTTGTCAAGTCTTTGAATACACCAGCGTTTAGCATTCTAAGTGTTTATGTAACTGCAATACTCCAATTTTCCAAACATGAGAAAAGTCTGTTACCCTGTGTGAATAGGTTTTGTTTTTGTTTTCTTGTTTTTTTGAAGCAATCAAAGAATGACTGAGGTCCCTACTTATGTTGACATGATTTAAAGGAGAGATAGCACCTGGAAAATAATTGTCTCCAAATGGATCTAATTCAGTGGAAGCTGATGCCAGCAATAACATGAGAATATAAACTGCTTTCCTTCTTCCTTCTGTACTGGAAACTGGTGGAAATTATGGAGAGGGCACAGAATAGTGCTTCTCAATCCTGTCTACATATTAAAATAATTTCAGGGGAACATTTAAAAAGAAATACTAATGTTTGGCCTACTCTGGACCAAGTAAATACAAAAATCTCTATGGTTGTGGCTCAAAAATCTATATATATTTTTAAAAACTCCCCAGATGATTCTAATTTGTAAATAGGATTGACAGCCACTGGCCTAGGACATTCCATAAATCAAGGAATAGAGGTATAAGACAGTCTTATTTGATCTTTAGAAGAGAAATTCCTTAAATTCTTTCCTCCAAACTGAGACCAATAGAAAAGGCCTGGACACCTTGGTTGTTTGGCACAGCGGTAGAGCATAGGCCTGGCATGTGGATGTCCCAGGTTTTATTCCCAGTCAGGGCACACAGGAGAAGTGACCATCTGCCTCTGTACCCTTTCCCCTCCCACCTTCTGTGTTTCTCGCTCTCTCTTTTCCTCCCACAGTCATGGCTTGATTGGTTCAAGCACATCGGCCTTGGGCACTGAGAATGGCTCTTTGGAGCCTCCACCTGAAGTGCTAAAATAGCATGATTAGAAGTATGGCCCCAGATGGGGAGAGAATCGGCTCCAGATGGGGTTGCCAGGTGGATCCCAGTCCGGCCCCATGTAAGAGTCTGTCTCTCTATCTCTCCCCTCTCACTTGGAAAAGAAGAAAGAAAAAAATAAAAGAATATGAAAAGGCCCGGACTGAGTCAAGAGATGTAGAATGAGTCCTCACTATGCACTTCACTGCCTTTCTGTGATTTTAGGTAACTCACTTAATTTTTCATCTCTGAGCTTCTGTAAAAGAGAAGTGGGCTTGATAATTTCCAAATTCCTGCCTAGTTCTCAAATGTGTTATTCTTAATTTTCTATAAAATGGCATCATTTTCCTGGTGCTCAGAGTACTTTACCAACGTTAAATGTATGACAGTAACAAGGATGATATCCAGACGGAAACCAAGATTTCTCTTCCCTATTTCAGGAATATAAAACCTGAAGCACACAGAGCTCCAGAACTCGCACACAGGAGCAGGCAAGGTGGGGATGGCTGCATTCTTCATTAACCATGGTTTAGTGACAGTCATTTATAGGGGATTTGGGTTTCTTGTGAAAAAGTATGTGGGGACAACGGCTGTTTTGTTAATCACCAATCTACTTTTTTTTCAGGGATCTATTAATTCAGAGGAAGAAGAGTAAACAATATACTTATTTGGAAGTTTGATTTCTTTCTCTTTCTTTTTCTGTTTTTCTTCCTATTTCCCATAAGTATCTACTCTTCTCTTAAAATATGAATACATTTCGTAGGCTTTCTCCTAAAAATAATGGTTCTCAACTTTGTCTGTCAGGGGCATTTGTCAGTGTCACAACATGAGGGATGGAAGAATGGATGCTATTGATATGTAGTAGATAGAGACCAGGGATGCTACTAAATATACTACAATGCACAGGACAGCCCCCCAAACAAAGACTTATCAGCCCAAACTGTCATTAATGCTAAGGGTAAGAAATCCTATCCAAAAATATAATGATCTCTCAACCATGTTTCACAGAAATTTTTATTTCTGAGCATATTAGAGTAAGGTGCTTCTCCCTGATACATTGAAAAACAACAATGGCTCTTGAAAATCAAGTAGCCCGGAAAAAAAAAGAAAGAAAGAAAGTCAAGTAGCCTGGGCCATCAAGAGTGTTTTTCATTATCTGGGCATTCAAGATCTATATACAGTTCCAATATTTATTGGATTTTTGTGTAACATTATTTTCAGACATTAGAACTACTTAGTTTATACATGGGCAAAATTTTCATAACTGGGAAAGAAGCACAGAAATTGAGTAACAAAGCCACACGTAACTGCTCGCAGGGGTGCAAGCCTCCAGAGGCTTTCGTTCCAGCCTTTGAGTGAGGTGGAATTTGGGGACTCTGTATTGGGATGTTCAGGCTCTTTCACTAACAAGTTTAGTGGAGGGGTGAACAAGTTTTGTCTTGGGTGTGTACATGTATAAAAAAGACCTGAAAAACCCATATCAAACTCTTTTTTTCCTTATTGCTACCTATAGGGAAAGGGAAAGAGATAAGAGAGAAATGGGGCAGAGTGGGGAAGACAGAGAACTTCAACTTTTTTTAAATTAGCTTTACTGAGATATAATTTTATATAATAAAATTTACAAATTTTAAATTATGATTCAATGAATTTTGACCAAAGCACTGAGTTGCATTAAGTTCAGTAAGAACTTTAACTTTTTATATTTGAATCTTTTACATGATGCTTATGATTCTGTTCATAATTTGTATTTTTGTTTATAACTTAAAAGCATGTTTTTAGAAGAACTGTTTGAAATGATATAATTATACCTCACTTGATGTTGTAATAGTGACTTACAAAGAATCATCAAGTATGGCAAAATAACAACCAGAAATGAAAGGAAAAGATGTTGTAAAGGGGAAAGAACTATCTGATCTGCTCATTTCCATGTTTAGCCACAGGACATTCAGACGGTAAACTTCCAATCAGTCAATGTGAAAAGGGAAACCCAATCATCTTCTCTTGTATCTATGAGAGCTTCCACTGGTTAGGACAGAGTGAACAGGGCTGGTCCTGAGCTGTAAAGTGAACAAGGCTGTAAAGTATGTGTGTTTGCCCATTTCTTGTCTCTCACCTTGGAGCCTACCCCTCTGCTGCTCAAGAAAAAATAATGCATTGTCACCCACTGTCTTTTTCCATTCCCAATGATTTTGCTCATCTACTTAAAAGAACATCATAGTTAGCTTTGAGGAAACCAACCCGTGTAGTCCAGTAGCAAACTCAGATGACGTCAGGGGTAAGATCTTCTCTGTCTAAATGCAAACTTTTAAAAAACATATGCATGTTGTAAGGCCAGTAGTCATGGCCGTGTGGCCATGCACATGCAGGTTCCCATTGGATTCAGGCAGACAGTAAAGAAACAGTGGAGCCAAAAAATGATAGGCCATTTCATTTATTAAAGTCTCACACCAGCCGATGAGCAAACACACAGAGCTCCCAAAGCCCTGACACATTTTCTTGTTCCACAACCTGGAGAATCTTCTCTGATTTCTCCTACAATCAAAGGCCCCACCAGTCTTAGAGAAGCCAAAAGAACAAAAGCAGGGGAAAAAAAAAAAGAACAACAAAAAAAAACTTGAGTCCCAAATTAAATAATTTGTTCATGATTGAGGATTGAATGGGAGGAAAAGTAAAAGGAGAAAAGGAGAAACAAATAGAAAGGAAAAAATAAGAAAAAGAGAGAAACGAAGGAAGAAAAAAAAGGAAAGAAAAAAAACAAAAACAAAAACAAAACAAAACAAAAAAAAGGGGAGAGAGTGAGAGTTAAGGGTTTTGGAGTGTAACCCTAAAGGAGAGTAAGGATGAAGAAAAGAAATAAAATGTAACACTCATGGGTAGTGTAGTTCAAGAAAAGGGTAGCATAAGATGGGCAGAGAATAAAAGGACCGAGGTGGAGGAAATACAAATAATAATAAAGGCAATAAGAAAGAAGAAACAAACAACAACAACAAAGAGTTAGTGGAACAAGTTGTAAAGTCTGTGGATTTTTCTTGATTTTGAGAGGTTAACTTCTTCCTTTTTCTTTTCTCTCACTCTTCCTGGTCGGTGACTCTGTACCCCAGGTTCTGCCCCTGTGTCATGCTTAGGTAGGGATTTGCAGTTGATGGGATTCTATGGCAATGTCATATAATTGGCTTTAGTCTCGCTGGTAGTCAAGGCTTGTTGGCGTTTGCAGAATCCAACAATGAGAGAGTTTGCTTTCCTGGAGTCTCTCTCCTAGTCTCCCCTTCCTGAATTAGCAGCCTGGTGATCCAGCTATGAGGCTGCCACTGCTTCTCTGTCTGGGGAGTAAGAGGCTCAAAGAGCTGGGAAATCCCCACTCTATCCTCACTCAGCGCAAGGCTCTGGGTAAGGCTCTGGCAGTCAGAGCCTCCAGCGTAATCAGGTGGGGCTGGGAGTCAATTGTTGTCAAGGTGACTGTTCAGCGCCTACCATTCAGTTGGACCACTCAACCCAGGCTTTCCACACTTTGTAGCCTGTTTTGGCTGGGAAGAAGAAGCACTAGTCGCTACTTGCTGTATAGATCTTAATATCTGCCAAGTCCCTCTTGTTAGGTATATCCCTGAATATGGAGGCTCTGTCAGTCAGAAGTTGCCCCCGCCCCTTTAGCGAAAGGCACTGAAAAATATCACGCCTCTTGTCTTGGATCGCTGAACTGGGAGAGATCTTATCAATAAGAGCCCCGTGGGTGCGTAGAGTTCGTGGGTTAAGCTAATTTCAGTGATTGGATCTGCAGCTGTGCTCCAGAAGGTATTTCAGGCTGCCTGCGCGCCCCTCCCCCCAACGCTTGATTGTTAGCTTGAATGGCTGGGTGAGGTGCCCCGCCCACGGAGAGAATCTCCTGACTAGGAAAGACAGGCTTGGCGCCCCTCCCGGACCGCGGAATAGCGCGCGCCGGTGGCCAGGATTCTCTGGACCGCGGCGCGGGGCATGCACGCGGTTTCTCAGTGCACGCCGGTGGCCGGGACTCTCTGGACCGCGGCACGGGGCGCACGCGTGGTTTCCCAGTGCACGCCGGTGGCCAGGACTCTCTGGACCGCGGCACGGGGCACACGCGTGGTTTCCCAGTGCATGCCAGTGGCCGGGACTCTCCGGACTGTGGCAAGGGGCGCGCGCGTGCGCGGTTTCTCCGGGCACACCGGCTGCCGCTCCCCGAGTGTGGGCAGGCAGCTGCACGTGTGGGTTGACTCACCACAGGCGTACTCCCTCCTCGGCAACAGTTCTTTCGCTTTCAGAGTGTGTGTGGAACTCCGGAATGCTCCAAGGATAAATTTTTCTGTTTCTAGTTGATAAATTTGTTGAGATTTTGGGGAGATCTGTCGGACGTGCTGCTCATGGCGCCATTTCCGTGACGTCACTCCTAATTAATTCTTGATGCATGAATAAATGAATGAATGATTTTAGATATCTAATAACAATGAAAAATATAATTGAGCATCATATATTGTATATCTCAATAGAATCTATAATCAGCTGCTTTTAATATTGGCTCAGTTTTGATATGTTGAGGTGGGTGTATACGGGCCTGACATGTGGTGGCGCAGTGGATAAAGCATCGACCTGAGGTCGTCAGTTTGAAACCCCGGGCTTACTGGTCAAGGCACATATGGAAGTTGATGTTTCCTACTCCCACCCCCCACCCGTTCTCTCTCTTTTCTCTAAATTGAATAAATAAAATCTTTTTAAAATATTCTAAAAAGAGAGAGAGAGATGGTGTATATGTATATTTCATAGAAAGATCAATCAAGAGCAAGCCAAAAATGTGCTCTGAAGATTTCCTAAATATCTCTAAATACCTTCTATCTCTATGCACCTTTGCTTCCATATTTGACCAATAAGTCTTAAATTGTTCTGTGACACAACATAGCCCAAGAATTATTTGTTTTAAAATAACTGATGTAATACAAAGAAACCATGAGTAACAAACAAGTGGGAGAATAGAGCTGCCTTCCAGTCCTTTGGATGAGAAAATTCCCAGAAATGTTGGGAACTGCCGGAAATGCCTAGTTGTTAATGCACTAGCCATGTAAAGTCACTTGGGCTGAAAGCCAGACATTTCCCACTCTGCTTTGTGACAGCTCCTCCCTGGGGAGCTCAGCCAATTCCTCCAACCCAGCAGCTGTGAAACAGACCACATGTGGCCAAGATGATGCTCAGAGCCATTTCCTCTCTATTGTGTGCCTTCTTTGTTAAGGAGAAGCCTATGATAGAAGTAAGGTTGGCTTTCTATTTCCTGCTCGCATATGCCTGTCCTACCTTAAATTATACATTACCATCTCCAGAAGGCAGAGCCTGTGACTGTATTACCTTGGCATCTTTTTCCCTTTTCTACCTCCCTCCACTATGTGCCTATCAAAAGACTGTTGAAATCAACCAAACACCAATTATATCCAATCCCAATAATAATTACTCCGTTTGCACATGGAAAAATTCCTTTGGGAAATGGCAAAAGTCAGAAAAGGCGTTTAAAGGCATCTTGACTTCTCCAATCTCCCCCCATAGCCCTGTAGAACTCCTATGTATTATCCAAAATCTGGGGGCTCTGGGGAATCTGTAATGCTGTGGAATGTTTAGGACTTTCTTCTTTCGGTTCTGTCTTGGGTCACCGTGTGAAGCCGGAAGAACAGTCCCTGTGGTTAAAAGAATATTTTCCATAGAGTCTGGGGCAATACACCTCCTTCACCATTTTTAGGGAAAAAATGTTGAAACATGGAACTAAACAGCGCTATAGCACCTTTTGGGATATTTGAAATGATGCTCGTCTCTGAAAAAGGCTTCTGTGCATCCACAAAGCAGAAACAAAACCTGTTCCTCCCCTTCGCCCTGGCTCTTCAGGAGCCTGAGCTCTCAGAGGTGCCGCCCTGCCAGGCGGGCCTGAAAGTACCTCCTTCCAGGGCCCATTTCAACACAACCGGGGGAAGATGTTAGAGAGACAGACAGTCTCCTGAATCTGTTTCTATGAGTGTGTTCCCCTCTGAATGACGAGCACCCTGCATTATGTGTGTACACACACACACACACACCACACACATGTGTGCGCATATATATATATATATATATATATATATATATATATATATATATCCTGAACCCAGCTATAAATAAATGGCAAGCTGTCTTATTCAGACAATAACAACATAAGAGAAAGGAAAATAATCACTGTGAGAGGAAAAGAGAAACCTGTTCTTTGTCCCAAAAAGACAGAAATTCTTTGTGTTTAAAATAAAGACCTTTAAATGGTGATGGAAGGATACTTGACTTGGGGTGGTGAACACACAATACAATATACAGATGAAATATTGTAGAATTCTACGCCTGAAACCGATACGATTTTACTAACCACTGTCACCCCCAATAAATTTAATAAAAAATAAAGTAAAATAGCATGACCAGGCAATGGATAGAGTGGATAGAGTGTTGACCTAGGATGCAGAGGACCAAGGTTCGAAACCCTGAGATCACCAGCTTGAGCGCGGGCTCATCTGGCTTGAGCATGCGCTCACCAGCTTGAGTGCAGGGTTTCTGGCTTAAGCCCAAAGGTCAATGGCTTGAAGCTCAAGGTCATTGACTTACTTGAGCCCAAGGTCACTGGCTTGAGCAAGGGGTCACTGGCTCAGTTGGAGCCCCCTGTTCAAGGCACACATAAGAAAGCAATCAATGAACAATTAAGGTGCCACAATGAAGAATTGATGCTTCTCATCTCTCTCCCTTCCTGTCTGTCTGTCCCTATCTGTCCCTCTCTCTGTCTCTCTCTGTCTCTCTCACTAAAAACAAAAAAAGTAAAATAAAATAAACACCTTTAGCTTTTACATTTAAAAAATATTTTTTGTTTATTACCTATAGTTACCATTTCCTAAATCGTTTTCATTTAGAAAGACTATTCCTCACATAGCTTTTCCGTTATTTTCTTTCCACAGTTAAGCAGAACCATTTACTGTTCCAAATGGGGCCTGTTCTGTTATTAAAAGTCACTTCTTTTGGCACATTTTCTAACCTGTCTTAAAATGATAACCCTGGGGCCTTGATAAATTAATTGAAAAACTTTTTTTAAGGTGACTTTGGTGGTTTTAAGACATTTATTTTAAGAGTAACTCTGAGTAGAACTTAGCAGTGAATTACTTTATATATTCCCAGTATTAAATTACTTCCTCACTAAAGATATTATCATTCCTCACAGTAATGAAAAAAATTAAACTATCCTGACACAGTGCTAGGTTAAGTGTGTGTGTTATGTGCTATTGAGTTTGTTCCAACTCCTGGAAACCCCATGGATGAGTGATGTGCGCAATGTCCTGGCTCCAGCACCCTGCCTGGCTGCTTGTAGACTCACGCCTATGGCTTCTTCTATGGAATCAACCCATCTCAGATTTGTTCTTCCTATTTTCCTGTTGCCTTCTATTTTTCCTTTCCCAAGGAACCCTGCTTCCTCATGATGTGCCTGAAGTAAAACAGTTTCAGCTTTGTCATTTTTGCCTCCAGTGATGTTTCCGGATTCATTTGTTTTTGGACCCAATTGTTCATCTTTCTAATGGTTCAGGTATCCATCGAGCTCTTCTTCAACACCAGATTTTTTAAATGATTACTGGCCATTATGTCAATAATTTTAGGAATGCTCCCACTAGAAGCTATAAATTATAAGACCCAGAAAACAGAGAAACACTAAAGAGTGAGGAGAAGCAGCAATTAGAATGTCAAATAAATGTCTTTAACTGAAGAACAGGACAAACACATAGGAACTGGGTAGATGGGAGGATTGTTCACTCAGGAGGTGAGGGTGGGAGTGGGGCATGCTTGGAGAGCACAGGAGCCCAAGTTAATAAAGCACAGCAGGGAAAGGAAGCACAGTCTCTGTTACTCCAAAACAAACTGGGCGCTCTCTGAGGTGGGCACCTCCTTGGAATTTTAGTTTGCTCCCTTACTGATAAACAAGAAATCAGCCCTGATAACAATCCTTGGATCCTTGGTAACACTTCCTCTAGGATGTAAAACATTCCATGTTTCTGCCTCAGAGCCACCACCGGATGTGCATGAGTCAGACTGAGAGGTAGGAAATTTGGCCAGGCTGCTTATAGGACCAGTGAAGGTATAGTCAGCCTGTGAGGGGTGGTCTTGCCATGCTTATTTCTCTTCCAGCTCATCTTGTACATAGGTTATTTCTTTGTGTATGAGCAAAGAGTGTAACAAATCATCTATAGACCATGAATTAACCTGGAAACCAACTGGCAATTATCTAGTGCTTGTGAATGGTGAGACCAACTAGGCTCAATGTGATAGACCAAAATATGCTACCCACAATCCTCCCAATTGCTTAGAAAATTAAATCAATGGAAATACAAGATTTTGGGGGTGGGGGGACTGTTAGTTTGTGTCCAATCTTGACCAGGTAATGACTGTACATACCACATTTTCAGGATCTTTGTGAGACCCTTGAATCACTGGGGTTCAACTTAGTAGACCTCTGGCCCAGGGCACTATCTCCTTACTGGTCTGGAAGAAATCCTGAACTTCTGGGGTCAGTTAGGCCCAAACCCTGTGAAGGATCAGTCTGGTTCTAACTGCAAACATGAGCAGACTGACCATGTTGGCCCTCCTTCAACAGGACACAGTAAGCAGAGATTCAGACATAGTGTAATCCTACTCCCTGTACCAGGAAAGAAGCACGCTGGTCAGACAGACCAAGAGTAATTGCTGAAAAGTCACACAAAGCCTAAGTTCTAGCTTGCAATTAGAAACAGCCCCACTTATGTCATGAAGAAACCAATCTGCTCTTCTGGTTCCGGAGCCATTTTACTAAACCAAGGGTTACAAACCAACAGAGGCATTTGTGTTCATTTCACTATACACAACATTGTTTTTCTTTCCTTCTGTTTTAATGCTTTTAGGTGCTGTGCATGCTCTAGTTCACCCCAGGTCCACCATTCCTGGTGTCCTTGTCTTGTGTCCTTTGGGTTGGGATCACAGAGTCATTTGGGTTGGGATCACAGAGTCTTGTGTCCTTCTGTACAGCAGAAAGAAAAAGACAAACGTTGGCCTCATTGATTTCAGCCTGGTTTACTTTATGTAATGAACTGTATTTATATTTCTGGACATAGATCACGCCTTGTTTTTCTGAGGAAATTCAGTTGTTCCCATATGTAATTGCTCACACAGTCCGTTCTCGTGTGCTTCTGAGGTCCCCTATATCCTTTGAAAGGAATGAAGAAATGAGTCAATTAGCTACAAACATATTTCAATCATCTGCTATATACAGGTGACTTGTAAACAACAAAGAAGGAAGAATGCTCACATTTATTACACACCTAATATGTGCTGGGGGCTTGTGCTACGCACTCCACATACATGATCTGTTTTGTTCTGTTCTGTTTTAAAAAATAATCTTCAATGTTGCCTAATGGGGAATGGGTATGACATTGCCATCCCATTTTAAAGCTGAAGGAATTGAAGCTCAGAGAGTTTAAGTAACTTGCTCAGGGTCACAGAGTTAGTGTTTTGTAGAGCAAGACTGCAGACCCAGACCTTTCTGACTTCAAAGCCCCTGCTTTGTTCACTGCACTATGCCTAAGCCTCCTTCAAGGAGCTAGCAGTCCATTTGAAAAAAAAACAAACTTTGTAAAAACTTTCATATTAAAATTTGTCCTAATTATGAAAAGTCTGGGAACTTTCCAGCAATTCTCTCTAGGTGATCCAGGCAGAAGGGATACTAAACCCGCAAGACCATTGGATTCCCTATGTAGGCTTTAGAACACAGGACACTAGGGAAAACACCATAGGAATATGACGGGTATAGTACTATGGGGTTTTAAGAATAAAGATAGACCTCCAAAACAAGCTATTTTAAGAGTGAAGTTAAAGGTTAAAGCTTGCCAGAATAGGAGATGGGATTGCAGACTAGAAACTTGAACTTTGACTGGTCATGCTGTCATAAAATACTAGTGGCTTATTTAAGGGCTTGTTACTGTGTCTTATTATGTACATTATCTCTACTTAACTTTCACAATAAGTATAAAAGACTGTTATTATCCAAATTTTATAGGTGAGGAAACAAGAAGTAAAAAAAAAAAAAAAAAAAAGCTTAAATTTACATAGCTCAGGAAGGTTAAAGCTGAGACTCAACCCCAGCTCTCACTCCACAGCTGGGGCTTTAATGTACCCCTTCCACACAATAATAAATGGAAACCACCATTACTGTGTTTTGAAAGTAGCCAAAAAGGAAATCTGCATAAAACTGCCAGTTCATAATAGAAGAGGACTATTTAGGTCTGGATTTTTTTTCTTTTATACCAGCCACTTCATATTTTTTTTGAGCATATTGTTTTGTAAAGAGGGCTAAACTGAATGTTATTAGTTTGCTTAAAATAGTTCATCTTTAAGAGTGTCGTTAACTTCTTAGTTGTCCACATATTTGAATATATTTAAGATTTCTCAATCCATGCTCTAAAGAAGAGCCCACCCTACAACTAGTGTACTCTGTGGACCTGTTGTTTCAAAGAACAGTTTAAATTATAAAGTGCAAGAGAGATGCTGAGTCTAGTTCTATAGCTACACCAAACTGTACTGTACCATAAAAGATAGGATTGCATATGAAAAAGAATTGCATGGTATCACAAGAAAAATAATAAGTACTAAACAAATGTAACAACAACAAACATGCAGGTGTTGATGGTAGTCTGTAGGAGAGAGAGATCGCAGCGGCTGTGGAGGTCAAGGAGAGCAGAGTGAGACAATTAATTAATAAGGCTTCGAGGTGCACAGATCTGGACTTGACTTCACCTAGATGGCCTCAAGCTTTTAAAATCCAGTTTCTTTATCAATAAAATAGGAATTTTGAAATAAGATAATAGATGTAATCGCCCCCTGATGGGCATGCCAGGTGGATCCTGGTCGGGCGCATGTGGGAGTCTGACTGCCTCCCTACTTCTAACTTCGGAAAAAATAAAAAATAAATTTTAAAAAATTAAGTTAAAATAGTAAAATAAAATAAAAAAAGATAACAGATGTAAAATATTTAGCATGGTGCGCTGCTTGGTCTCGCTGTAATGTAATTATCTATTTGTCAGACTCCTTCATTGGACTGTGACATCTTCTAAGACTGGGTCTATGTCCTGCTCATCTCTGTGTCTGAGCCTTTGACATAGTGCATAGGCTCATTCCATTCTTTATGTTTCCTTCTCTCTAAAGCAGGGGTCCCCAAACTACGGCCCGCAGGCCACATGCGGCCCCCTGAGGCCATTTATCTGGCCCCCGCCGCACTTCTGGAAGGGGCACTTCTTTCATAGGTGGTCAGTGGAGGAGCATAGTTCCCATTGAAATACTGGTCAGTTTGTTGATTTAAATTTACTTGTTTGTTATTTTAAATATTGTATTTCTTCCCGTTTTGTTTTTTTACTTTAAAATAAGATATGTGCAGTGTGCATAGGGATTTGTTCATAGTTTTTTTTGTAGTCCGGCCCTCCAACGGTCTGAGGGACGGTGAACTGGCCCCCTGTGTAAAAAGTTTGGGGACCCCTGCTCTAAAGGATGTCCCATCATCAGATTACTCCGGGCCTCTCTCGCTCTTGACATATGTCGCTAGGAGAAGTGAATAGTTCACCTAATTGGTGAGTCAGGAAGGGCTTACGACATGCCGCTCCTCACATTCTCCTGGGAACATGCAGTCTCTTCCACACTTCCGTACCATAAACCTCACCGTCCAATGCTGCCATGACCGCGGGGGCAAATCTGCCTGATTCTGGGCTCTAGTAACGTGCAACACATTTTCACACAAATATTGAAGGGTAGAAAGATGCCTGTTTGGTAAGAAATATTAGAGCAAGATTGTGGAAAAGATCGTGGTAATACCTTCATTATGACATTTTGGCAGATTCCTTAAAACATAAGGTTATTGATAAAGAATGGAAAAAGTCTACGTGGCAAGGCCCAAAGTAATATTTGCTTTGCTTTTGATGTTTGCACATTTTTGTTGTGTATGTGGTTTGGGGAGGGAGTTGTTTGGAGGAGTCTTGTTTTGATTGCGTTGAGGAGGTGATGATGGGGTATTAACATTTTAAATTTTGTGCAGACTTCTTTTTGAATTATTATAAAGTTATTTTATACTAAGATACTAATAAACCCATTATTCAATGAATAGACCTGTTATGACAGTTTTTATTCAAGTGTGGTCCCTGGATCTGTCTCAGAATTACCTGGCGGGCTTTCAGAATGCAAATTTCTGACGCTCACATCAAGTCTATTAAGCCAGAATCAGGTGGCAGGAGATAAAGCCTAGGAATACAAATTTCACATTCTCCCCAGGTGATTTTTATACTAATTGTACTAGCAGGTATGCCCTTCGTACACCTGCTGACAGACAGGTGTATTTAAATGTTCATAGGAGACAAATTGTGTGTCTCTGTGTGTAGCTACTGCTAAATCGGATCACTGACCATTCTGATGACTGTGGCAGTCTTCTTCCCCTGCAGACCAGGTCAGCCCTGCTTACTCAGCCAAGGATGACATCAAAACTCCAGCTGGGCCTCATATACATGTGGCCATTTTGTGTCTTACTGATAGGTCTTATGACAGTTACAAAACCTTTTAAAAATTAGAGACCACACACTTTTAAAAGAACAAGAAGAAGAAGAACCCCTGCAAAGAGGCACAGCTTTCTCAGGTTCCCCCCGGCTCTAAGTGACTGGAGGTGGTAGACAGGAACTTCCACACAGAGCAATGTTCTCAGGCTTCTGTTGCAAGCTTATCGCCCATTACACTGCCTTCCTTCTGCTTGAGAGTGTGGAGAGACACTCTGCTAAAGCCTGCTGTGTTTCTCTTTATAGATCATGCAACAGATGAGTGACCACCGCTATGACAAACTCACCGTGCCTGATGACGTGGCTGCAAACTGTTTATACCTAAATATCCCTGGCAAAGGCCATGTCTTGCTGCACCGAACCCCCGAAGAGTACCCAGAAAGTGCGAAGGTAAAAACCATCCTTCCTGCCCACTGCAGCTAGGTAGGCTTCCCTGACAATCTTCCTAGGGGGGATTTTTTTTCATGTGACAGATTAACAGGATCTTCCTTTTCCTCTATACATACCGTATTAATAGGAGAGCAGAAAGGATCATGTAATTTAGGGCTCAAGGAAAGTATATTAAATGCACTCTTCTCATTCGTGTTATGAGTCACTAACTGACGCACAGTAATTGATATCAGCATGCCTGGTATTCAGAGCTTTTCAGACCCAGACCTTTCTGACTCCAAAGCCCCTGCTTTGTTCACTGCACTATGCCTAAGCCTCCTTCAAGGAGCTAACAGTCCGTTTGAAAAGACAGAAACTTTGTAAAAACTCTCATATTAAAATTTGTCCTAATTATGACAAATTTATGACACTCTGCTCCCCTCTGACTAAATACTAAATATACTTCCCCACACTCAGATACTCAGTAAGCAGAGAGACCTACAATTAGATAGATGGTCAACTGTCTCACTGTTTTCTGACAAATCTGAGCTGGCCCTCATCAGAGGGTCATTTGTTTCTCAAAGGCAGAGGCGTGTGAATGACCCAAAGAGGTGGGTGCTCATCGTCAGGGCTGCAGAAAGAAGGGGCCACTCGTCCTAGGTAGCCCAGTGAGCATTAAAGTACTCTGTCAGAAAGCCAGAGCAGAGTGCACTTGGAACCAGCCACTGCCCCTCTGAGAGTCTGTGCATGTGTGTTCCAACAAGGGAATGGTACCTGGGTAGGGGATTCTGGGGTCGTCCTTGTTTGGGGGGCACACCACCAGTCTCAGCTGTACACTTTAGTCATTTCCATTTAATCCTACCAAGCGAATAAAACAGTGCTCATCTGCAGATCTGTCAAGTGTCCCTATCTTTCAGGCATTCAGCATCTTCATGTCTGTCCAGTAGAAAAGCTGGTTACACTAAGCATGCAGAAGAACCTTAAGTAATCATTGATTTTACTTTTTTTTATATCTTAAGCTTTCAAATTTTAGGTGAAATTTTATGCCACCTTTTAACTATGAATACTGTTTAATTTCTAGGCTTATATATAATCCATCTCCCTCCCCTCTTAACAGATAAAAAGATAAGGGTGGGAGAATCATAAACAATTTTTTCTCTATTTCCATGGCTGAAGTGTGAACCTGAGAAAAAGGTGCGACTCCTGACTCCAGACTGGCCCTAACCAGCTCTGGATGAATAATGGGTCCCATGCTTAATGTGCAGCAGGGTTGTTAAAAACAGATTCCTAGACCCCCACCCTGCAATCTATGATATCAACAAGCACTCATATCCAATAATTCACTTGGAATTTTGCAGCTCTGGATCCTTTGTGCCTTTTCAGCCATGTTGATCATCTGACAGCCAGATGATCATTATTAACTGCTTCTGAATTTAGCCTTTGTCATCACAAGAAAAGGTAACATCCACATTTACTGAGGGCTTCCCCTGTGCCAGGCAATTGCCAGGCATGCTACCTGCATTAACTTATAGTCCTATGAGGGTGCTATTCTTATCCAAATCTTTCAGAAAGTAACCCAAGGCTCAGAGAGGATGTCATCTGACTGAAGTCACAGGTTAGGCAGTAGGTTGACAGAACTGGATTTGGAACCCACCTCTATCTGGCTCCAGCGCTCTTAACCACTGAAGGAATTTTAAGAAACAAAGTGCTTCCTGAACAAGCATGGTAGATTGCTTTTCGGTAGTGTGTTTTCAAGTGATTTTTTTAAATGTGCTTTGTTTGATCATCAGAGAAAAACGTATGGACTGTTAATTTGAAGTTTTGACACATGCTTCCTATGAGTGTCAAAACATGTTATAAAATTCACACCTGTAATTAAAAAGCAGTTGGACCTGAAATGCTTCACTTAAATTATATTTTCTCCAGTTTTTCCCAATGGTGTAAGGAAAGAAAGAGTAAAGTATAGTTTGGAGGGTTTTAAAGTGTGGAAAGAGTAATACTCAGACTGAAAACACAGCCACCGCCTTTCCTATATCACTGACTCTAGCAATGACAACATCTCCAGTACCAACCACATTCTGACACATCTCTGGCTTTGAGGTTAAAGCCCAGAGCTAGTGGTTAACCAGTGCTCCTAGCTCTATGAGTACGGCTGTGGGCATGTGTGTGGTCTAAACTGCATGCACATCTTGGGTTAAATAGGTGAAAACCCCAAATTCACAGCCAAATTAGTTCTCTACACCAGGCGAAGAGCAGGTGGTGAGACAGAAGCCGAAGCATAACCCTTCTCTCCCTTTCCTTGGTTCCTGCTGTAGGTGTATGAAAAGCTGAAGGACCACATGCTGATCCCCGTGGGCCTCTCGGAACTGGAAAAGGTGGATGGGCTGCTCACCTGCTGCTCGGTTTTTATTAACAAGAAGGTAGACTCCTGAGTGGCAGTCCCTCCCTGCAGCCGCAATGCACATCCACAAGGCCGACAACTGTCCCCAGTCCTGTCGTTTCCATTGACAATCTACTGTGCCACTGTGCTACTAACTCCGGTTTACAGAAGTTTAATTTTAGGTTTAATTGCCTCATTCTGCACCTTCCCTCCCTCCCCTCATGGTGGCACCTAAACTGTGGATTTGCTAAATGAAGTAAGCAGCCTAGAAAATATAGAGCTAATGAATTATTGAAGTGTGATTAATGATTGTAAAGAAACACTCAGTTAGTGTTTGAATTATTAGTGAGAAAATTATTTAGTTGACAATATGTGCTGAAGAATGTCTTCTTGATCAGTCAGATGAGCTGGAACTTTGTTTTCTTTGTCATTCATCATCTTCGCTTCCTGCGAAATGCCCTGATCCATGGATTCTCCCTTTTTCCCTCTTTTTTTTTCTTGCAAACTCTGAAAACTTTTTTCCAGTTACTTTCTTTTGCTTTTCTCACTTCTATCACAGTCACTTTGACCTTGGGTGAGATCAGGGGTCTTGCCTTCTAGATCCTTCCCTGCCAGGTCAGCCTGTCTGCCGTCGGTCTTCTCTGCCTCGTGGCGACATCTCCCACCTCCCGCTCTCTCCCTCAGAAGGGCAAATGGGTCCCTCCACAGAACTGTGAACAAAAGCAGAGCAGCTGTTCAGGGGACAGTTAGCTGCACCGAGGTACATCCTGTCAGGGTTTCCCCAGAAATCGGAATTCCAGAGGAAGCAGGGCACCACACCTAGGAGGGTCAGGTTGGCACCAGATGGTTGCTAGGGAGTCGTACATCAGGAAGCTTGGACACATTCCATGAGTACAACATCCTAGAAAGTCTTTAAGTCACATTCCATGAATTTTTGCTTTGTTACTGGCCATATACAGACCTTGGGAAAAAGTCTTATTTTTTCTTCAGTTCATTTCCATTTCCTCCCATTGTGACTCACCCTATTACCAGCCTTCTACCCCCAGCAATTATCCTGGCCTGGCAGAGGTATTTCTTTCAGAAGAGACATCACATCTCAAACTGTTATCAATGATCTAGCTTGAGCCAGATGAAGCATGTTCAGAAAGTGATTGGCTTGGTGCCTGAAACCAGCTGCTGACAATGGGCACTTCTTTGAAATATCCATGAATATTTACTGTGGAATTTCATTAAAATGTCTTTCCTCTCTAGCCTTTAAATTATACAACCTTCAACTGGCATGGACTTCTTACTAAAACAATGCAACAGAGAAGGGAGAGATTATTGTCTTTTACTTAAAACCTGAAAGAATCAGCCTTCAGCAGGCCAGGGAAATGGTACTTTCCAAGGAAAGGTGACTGACTCAGGCACGTTCTTGAGTTTTCTAGTATATCCACCTTTCCTAAATTGCCTGTGGCTTGTTGTTTAACAGGAAGAATCAGGGAGATTAAGAAATAGGACTTCAAGTCTTGCTCTGCTTACCTTTGTGTATGTAATTAAACATTTCTTATGTTTGATGATCAAGAGAGAATTACCTTCATTCATTTCATCTTCCCTTAGTAAGTGGCAGTAATAAACCTCTGAGATAACCAAGACATCTTTAACCACTCTGTGTCTTTTTCATTTATTTAATGATTTATTTTGCCAGAATTGCAAGAAATTCCTTCTCCTCCTCCACCTCCTTGTTGCTTAACTTCAGAATTCATTTCACATACAAATATCTAATAATATACATCCTATGGATAAACAATTATCTTGGTCAATGTCATATTTCCAACTGTCTTATCATGAGTGAATAACATGTTTTTACCAAAGAGAGAATGAACTTGTGCCCAAGTTAATAAAGAAAGATTATCCTCAGCAGTTACAGTTCCCTTTGAGGTTAAATATGGCCTTATGCTGACAGAAGCAGAAATCCCCTTGGGAGAGGTCAACATCTCAAAAACAATCATGGAACAACTAACCCAATCAGCTGGTTTAGGCTGAATATTAAAGCGAACCGGTACATAATTTTCAACATCTTTATCTATATCATTCCAAATGAAAGAACTAGTCCTTTTAGGGTTCAGTCCATTTTAAGCAGAATGATTTTTTTAACACTTTGTCCAACCAAGGCTGTTTTCACTTTTCCTTTCCTTTCCTTCTTTCCCTCTTTCCTTCACTTGGTCTCAAGAAATCACTTAGGATCTGTGTGCCTCTTCTACGGAACCTTCTTCTGCAAAGCTATGTCACCAACAAGGCTGGCTTCTTTGGACTACCCATGAGATAGGATGATGTGAAAATCTAAAACATTTGCAGCACAGTAGTGTTACTCCTTTGACGTTCTCATCAGCATAATGTTGCCTTTGAAGAAGAAAGGTAACCTGTTGCATAGCTTCCCCTCTTGACCATTGTGATTTATAAGGATAGAAAAACTCACAAAAACTGCTTTTTAACATTAGTACTTATATTTAAGTAAGTCAAGGTTTGAATTATTTGGTCAGTAAGATTCAGTTTAGTAAGGACAATATAGAGAAAGTACGTTATTTAGCATTATTTCTTCAATTATGATGGATTGCTATAGAAATCAACAGGCAGATCTCACTAATGTGTATTGATTCCTCTTTTAAGCTACTGTGAACAGATAGATTACTGAGGTCATCTCTTCATCCCTAAGGGGAGAAAATAGTCTGTAGATGAATACTGTGACTTAGGTAGAGCTGCATGTTAGTCTTTGTAATTATTTATTCTTTCACATTCTGTAGAACTCAGACACAATTTCCTACATGGCGTTAGGTCTGTGCATTTTATTTTACTGACCATCTTGTTCCAGCCAATATATGATTATCCACTCCGTGTGCCAAAACCAGTGACGCCTTTCACGACCCCTTAGTCCAGAGAAGTTCTGCACTGATTTTAGTCTCTTGCTGTCCTGATCCTACAATATACCAATCACAATGGAATAAAGTGTGAGTTGTATTGTGACCAACAACGTATGTCTCTCTCTCCTTTTTTAACAGAAATAGTTCTGTTGAGTTAAATCATCACTTCTTTGCTATCAGAGATAGAAAATTTTCTATTTTCTATTATAAGGTACAGAATTATATATGTTGTACCTGTAAATCAACCACCATCAGTAGCTTTAATTACAATGCTTTTTGAAGAGATGCTGCATACTTTAGGTGCTTAGAAAGCGTGTGTTTCCTCCCTGCTGGGTCAGGAGAGCTTGGTTTCACACGTGCTCCTCCCTGACTTCTCACTGTGGTCAGCACATAATATGACTTAGTTATTCTGAGGCAGTTAAACAATTTTTTCTTTTCTCATAGAAGAGTTTGGTTTTTGTTTTTGTTTGTTTGATTTACAGTAAGCATTTTTTAGAAAATTTGAATTGTTTTAATTTAAATTTTATTTTTCAGTTATAGTTTACATTCAACATTATTTTGTATTAGTTTCAGGAGTACAGCATAGTAATTAGACAATCATATTACAAAGTTTTCCCCCCGATATTTGCAGTACCCACTTAGCACACATACAGTGTTATTTGCTATATTTCCACTGCTGTACTCTACATTCTCTTGATAATTTTGTAACTACCAATTTTTGCTACTTAATCTCTTCATCTTTTTCACCAAGTCCCCCAAACTATCAGTCTGTTCTCTGAGTCTATGAGTCTGTTTCTATTTTGTTTGTTCATTTATTTTGTTTATATTTCACATATAAGTAAAATTAGATGGAATGACAAAGAAAGCAAGAACATACAACAGGGTAAACACTATCTAATTGCCTGATCAGATGATGGTGCAGTGGATGAACAGGGGTCCCCAAACTTTTTACACAGGGGGCCAGTTCACTGTCCTTCAGACCGTTGGAGGGCCAGACTATAAAAAAAAACTATGAACAAATCCCTATGCACACTGCACATATCTTATTTTAAAGTAAAAAAACAAAACGGGAACAAATACAATATTTAAAATAAAGAACAAGTAAATTTAAATCAACAAACTGACCAGTATTTCAATGGGAACTATGCTCCTCTCACTGACCACCAATGAAAGAGGTGCCCCTTCCGGAAGTGCGGCGGGGGCCGGATAAATGGCCTCAGGGGGCCGCATGTGGCCTGCGGGCCGTAGTTTGGGGACCCCTGGGATAGAGCATTGGCCTAGAACACAGAGGACCCAGGTTCAAAACCCTGAGGTCACTGGCTTGAGTGCAGGCTCATCTGGCTTGAGCATGGGCTCACCAGCTTGAGCGCGGTGTCACTGGCCTGAGCGTGGGATCATAGACATGACCCCATGGTCGCTAGTTTGAAGCCTAGGGTCACTGGCTTGAGCCCAAGGTTGCTGGCTCAGCTGAAGCACTTCCCCCTCCCCAGTCAAGGCACATATGAGAAAACAATCAATGAACCACATGAGAATTGACGCTTCTCTTCTCTCTCCCTTCCTGACTGTCTGTCATTAGCTGTCCCTCTCTCTCTCACTAAAAAAAAAAAAAAAAAAAAAAAAGATTATTCAATAAATGATGTTGGGAAAACTAGATAGATAAAAAATAAAACTAGTTCACCTTACACCATATACAATAATAAACTCAAATGAATTAAATACTTATATGTAAGATCAATACCATAAAACTCAGAGAAAAAAACATAAGTGGTAAAATCTCTGACATTTCTCTTAGTAATATTTTTTTCTGATATATCTTCACAGGCTAGAAAAACAAGAGAAAAAATAAACAAATGAGACTACATCAAAAGGAAATGTGAAGACTTTTTTAATAAGATTTTTTAATTTTCAACAATTTTTTCTAGCTAAAAATAGCTTTGTTTTCTTTTTCTGATTGTAAAAATAACTGCTCGCTGTAAAAATAAATTTCAAATAATACAAACAAACTATAAAAACAAAAGTAAAGAAAAAACTACCCAAATTTCATCACCTAGAGATAGCTACTATTAACATTTGGAGAATATTCACACATCTATGAATAGATATGGATATAAATATGAAATAATTTTACATAATTATGCTATTTTATAGACTGCTTCTTTCACTTACCAATATGTTGTGGGCATCTTTCCATATCAATAAATATGGATCTACATCATCAATTTTAACAGTCCTGCATATTCCATGATATGGTTGTTAAAGCAACTATTTCTAATTTATATTGAGTGTTACATCACAGATGTGTTGGTATGCCCATGTTGCTGGTAGCTGGGAGGGTCTTCAAGCTGCCAAAAAAAAAAATGTATTGTTTATAAGGTTTCACATTGCCCAGAGTTGATTCAATCTGGTGTCTTCTTATCACAACTGAACAGTACGTGCAAGTGGCCCCCAGAAGCATGAAGCAGCACTAAAATTCCTGGAGAAGTCACTGATTTCATCACACCTCCTCAGGAGAGGTTGCACTAGTTAGTTCTCCCATATTTAGGTTGTCATTGAAATGGTCAATGAAACTTAAAAGTGCCAACAGCTACCCCTGCAAACTTGCTCTGGGCCCCCTGTAGAAAATGCCACCATCTACCTAAGTGTCAGGGTGCTCCTCAAAGAGAATGGAGACACCTTTTTAAAGCAGAGTTGGCAGGGTTCCCAACTGACCTTCTTCCCAGCCTTCTGGAAGTATGGAGGAAAATAAGGACAAGAAAAATTACCTTTTATGACGAGCTACAGACTCTAGAAATGGAATTTTTTCTGAATGAAGAATGCTGACCAGCAATAGCTTTAGATAAGTGCACACGTTTCACATGCTCACACTGTACCAAGCTCTGGGTACAACTCCTGTCTTTCCAGAGCTGACACTCCAAGAGGGGCAGGGAAGGAGCATGACACAAACCCTGGCCATTTGGCTCAGTGGTAGAGTGTCAGCCTGATGTGTGGATGTCCCAGGCTCAGTTCCCGGTCAGGGCACACAGGAGAAGCACCCATCTGCTTCTCCACCCCTCCCCTCATTCTCTCTCTTCCCCTCCCACAGCCATGGTTTGATTGGTTCAAGCATATCGGCCCTGGGTGCTGAGGATGGCTCCATGGAACCTCCACCTCAGGCACTAAAAATAGCTCAGTTATGAGAATGGCCTCAGACCAGGGTTGCCCGGTGGATCAGGTCAGGATATATGCAGGAGTCTGTCTCTCTATCTCCCCTCCCTGCATTTGAAAAAGAAAAAAAAAAGAGATTATAACACAGCCAAAGGTAAGGTAAGAACTAAAAAGAACGGTGGTGTTGTGGTGATTCCAAGGAGGAGTTGGATTTGATTTGAGTGTGGAACAGCAGCTCTGGCTTCAGCAGGCAGAGATGGGAGTGTGGGCATTGGAAGCTGAAGGAACAGCATGAGCAAAGGCATAGGGGTGGGTGTGCACTTCAGAAGCCCCTACTATGTATCAGTTAAGTCTGTTAGGCCCTGGGGATACAATGGTGACATCCCTGCTTTCCTGGAATTTATATCCTAATTGGAAGATATATGAAGTTACTGCAAGTGTGATGACCATTATGAAAGAAGAATAGGGTACTCAGAGCAGATGGTAGGGGCAAGCAAGTGTATTTGTTTGGCTGAAACTTGGGTAAGCACAAGAGTACAATGAGACCATGTAGGTGGGAACGTCCAGGGACGTGCCTGCTCAGGCAGACTGAATTTGGCAGTCCATGAGGATGCCCCGAAGACTTTTGGATCAGGGAAGGGTATTACTTGGAGCTTAGTATGACAGCATTGTATTGGATGAATGGGGAGTGAGACTGGCATTTTTCTTAAGTTTAATTTCTCTAAGTTTAAAGTGTCATTTAAACATCTCTCCTTACCACCTAAATGAAACCTAAAAGCGAGGCAATTAACTCTCTCAATATTTTCTCACCTGAAAAACAGATCAATAACACCTTCCTCTCCTTCAAAAGGACATTTTCAACACAAATGAGATAAAAGGACTGAAAGGTTCTTTGGAAGAAAGGTATAATGTAAATATCATTATCATCATCATTATCCTCATTAACTCCTATCACATCGAGCCTGGATCCCATCAACATGTCAGCTTCTATTTGAAACATCAATCACCTACTCCAGAAATAACTCAGGATTTTCATCCCTGATGCCTCTCAGCTGGCCTGACAGCTTCCGCGGAGAATTCACAGGTTTCCTTGGTAGCAGACAGGGCTGCTCCGAAGACACTCTCCACTAGGGAATTGTTGGCAAAACGGAATGTGCCCCATCTCCCTTCACCCCCAAACACTGATTTTTAACACAGCGAAAGCTGGGACACTTATAGCATAAGATAACTAGGGTTATCAGGCTTTTAGGAGACTGTGTATGCACCAAATATGCTACTGTCACTATAAATAAATAAAAGATTCAAGCCAGTATGCCAGTGAACCACTTGGTAAAAATATAGCCTGGGCTGACTTGTGATATGATGGGTGCCTAGGTCTTGGGACGCCCCCTCTATTTATAATCAGAAGGTTAGTCATTTGGCTAAGAATACAAAGAACAAGCGTGGGTGAATTAACACAGCCCTTACAAGCAGTTTGCTTTTTCTTATGCTTAGACTTTTTAAAAATAATATTTTAAGTTCCTGTTCAGGGATAAGGACACATACTGATTAGGTCAGATTTTGGGACAGAACTCCAAGGAACACTGCTCAAAATTAAACTAGGATACCATGTGCTATGAGTTGAAATTTCCCTCTCTTCCATACGATACTAAGACTGTATGTATATTTTACACTAATGCAGGGAAAGTTCGGGAACCAAATAAGATCTGAGCCCAAGTAACATTTGAGCCACATAGAAACATTAGCTCTTCTACCTTTGGAAGAAGCTTTTGTGGAATAAACAGATTCATGCATCCACAGAGGCTTGAAATTCCAAAGTGGGATATGAACAGTCATCTATTGTGTTTACCTGAGACCCAGATAAGCACGTGAGGTCCCCTAGAGTTAGCGCTAGGAGAGCAACATGGGGCTTACTTTCCTTCCAGGCTAGAAGAGATGGAGGAGATGGAAGGAACATCATTACCACGGCAAGATGGTAACAAGGAATCTGTCAGGTAGGAAATAGAATTCACCCCCACTCGAATCACATAGAGATTTCTGTAAAGGTCTGTTTCAAAAGTATGGGTGTTGAGGATACAAACTAAGAGATGGTGAGACACGCAGAAACCAGCTGTCATCAGCACTCCTAGGCCCAGCAAGACAAGGACAGGAAATTGTGCTACTAGATTTGGGACAGAGTGGGGGCCACGGCTCCAGCCAGAGACCAGGTTCCAGAGCCAGGAAGCAGTACCTCAGCCTCTCTCTTCTTACTCTCTGATCTGCTGATGCTCCCCACTGACCGACCACAACTGTGAGCTGGTTAGTGGCAGGGCCCAGCTGATGTCCCCTTTTGGGTTCAGCCTTCTGGGTCCCAGAGCTGGCAGAGAAGGGCAGAGAAAGGAGCTGGAATGGGTAGAGGCTCATCAGCACAATGCCACCATGAAAACAAGTTCTTAGCCCATCAAAGAGTGGCCATCACCAACTCTTTCTTTCAAGGTTGGCATTTAAGTCATATCTTTTAGTAAACCCCTTAGGCACGTACCTAAGTATGTGGTCTGGTTCTCCCTCTCGATATTTGAACATGTTGGAGCAGAATCAACAATAGACCATGAGCCTGAGGATGAAAGAACATCACATTCCAGACCCATGAGTCCTGGACCTCTTTAGTAAGCACTATGTTAATTCTAAAATTAGAGCAGTCTCTTGGGCACCTGATGTCCAAAAACAGTGAGTTGCCTTCTTACAGCATGCCCATGACCTGCTGGTGACATAAGGTTGTTCAGGATTCCAAAGAACCTATTTTCTCTGTTTTCCTTTTTGTTTGTACATATAGCAGACCTTGTTAGGCACATACTGTTTTGGTTTTAGATAGTTATATTGTTCATGGAGATCATGTTTAATCTAAACTAATAGCAGTGAGTTACTCATACTTGGGAGTGTTCAAGTAGAGACTGAAGGGCCACATTTAAAGTAATTGTAGAGAGATTGCTCTATCCAGTAAAATCTGTAACATCTAACATCCTCTACCACCCTGAAATTCTATGATTAGACGTTTGTACTCTTCTGACCCAGGGTGACTTTCCTTTCTCCAATGTTACCCTCAGTCTCCCAAATATATAAACATTGTTCTTATTCAGTGGTGCAACTCAGCCAATTTGCACCAGTCTGGCAGTACCAACAGCCTAATTTTTCGTCGAGTTCAGCCAACCAGTTGTTAAAATGGCACTTGTAATCAGGGTTCTCTCTAAGGCGGGTACCTGGGCAGCCGCCCAGTGTGGAAATCACAAATTTGCATTCCTTACTCTTTCTTAACATTCATCTGCATGACAGCATATTCTAAGCATCCATCATAAAGGTGAAAAGAATTGCAAGTGAAAGTGAGGATACCAGTCAAGAAGCAGTATGGAAATATCTCCAATAACAGTTTTCTTGGTTTTTGTCTGGTATTAGTTAATATTTTTTATTAATATGTGAAGACTTTCTTATAACATAATCTAGTTTTGTGAACCTCTTTTATTGTTCTTATTTAAGTATTAAATGCATGAAATAATAAACTACCCTCGGTATATCATTTTCTTGTACTTAAAACAGTCATTAGGCAAAGGACCGATTGTTATTTACTTGAATCCCACCACTGTTCTCATGTATTAAATAGTAGTAACACAAGTTTCCCATCTAGTACCACAGCTTGAGAGCTATGAACTGGCTCCCCTCCAAAACTGATGAGGATTACCTTTAAAAAATGATAAAAATTTAAAGTCTCTGGAAATTGGTCATCAAATTGAAAATTTTATCCTTTGAAGGGAATTATCCAAAAAGTTAATAGACAACCAACCAAATGGGAGAAAATATTAGCAAATCATATATCTGATAAAGTGTTAAGTCTTGCATATAAAAAAAACTCTTACAACTCAATAATAAAAAAAAGACAACCCAATTTTAAAATGGGCAAAGGATCTGAAGAGACATTTCTTCATATATCCAAAGAAGATATTCAAATGGTTGATACACATGAAAAGATGTTTGACCTCATTAGTCATCAGAGATGTACAAATCAAAATCACAATGAGATACCATTTCACATCCATTGGAATAGCTTGAATGAAAAAGTCAGATAATAACAAGCATTGGCAGGGATATGGAGAAAACAGAACCCTCCTACATGGCAGATGGAAATGTGAAAGACAGCCACTTTGGAAAACAGTCCAGGAGTTCTCAACCACTTAAACACTGAGTTACCATATGACCTGGCTGTGAGGTATTTTTCCCCACCGAGAAGGAAGGAAGGATGGGGCTGGAGCCACAAGGTGTGGAATAATAAAAGGCTTTATTGAGTACATTGCCCATCCTGCCCCACGAGCTTCCCTGGCCCCGAGAAAAGATGGAGGCCAGGGAAGTCAAAAGGTGTGACCCGCGTGAGAGATATTTAAAGGGTCCCTAGGGTGGTCGAGCTAATATGATGTAGTGAAATCTCACTGGCTGGCAGACAGTCGCTTTTTTCCAAAGGGTTCCTGGGAAGTTTCTTTTGGCGCGCTTGGTTGTGGGCGGTCCTAGCCAAAGTTCCCGGGCCTTTACCCCATTATCCACAGACCTTACACTAGCAATTCCACTCCTAGGTGTACATACAGGAAAAATGAAAGCATGTGTCAACACAAAATATCTTGTATGTTAATGTTTATAGAAGCATTCTTTAAAATAAACAAAGGGTGGAGACAACTAAATGTATACCAACTGATGAATGTGCTGTCTCCATACAATGGAATATTTATTACTCAGCCATAAAAAAGAATGAATTACTGACACCTGCTACAATATAAGCAAACCGTGAAAACATTATAATCAGTATAAGAAGCCAGTCACAAAAAAACACATATTATATGAATCCAATTATGTGAAATGTTCAGAACAGGCAAATCTGTACAGACAGAAAGTGGATTAGTGATTGCTTAGGGCCAGGAATAGGGAGAAAAAGGAACAGGGAGAAGATGGAGGGAGTGGTAGCTAACAGATGGGGGCTTCTTCTTGATGTGATGGACATGTTCTGAAATCAATGGTGGTGATGGTTGCATGTATCTGTGCATATGCTTAAAACCATTGAATTGCACAGTTTAAATGGTGAGTGCTTGGTATGAATTATATCTCAATAAAGCCGTTTTTCTTAATGACAGTAATAATATTCTTTATCCTCTGCATATCTCAAATGGTGGTTGGGAACATCAAATAAGAGAATTTACATAAAAGTACTTGGTACCTTATGTATAGCTATACGAATGTAGCCTCTTATACTCTTGAATGGGATTAATCAGCTTTTCACCAGCACCTGTGAGTACAAAACTTCTAAACTGCCATTCCTAACAACGACCTTCGCCCCAATTAGATTTCCTTTTTAGTGATTAAAACGCATCTACAGAGCCCAGCCCTTGAAATAGTGCTGCATAATAATTGCTGACGAAGTGCTTTTGCCATCATAGCCTTTTTAAAAGAGGAAATCGTGTTTCTTTTATATGCTTTTCTAAAACTCAACTCAAGTGCACATAATTACCCACGTACCAAGTTCCTCGTTATGTTAGCCCTAGAGTCTACATGGCCTGTGTAATAACATGCTGCAAGTGTTCCTTTCCTCTCAAGTTCCCAAAACCCACATGATGTTTTGGCTATCACTCTGCTCCTCTAGCTGGGGTGAATCGTGGTCTCAATAAGTGAAAGGAAATGAGAATGAAATTGGCTCAAAGTGAGAGTAACGTTGAAAGAAGCTGGTTCTCGGCCCGGCGAGTGTATGAATGCAGCGCTATTGCAGAATTTATACAGAAGGAGGAATAAACACCCTTTCTGGTGGCATTTTCTCTGCTTGGCCTGACCCGGCCAATCCGTCTGTCTAAATTCTCCTTCCATTTTTATCCAACTGTACAGCTTTGAACTCAAGTCCTTCCTCCATTTGATCGACAAGCAGCTAATACCTTCTTGGTCTCTTTTTTAATTTGGTAAATAGAACTTAATAGCTTTTTAATTTAGCTCTATGCACTTAGCATGATGCCAGGAAGTGTTCTGTGCCTCTTTCCGGTAACCCCCACAAGGGCCCCTGAAGCTACAGCCCAGAGAGACTCAGTCACAGGACAAAGCCACAAAGCTAGTGGGGGGTCCCACTGGGATTCAAACCCCAATTTGGTTTGGGCAGCATGGCTGGCGCTCTTAAACATTATTTTATGCTGCACATAGAAGCAGGTGTCCTATTAAAATTTCAAAATTATTACATATCAAGATATTTTCAGAATATATAGCTTTCCTACCTCTGCTTTTTCATGTTAAGGAAGATCTTGGAGTATGCATTGCTCCTGTTTCCCAAAAGCATCCTTTGATTAAGCCCCAAAACAAAGTAAACCCCTTATGAGCTGACTGCAGGTTTTACAGAAAAATTGTGGAGTAAACAGCGCCCTCAAGTGGTCATTTACATTTTCTCATGAGGCCTTTCCACAGGGAGAAGTGGGGATAAGGGCAGTGTGGCTGCTGACTTAGTGGTCTTTATGGTACATGTGACCCCTGCTGGGTAAGTTGAGCCTTCCTAGGACCTGGCTGTAGACCTGGCCCATGCAAATTCTGTGGCCTGGCTTCTCCCTCCTTGGCTGAAACCAGAAATGGAGTCAAAGTCCCTGTGAAGGTATTTAAGATCCATACACACTGAAATCTAGAAGAGCTGAAGGCTTCATGGCCAGGAAATTAACCCCCTGCCACCCACTCCGTGGCTCACATCCATGTTTTCTCCCATAAAGCATCAGCTCTTTAGCTAAGGATTTGTTTCTTTGCTGGGGGGGGGGGGGAATCACCAACCCTGGAGTAGGGGTGGCAACATTTTAATTCATATTAATTATTCACATCTTCATGTGAAATATGTCTATATGGCCCTAACCTGTAACCTGTAATTTAAAGGAAATACAAGAATCTAAGAAAAATGAGAACCAGAAGTAGATGGGGAAGGCAGGAAAGAGAGAAAGGGAGGGGAATCAAAGAGAAGAGGGAGAGGAAGGGGAAGAGAGAGGTGGAGAGAGGGAAGGACTGGGGAGGGATCAGGGAAGGGAGGGCAGGAGAGGAGGCTAGCCCAGACCCTTCTGCAGTCTGAGTCACTCCCAGGCTTCCAAAGCATGAAGAACCTGTAAGGGCACTTTTGTTCAATGCACCAGACATTTCAAGGGCTATTGCTTGGTGTATAATCTTTTTTTTCTTTTTTTTCCCCCCCATTATATGAAATGTCCAGGACAGGCAAATCCACAGACACAGAGAATGGGTTCACAGTTGCCAGGGGCTGGTGGGGGATGATGGGGGTCACTACTCATGGGGACAGGGCTTCCTGTTGGGGTAATGGAATGTTCTGGAACTAGATAGTAGTGGTGATTGCACAACTTTGTGAATGCACAAAATGCCACTTAATTGTACACTTTAGGATAACTAACTAAATTTATGATAGAGCCTGACCTGTGGTGGTGCAGTGGATAAAGCATCAACCTGGAATGCTGAGGTCACCAGTTCAAAACCCTGGGCTTGCCTGGTCAAGGCACATATGGGAGTTGATGCTTCCTGCTCCTCCCCCCTTCTCTCTCTCTCCTCTCTAAAATGAATAAATAAAATCTTATAAATTTATGATGTAATTTTACCTCAATTTTTAAGGTAAACTATGGTGATGGAAGCTTGAATAGTGGCGTGCTGTGGGCAGTGCTAGCCAGGTGGGCGCTGGGCAGCTGTTCAGCTCAGTGTGGGTGCTGTGCGCCTAAGACTTTCTTTTCTTTTTTTTTTTTTTAACAAAGAAGTTTTATTTATAATTATAACAAAATTGGATCTTATTTGTATATGCAAATTTTATATTTTGCTATGGTAGATTTTATTATGATGAACAGCATTAAACATAAATGTTTGTGTTAATGTCTGATTTCTTTTTTCCTTTAAGAATGATTACTACAAGTGGAGTTTGTGGGTGAAAAGATGAAACATTTTTAAAGCATTTGATATCTATATGTGGCCAAAATGCATCCAGAAATATTTACATTCTTTTTTTTTATAATTAAATTTTTATTAACGTTAATGGGGTGACATCAATAAATCAGGGTACATATATTCAAAGAAAACATGTCCAGGTTATCTTATCATTCAATTATGTTGCAGACTCATCACCCAAAGTCAGATTGTGCTCCATCACCTTCTATCTAGTTTTCTTTCTTTCTTTTTTTTTTTTTTTTTTTGTATTTTTTCTGAAGCTGGAAACGGGGAGAGACAGTCAGACAGACTCCCACATGCGCCCGACCAGGATCCATCCGGCATGCCCACCAGGGGCGACACTCTGCCCACCAGGGGGCGCTGCTCTGCCATGACCAGAGCCACTCTAGCGCCTGGGGCAGAGGCCAAAGAGCCATCCCCAGCGCCCGGGCCATCTTTGCTCCAATGGAGCCTTAGCTGCGGGAGGGGAAGAGAGAGACAGAGAGGAAGGAGGGGGGGTGGAGAAGCAAATGGGTACTTCTCCTATGTGCCCTGGCCGGGAATCGAACCCGGGTACCCCGCACACCAGGCCGACGCTCTACCGCTGAGCCAACCGGCCAGGGCCTATCTAGTTTTCTTTGTGCCCCTCTCCCTCCTTCCCTCCCGTGCACCCCACCCCCGGTAACCACCACACTCTTGTCCATGTCTCTTCGTCTCGTTTTTATGTCCCACCAATGTATGGAATCATGTAGTTCTTGGGTTTTTCTGATTTACTTATTTCACTCCGTATAATGTTATCAAGATCCCACCATTTTGTTGTAAATGATCCAATGTCATCATTTCTTATGGCTGAGTAGTATTCCATAGTGTATATGTGCCACATCTTCTTTATCCAGTCTTCTATTGAAGGGCTTTTTGGTTGTTTCCATGTCTTGGCCACTGTGAACAGTGCTGCAATGAACATGGGGCTACATGTGTCTTTACGTATCAATGTTTCTGAGTTTTTGCCAACTAGAGAAACAGAATTGATCAGATAAGTCGATAGATGATAGATAGATAGATAGATAGATAGATAGATAGATAGATAGATGATAGATAGATGATAGATAGATAGATGATAGATAGATGATAGATAGATAGATGATAGATAGATAGATAGATAGATAGATAGATAGATAGATAGATAGATAGATAGATAGATAGATGATGGATAGAAGATAGATAGGCTATACAGAGTTGGCTCACACCATTATGGAGACTGAGAAGGCCAAGATTTGCAATTAGCAAGATAGAGGCCCTGGAGAGCCTCTGGTATAAGTTCCAGTCTGAGTCCAAGGCTGACGCCATGAGAAGCCCTGTGTCTCAGCTCAAAGGCAGTTAGACAGAGACAGGGAATTCTTCCTTCCTCGGGCTTTTGTATTCTATTCAGGCCCGCAAAGGACTGGATGAGGCCAACCCATGATGGGAAAGGCAATCTGCTTAACAAAATTCACCACTCTGGGGTCAGTCTCATCCAGAAATACTCTAACAGACACACTCAGAAATAATGTTCAACCAAATGTCGGCACACTCTGTGGCCCGTTCAAGTTGATAAAATTAACCATTGCATTTGGCAACAGCACCTCTCAGCACATTGCCTTCTGGTTGTTTTGCCCAGGTTGTCCTCACCCAGACAGCAGAGGCTGCAGGCAGGAACAGCCTTTCCTGGCAGTGTACCCCCAGCACCTAACAGAGCAAGCGGTGAGAATGTTCAAAAAGTGCAAGAGCAGATAAATGAACAAACTCACAGATTTGGGCCCAATATAAAAAATATATAGTACTCGTCTCATTATACTCCTGGGTCCTCTACAAAGGACCCAGTGAGCTCTGAGTGGGGAGCTATGCAGGTCATCACTTTCCCAGTGCTTAGGTGGTGTTTGACACACATTAGGTGCTCAATAAATATTGGTGGCCTAGGAAGAAATGAATCAAGCAGTGAGTGAGAGACTGGAGCCAGCCATCTAGCACCTTAGATGAGCAGGGCTGGCTTTGCTTTTCACTTAGAGCTCATCAAAAACCACTCTTAGCTCTGATCTGAATCAGACACAGGCTTTCATAAACTGGTATCTTTGCTATTCTCTTCAGGTTTGAGAAGTCTTTGTTTGTAAAAACCCAGCCATGCCTGTTGTCACCACTGTTATCCAAAAACTGTCAAACACTTATAGAAACCCTTTGAAGAAAACCAGGAAGAGTGTACAATTCATGCTGTCCAGAGGAACAAGGGCAGCACCTGGGTCCTTCTAGGGGAAGATGACAGTCTTATGTAAAGTATGAATATAACCAGACTAGAAAATTTTGGTATTCTGGTTATGCACAGCTAAGTTCACATGCTGTGCTTTGTATGCAAACACAGCTTCCGCACAAGTCCCTTCGCAGTCCCAAACACCCCGAACCAGATCACCATCCTACACCTGTCCTATATGTAACTTCGGGAGCCAACACTAGCAAAGCACTCACCTCTGTAGGCTAGTTTCTTCCTCTGTCAAAACAATAACAGGTAATATAGTTATTGAGTACTTTGTGCTTTCCAGGCCATGAGCTAGAGGGCCTTACCTGAATTGTGTCCTTTAATCCTTATAACAACAGTATAAAATCCGTTCTTACCGCTCTGTGCCTCAACTTTTCAAGTTGTGAGATAGAAATACTACACCTACCTCTTGAGTTGGAGTGGAGGTTAAAAGGGATGGTGCACATAGAGTGCCTGGCACCGGGGTGTGCAATAAATGGTCGTTATAATGATTTTAATGATGCTGGAGAGGCTGAAGATGAGGAGGTGGGGGAGGAGAAGGAAGATGAAGCCATGGCTACTGGTGGGCAGTCTCTAGCTTATGCTTGGACCCCCTCAAGCACTCACACTTAGCTGCTCTGTCTCCTACCTGTAAGCCATGAAATGTCTCAGCAATATCTCCATACACATTTAATCCCTGTCAGCTCTTGGCTGAAGTACAGAAGGGACCCGCAACCTCTGTAAAGTATGTGGATCTGGCCTTGGATCATTGTCAACATACGGTTTCTCTCTTTGTGATACCCTTCCAGCAGAAGGTCCCCCACCCCAAGCAAGTTCCTAACAGAGACTTAGGGGAGAAGCAAAAAGAACCAGTCTGGAACAGGCCAGGTCCATGAATACAGAGAGAGCCACGGTTAGGGATCATGGGAATGAGGTTTGGGAGTCGATGATATAAGGATTCAAAAACAATTAGTGCAGTGGGGAAAGGACAGACGGATGAGTGATAGAGACTGCTTATTGTCCAGGTGTGTCCATTCTCCCCTTCTTCCTTTTAGTAATAGGCTCTGGAAATTTTATGAGGCACATGACCAGTCAGCTGGAGACTACATTTCCCAGCCTCCCTTGAAGCAAATTATAGCCACGGAAGTAAGTTCTGGCCAACGCAACAGGAATGAAAGGGATGTGAACAATTTATAGGTCATATGCCTTCCTCTTTCTTTGCTTCCCTTCCTGTAGGCTGAAGCACAGTCCTGGTCCAGAGGTGGCAACTCGGCCATGACAACCAAGGCAAGCCCCTGGAATTGGCAAAGTAACACAATAGAGGGAAACTGGCTTCCTAGATGACCTCACCCAGGGCCACCCAGTTATCTATGGATTTTTCCTTGAGCATTCCATAAACTTCTAATTAACTGGATGGTCCTCTGGTTAAAGCATCACAGCTTGTACCCATTTATCAATTGTCCAAAATGAGCTCAAAATCCAGATCCAAGAACGGGATTACTCCAGCCAGAATCCCAGCAAGCAGGTCATCACGTCCAAGGAGATCTTGACTGCTGCTCTAGCCCTTCTCTGAGGGACAGGTCTTTGGGTTTCAAAGGAAAGAGCACGGGTTTCTGAAGCTCAGGGTGAAAATGGCTGGGATGCAAAGGGAAGTGAACTGCTCCCATCAAAGAGAGTGGAGCCTCTCCCAGACACCAGGGACCAAGTTCAAGCCAATGCAGATGGTGTTTCCCAAAGATCATAGACCAGCTCTCATCTGTAGAATAGCTCATTCCTGGGGAAAAGTAGCACCTGGCTTTTCCTACCATTACATCCCCAATTCTTGGTCTGGCACACAGAGGAACTCAATAACTATTGATTTGATTAGTGATTGAATTAATAATGAAGCTTGTAAATTTTAAGCTCTCCAAAACAGGAACAGTTCTGGCAGCAATGACCAAGAATTGGGCAGCCAAAAGTAAAGGCAGCAGTTGGCTCTCTCTGGCCAGTTCCTATGGGATGGCACTCTGAAAGTCAAGGGACTGTGAGGCTCTTTGGAGAACAAGCTCTTCTTTGGGTATCCCTGGGCCACTCCCCAAACTTTAGGAAACAGGGAGTTGGAGAATTTCAAAAAGCCTTTTGTTTCAAGAAAATGGATTTGGGGAGACTGCCACTGGGCTACTGAAGATCTAAACTGAAAAAGTTGCTAAGGAAACCACACAAACGGAACTGCCTTCCTTCACCATCCATTCCTTCATTCAGAGCAATTTTATTGAGGCTTTACTAGATGCCAGCACTCAACCAAGTTCTGGGTTTATAGAGACTACAGATTACAACACTGTTCCTGCCCTCGGTGAGTTTACGTAGAGGCCTGCTCCCTCCTCATGACCACAGCCCCTCCCATCCCAGACGCACTTCAAAGACAGAGCAGCCAGTGGGGAGCACAGCCACCAGCTTAGGAGAGAAATGAGGGTGAAAACAGAGAATCAGCAATACCACCATCCAGAGGGAGAAAGGAGATGCCAGAAGGATCCTCCTCCACCGCCAGCCCCGCCCTTTGGGCCTCTGTTCTCCTCCCTCCCACCTGTGGAAATATTACCAGGTATTACAGCCCAGAGTCCAGCCCACGGGGAACTCCTGCATGTGCTGCTGGCTGGGAAGTAGATACAGAAATCGAATCACAAGGCTTCTCTTGTCAGAGCCTGGACACGCTCTTGCACGGTCCACCGCCATTTAAAGTGCAGCGGTTACTGTCTCCCAAAGCTTCCTCAACCTTGACCAGACTGAAGTGGGGAGCAGCCTCGTTCACGTGAAAGGGGAGAGGCTGGAGGACATCACCCGGAGCCTGGCGGTTGGGCGGGGAAGGGTGCAATCGGAGGAGTGGGAAGCAGAACACAGGAAACTGTTAGAGAATTGGGTCTGAAGGCTTTTTATCAGAAAGCACATGTAGGTGGCAGTGGTGATGGTGGCTATGAGCAGGCTGAGGGACCGTGCACGATATCAGGAAAAAGTGATCATGATCTCTGCTGCCCGCGCACATCAGGAGAGCCAGCAAAGAGGAAAGCCAGACTAACACCTGGCTGGACTGTCTGCGCAACATACCGACTTACCTCAGCCTAGAGGAACTGCTGACCATCTACGGATGAAGTCATAGTTATAGAAACCAACATGCACATTAAAAGAATATGTCAGGCTTCCTTTTTCTATCTTTTTATGTTGAACTAGTTTTAGACTTGCAAAAAAGTGGCAAAAATAGTACAAAAAATTCTCTCATATCCCTTCCTCCACTCCCCTAATGTTAACATCTTACATTCTCACAGTATAATTTTCAAAAATGGGAAATTAACATTAGTATAATAATATTAACTAAACTACAGACCGTAGTTGAATTTCACCATTTTTTTTCTATTAATGTTCTTTTTTGTTCCAGGAGCCTATCCAGAATCCCACAGTGCATTTAGTTGCCTTGTCTTCTTCCCTCTTGCAGTCTGTAACAGTGTCTCAGTCTTTTGTAAACTTGACACTTTCAAAGAGTCCTAGTCAGTTTGTAAAATTTGGGTTTGTTCAATGTTTCTGGATCAGGTTATGTATATTTGAGATTGTGTGCTTCTGATTATATCATAGAGGTTCGTAATGTTGATCTGTCTTATAATAGATGTTTTATCAATCACATGGTTGGTGTCTGGGAGATTCTCCACAGAAACGCTCTCTCCATCTGTAGTTGATATGTAGGAAGTCAAAGTAGATGAGTCTAAACTGTTTTGTGAACTGTAAACTGCTATAAAGAACTGATGTTTTATTGTTTTATTTTTCAATATAGGAACTACTCTATATGTGTCACACACCGTCAGTTAAAGTGCTGGTTTATTTTGGGTTTTGTTTGTTTTGTTTTGCTTGGGGATGAGTTTGAGGGGGTTGTTTTATTTGTTTGTTTGTTTTTGCTGTTGCTGTTTTTGCTTTTTTGTTCTGGTTTCTGTGCCATTCCATTCCACAAGGAAATTAGTGGTAATTCAGAAACCTAGCTGGCCTTCAGGCACAGCTGAGTCTCCTGGAAGCTCATTGTCACCCTGCAGCAGGCTACCTAGATTTGCTCAGGTGAGAAGTGGCTCAACTACCAGGTCACCCCTGACACTCAGAGTGTCTGTCCTGTGATGGGAATAACATCAGAAACCACGGAGTGCTTCCCCTGTTCTGATGTGTAAGGCGAGTGCATGGGCTTCTGACTGAATCTCAAACTCAGCAGCTTTGGGGGACTCTTTGTGACACCCCTCCCTGGGATTCTGCTGTGGTCTCAGTAATGTTTTGCTTCCCAGCCTGAGTTCTAAACCTATTGAAAACAAAGACAAAAGACTAAGGATATATTTAGAGGCCAATATATTGCATTTATTACTGATAAAGGCTAGATTGGAAGATAGAAATCATATCTATTGGCACATGGAAACTGAACTTTAGATACCACCCTTTCAAGGCAGCGCTGGACCACAGCAAGGCTCCCCTGCAGGGACAGAGCCTGCCTCTGAGGAGCTGGACAGAATGTGTGCTCCCAGCAGGGAAGCACGGGGCATTGAGCCAAGCTCCCAGCTTTCCTTACCCAATTGACCAAGTAGAAGAAATGCTGCCATAAATCAGACCTAGCCAAAGTCTTTTTACTTAAAGTCTTCCTGAGGCAAAGACATTACTGAGACCACAGCAGAATCCTGGGGAGGGGGTGTCACAAAGAATCCCCCAAAGCTGCTGAGTTTGAGATTCAGTCAGACAGCTTATAGAATGACAGTTTAAGAGCCATCTGGTTACCCTATGATCTATTCTGACATAGTAATTAAAACACCTCTATTCCATGCTCTTTCTGGTGTTTACCGCAAACCCAAGTTGCGTTCTGGCATTCACACCTCCCACCACTACAGTCATTTCTTCCCTTTACCTAACAGCCAACGCCCACTCACCACCAGCTGTACTCTGAGGACACGCAGAACATAGTGGCCTGAGTTAGCATTTGCTCTTAAACTATTTAATGTTACAACCTGTCCCTTTTTTGTACTTACATAGATACATTCTGTTGGCAGTTCCATATATTTGGACTTTAGTGTCATTAAGTATCATATGTACCCACAACAACAAAAAATGGGAAACCTAATCACTGTGGTTTAAAAAAAAAAAAAGTCTGTTCCATTTAAGTGAGTCATACCATTAGGTAAATACATAGTTTCCTTTAAACCCTTAAACAGTTACATAACTACGAAGGAGTTCACTCTGACCCTGTGTTATATTATGTTTTTTGCCTTGTTCTATAAAACTTTCGTTCTTGGATTACACATTGTCAGGGATGACTGCCAAATCCTCCCTTTGCCCTCAGCCCTCAGCGTGTGTGCGTGTGTGTGTGTGTGTGTGTGTGTGTGTGTGTGTGTGTGTGTGTGTGTGTTTAATGTTAGCATCCTAGTCTTGCAAATAAATGTCACCTTTCCTGTTTTCTCAGCAACTTGAATCACTTCCATTTCTCTGCTGGATTTCCCTGTTAGTGTTTGGTGTTGTGTGTTTTGTTGGATTGTTCCAATAAGCTTCCCACTCTGTTTCCAAGGCATCTAAGGTGAAGAGCATTACATCATAACTAAGCTGAACTTTCTAATCCTTCAAAGGCTCAGCCTTCTCCCCAGAGGACCCAGCCACTGGCGGGTGATTAAGAGAAACTGGCAGGTAGCTTCAGCCTCCTTGTGCTCCCATCCTCTTCCAGGAACACTTTATACTTCATTCTATTATGGACACAAGCCCTGCATCTTCATGGCTGGATTCTCTTTCTCCTTATCTATGCTGTGAATTCCTCCCAGGCAAAACTCGACCCTGTTCTTCTTTCGATCTGTTCCAGCTAGCTCCTGACTCCTAGTGGGAGCTCAGTTAATATTCAAAGAAAGGAAAGAAGTGAGGGAGGTCAGAGGGGAGGGATGCAGCCCCAGCACCCTTGAATATACTAGTACCCCGCTCTAGAAAGTGTTCCCCCACATACTTCCATGGCCACATCCTTCTCTGTTACTCCAATGTCCATCCAATGTCACCCCCTCAGAGTGTCACCCCTTCCCTGACTTCCTTCCTAAAGGAATCACCACACTGGCACACATGTATGCCCAACACAATCACTATCTTTCCCATTTTGTTTAGCTCATGGCTCTTTGCTATCTGAAATTAATTTAGCTGTATGTTTATTTATTGCCTGTCTCCCTCCACTATAATGTAAGCTCCAGGAGGTCCTATAGCTTTAGTATCTTCAGTAGTGCCTGGCATATAGTAAGTGCCTAAGTTTCAATTGGATGAGAAAACAGAAAAAGACAAGCAGAAAGGAAGGATGTGTCGCCCCTCTCCCTTTTCCTAATGCAATCAACTTCAAAATGTAGAGGTGTGGGAACCAACAGAGGAAAGGGAAGCTGTTCTTCTGCTCTTTGCTGCCCCATGGCTCTTCCATGTGAACTGCAGGGCCCAGAAGGCACCTTCAGTGGGAGAACAGGTGAAGGAAATGAGAAATGTCTCAGCTAACTCTCCTTTGAGATGCAAAGGAAGAATGCTATAAGGAATGTGGCAATCCAGAAAGGAGGAGCCTTCCTAGCGATGGTTCCAGCCACGTCCCCTGCGAGCAGCAAGATCAGGCTGAGCTTCTGTTAGGATAATGTGAACATGGTTTGCACTGACACTCACAGGCATTTAAGCAGAGGGGAGGCTTTATTTTAGATACATCATGGCACCATGAACAAGTGGCATAATGAAGCCTCAGGAGGGCCTGGAGCTAGACCTGGGAAGCCAGGGGCCGAAGGTGCTGCTCATCTGGCAATACTGACCCCATGTCTCTGCTGCTCGGTGCTCCTCCTCCTCAGCTCTCACAGCAAAGCTGTGCACGTGGCTGCTCACGAGCCTCAGTGGCCCGTTTGCCCATTCCAAGGGGGAAAATATGACAGGTCCCACTTGGGTCAAGTGCCCATACCCCTTCCAGTCTTTTGTGGGGTGGGGTCACATTGTATGGGGTGGCAGCTGATGCAGAGACGGGGAGTATGATCATAGGAGCACCCAAAAAAATATTTGCCATCTTATATTAATCAGCAGATGGCATGTTTCAAACTGCAAATATAACTGAGAAGATTTTGATTGTTGTTTCCTTTTCCTTTCAAATATTCAGATATTTTCCATTTGTCTTCTCTGTTGTGAACCCACAATACCTAGCAGTGGAAACAGAAACTACAAAAGGCCACCCTCTGCAATATGCGCTGGGTCACTAGGGCACTGAGCACTTGCTTCCAGTGCACATGCAGCTAAAGTAGCAATCATGAGTCAAGGACAGTGAAGTGAGTCCTGCCCCAAATTAGTCTCAGGAAGTCCTGTGGGCAGCTTTCCACCTTCCTCTTTCGATTTTGGGGTGTGAGAAAACAGCTCCTAGGATGCAAACACTGAATCCAGACACCTCAACAAAACAAGACAGTGTATCCTGAATCCACCCAAAACACACCTTTCCATGGGTAATTATGAGGCCAGCTCACACAGCCGTATGCCTCCCTTGCTGACTATTTCTGACTCATTCAAATGGTTTTTCTGGCTGTGTAGGTGTGTGTGATAAAAGATGACCCTAGATGAGATCATACCATGGGTTTTTTGAATACTTGGTATTTTTCAGTTGATTTACTTTTGAGCAAACAGCTCCTCTGCTGTGGGAAGCCTGTAATAGACTGGGATGTGGCAGAGAATGAGGGTTAAAACAAGAGGGCTTCAAGGAGAAAAGCTGCTCTGCAAATTAATATAAGATTTGTCATAACTGTGGACAGAGATATATTTCTAAAGATGATGTTCCCTTTGGAGAAATATTCCTATTCTAAGAAGTATAAGACAGATGTGTGTAGAACACTGTCCTGGCTTATTAAGAGGTTTAGGGGCCTGACCAGGCGGTGGCGCAATGGATGGAGCGTCGGACGGGGATGCGGAAGGACCCAGGTCCGAGACCCCGGGGTTGCCAGTGTGAGCGCGGGCTCATCTGGCTTGAGCAGGGGCTCACTAGCATGGACCCAAGATCACTGGCTCGAGCGGAGGGTTGCTCGGTCTGCTGAAGGCCCATGGCACATATGAGAGGGCAATCAATGAACGGCTACGGTGTCGCAACTAAAGGCTGATGATTAATGCTTCTCATCTCTCTCCGTTCCTGTCTGTCTGCCCCTATCTATCCCTCTATCTGACTCTCTCTCTCTGTCCCTATAAAAATAAAAAAATTTAAAAAAAGAGGTTTAGGGTAAGTTCTGTTTGGTCCCATGATACTATTTGCCCAAGTACTATGGAAGACCCTCTAGGGGACCAACATTTTAATCCTGGTGCTTTTAATTGGCCCAAGCTGTTCAACGGGTGCTTCCCACATAGTAGGGTGGGGCAGAGCACTGAACAAAATCCTGGGGCACAGGTCGTTGTCTTTGGACCTAGCTAATCATCACTGCGACTGACTGCAGCAGCCCACAAGCAACCCTCACCCTTGGTGAACAGGACATCTAATCTAGGTCTTTGGGGCAGGTGCAAGTGTCCAGCGGTGTGAGCTAATGGGCCATGCTCCAGTGGAGCACGCTGTCTCTTTCTGTCCCTGAGGTCCTTCCTCTCTCCCTATCCCTCAGCCTGTAGAATCTTTAGTTTGGCGTGGGGGGGGGGGGGGCAGAGTTCACCTTGCAATTATGCAGTTATGCACCCAGCTCTTTCTGTCCTACACCCGCATCAGTGACTTTTGAACTTAAATACAGTACTACAGATTTGCCTCCTTTATTCTCTGGTTCAAGAGTGATGTCCTTCCCCTGAAGCAGTGGATGACTCATACCTCGTTTTCTGGGATGGGAGGAAGATCCCCGGGGCTGCAAGTGAAGAAAATCTGAAAGCAGAGTTGGAAGGGTTGTGAAGGTTTGGGGATGGACAAGAACATAGAAATAATTATGTAAAGTATTGCCCCACTACATGTGGATTAAGCATTGTGCCTATTATAGAAGGCTTGTTATTGCTGAGTTGTGTGTTCTTGTTCACGTGGCTTCTTACAGGGCCGGAGGACAGACATATGGACCTGACATGGAGGAGAGAGCCGGAAAGGAGCTGCCCTGGGTTGGTCCAGCCAGATTGGGCTGGTCTGTGATATCCTGCTGCACCACGTACTGAGAAACCTAGACATTGGGAAATGCACTGATATCAGACCTTGCATTCTTTTGTCCTTGGTCTTCTTGAAGACCATCTTGCCAGCAATGAAATTATGTTTTTCCCTTGAAGGGATATCCCTGTCAATCATTTCTTGGGTAATGACATAAAACTCAATCAAGGAAAAAAATAAACAAGTACCTTCTTATTCTCCCTGGGATTAGTTGGACCTAGATTCTAAGCATAAACTTGAGTGGAGCTCTCCTATTCAGGGAGCTGCATTTGTTAATTAGGATGGTCTTTGCTATGGAGGTAGGAATGGGCGAGTATATAGGCACTGTCTATGCCCCCTAAAATGCTTCTTCCTGAGTCTGTGCCTAGGGCTCTCTTCAACTCAGAAGAACATTCTGCTTTGCACAAAGCAGCCAGAAACACCAGGGAGTTAACTTTCTCAGGAAAGTGTTGGGCCTGTGACGGTCTGGAGCAAGTGGGTAAATCTACCGTTTCTTCAGTTTTCAGGTAAGATTATTCTAAAGCACGTTCTATTCCAGCGCCATCCAATAGCATATAATGTGAGTCATATATGTAATTTTACATTCCAGTAATCACATTTTAAAAAGTAAAATGAAACAGGTGAAATGAATTTTAATAATAGATTTTGTTTAACCCCCTATATCTAAAATAGTATCCTTACAATATGTAAGCTATATAAAAGTTATCAATGAGACATTTTATTTTTCTGTACTAAGTGTAAGAAATCTGATGTGTGTCTTACACTTAAAGCACATCTTATTTCTGAAAAGCCGCATTTCAAGCGCTCAACTGCCGCATGTAGCTAATGGCCACTGTATTGGCCAGGGCAGTTCTATATCGTCTCTCAGAGATTCCCGATGGATTGAGCACCAGTTACCACAGTAGTGATCTTATTTATGCACACTATCCAGACTTCCTGCTTTGCTGATGAATGGCTTCTCCACTTTCTGACCGAGGCTTCCTGGGATTATCTGCCACCTGAACTACTTGCTCACTTTGTACCCCTGTGTCAGTTTCTGTGGAACACAACCTAAGACATGATGAGTCTAAGCCTGTAAGCTCTTAAGGGTCGTCACTTCTCAAATTTAGTTACTCTCAATTTTGAACTTTTCTTCTATTACTTTTATATAGTCAATACATGCTAAAAGTTACAGCAAGGTGTGGTCTTGTGGTCTACGCTGTGACCACATAGGAGAAGAATCTCTCCATTCTCAAGCCTGACAGCAAAGGACAGAGCAGTGTCCCCTCCCCTGAAGCCAAAATGGTAGTAGCAGTAACAGTGCATGGACACAGCTTTGCCCAGCAGAGGAGAAAATTTCATGAGAGTCGCCAGCAGCCATGTGACTGAGTGATAAGAGGAGGCTGAGGCAGAACACAAGAGACTGATTGCTTTCCCACAAATGGCCCTGGAGACCCTCAGACAAGCCAGAGGACAGTTTCCAGTCACAAAACTGCAAGGAGGGTGTACAATCTAACACAATTATATATATTTAAAAGAAAATTTAAATGTATAGGCATGGGTGGTAGACAGGACAGCTGGATGGCATGCAAATTAAGTCTCAATCTGCTGTTTCAACCAGGATGGCTTCAGAGACTCCTCCACTGCAATTCTGAGAGTCTAGACACAGACTGACTCTGCACTGTTCATGAATTCCCCTAGAGCAGGTGTGCACTTCTGGGAGTTGGAGCATGACTTACGATGATGTCAGACAACACTTAACACATAAAACAGCTCTATCAAGGTGTGGAGCAAAGATGAGGGAGCAATTTTATGTAAGTGGGTGCTAAAATATCTCTAGAAGAAACCTGACCCCAAAATATCCACATTTATTAATATAGTCTTTTGTTGTGTATTTATTTAGTGAATATGGGAAATTCCTTTGTGCTTATGTGTTCTCTGTCTTTAACTCTCTTAGGCAAAGTGGAACAGTCCTTTGAGAGAGAACCTAGCTGTATATTTTCAGGCACATTTTCTTTTCAAGTAATCACCCACACTCAATAAAGGTCAGTGTATTTCAACTGCCATGAGCCATACATTATAAATGAACAAAACATCATACAGAAGACTAGTATAACCTTGCAGCTTTAATTCCTTACCTCACAAAACTGTGTGCCTCCATTACGTTTTCCAAAAATTGTTTTTAAAATATCATTTCATTTTGCCTTCCACAACACATTCTACTGAAATTACCCTCTCTATGGTAACCAATGACCTCCTATCCTGAAGCCAGGGGCCCTCTCTCTGTTCTCATTCTTCTTGAATTTTCTGCAGCATTCAAGATATTGAACAACTTTTTTCTTTGTTCGTTCCATTTTAATAAATATTTATTAGCACCTACTACAAACTGAGCACTGTTCCAAGCACCTTTGATACATCAGGAAGTAAACCAAAACCTCTGCCTTTAAGGAGCTTACATTATAGCAGAGACATCATAAACCATAAGCCGCAGTAAAGGAGAGAGTTTAAAAGAAGTTGGAGACCAAACTGCCCTTTTTGCACTCCAAGAAAAGGACTTGGGCTTTGGAGGCTGAAGAGTGTGAGTCAGAGGCGTGAAGACAACAGAAAGCTATCAGGGAACACAGTATCTGCAGTCAGTAAATTTCTAAGCATCACAAGATGTCAAGTGTAATTGGATTTCTATGGAAAACAAAGTTGTGGTGCTGCTTCACATCTGGGTCTGGCACGTTGCACTGAGGCTCTAACCCACACCCGCTGCCTCGCACTCCTGCCACCACTGGATGAGTTCAGGGGCTCAGCCTTCAAGCAGCCCTCCCTCCTGAGCTCCAGCCTCACTCTTCTCTACCCCTCCCCTCAGATTACTGCCTGAGAGATGTTTCCCTAAAATAAAAATCGAATCCTCTTGCTGTCTTTGTCCTAAAATAGAGCTCCTGAAATTGGTAATAGGCTTATAAAATGTCCCCTGGCAAGATATACACTGAAAGACACGGGTTCGTTTCTTCATAGTATCATAACTGCACAATTCTGATTCTAGAAAAAGCACAATGGAATCATTTTTTCCCTTGCAACAAGGGCAAACTTGCTCTTCCAGTTTTAGAAAGCAGTTTTCACTGCTACTGTAACTACCTGTCATTGAAATGAACAGCAAAATCTACAAAACTATGGTGGTTGATAGAGCTAAAGTAATTTTGACCACAAAGACAATCAAAAGTGGTAAGTTTTGGGTTTTTAGAAATGGCATCCATTAGTTTAAAGCACGTGAATCTAACTCAACTAAGTACACAATGCCCAACCAGAAACACAGAATCAACTACTGTTCCTTACAACAGTTTTCTACACTCTGAAGGTACATCAGCAGGTGTGGGTCCTGCCCCAGGGAACCACAGTCTCCCAAGGCAGCCTTGTGGCTGTATCTTCCAGGCAACATCGTTGAGGGGAGCAAGTACACTGTGGCCAAGGAAAACCAAGGTCATCACCAAGAGGAAGGTGCTGACAAGCATCAGCTCTGAAGGACGAGTTAATAAAGACAATAAATCTCAAGAATAAAAAATAATAATAATAAATAAATAATAATGATCATTGTTAACATTTACTGCCTGTGTGGCATATGCAAGAAACTAAGCACTTCACATGCATTCAGTTAACTATGAAGTAAGATGTTGCTATTTCTGATCCTTTATGTTAGTATTGCCCCACATTCTACATTTCCTCCTCTTCTCTTCACAGATTTAAAGCGTTTTCCCAGGGTGGATGAGAAACTTGGGGCACAGAGCAGTTAGGAAACTTGTCTGAACCTGAACAGCAAGTGTAAAGGACTACCTCAGGTCCAAGTGAATGAAGGCTGAAAACCAGAGAATGGGTGAGTCAGAGACCACAAAGATTAGGGTCAGGCAAGGGATGGGCTGGGGCAAGGGGGTTGGAGCTGAGGCCTGGAAGAGTGATAGAACACTGAATTCTCCTTTAGCTGCATCCTGCTGTGCCATAGAAGTAAGAACAGCAGCTGAGAGAAGCCATGAAGGTCCGATGGGCGTAATGAAAGAGTGTGCTGACACGAAGAAGTTAAAAATGGTATTTTATTCTATTTATTTTATTGTGGTAAGAAACTTAATGTGAGCTCTACCCTCTTAATAAAATTTTAGGTATATGATACAGTATTGTCAACTATGGGCACAGTGTTGTTCAGCAGAGCACTAGAACATACTCATCTTGCATAACTGAAATTTTATACTCATCAAATGCTTTTATTTAGTTGGTCAGTCATTCAACATGTATTTATTATACACGTACTGTCTTAGTCCATTCAGGCTGCTATGACAAATTACCATAGGCTGGTGGCTTCTAAACAATGGAATTTTATTTCTCATGGTTTTAGAAGCTATATAAGTCTAAGATCAGGGAGCCAGCCTGATCTGGTTCTGGTGAGGGTCCTCTTCCAGGGGGTAGACTGCTGACTCATATGGTAGAAAAAGGAAGGGAGCTCTCTGAAGCCCCTTTTATAAGGGCCACTCAGCCCATTCATGAGGGTGTTGTCCTCTTGACCTGATCATCTTCCAAAGGTCCCACTTCCTAATACCTTCACACTGAGGGGTAGAATTTCATTACATGAATTTTGGGGAGACATGAACATTTAGTGTATAACACCTACTATATGTAAGGCACTCTTCTAGGAACACTACTGAAAAAGCAGATAATGCTCTGGCTGGGTAGCTCGGTTGGTTTTAGCATTATCTTGAGATGCAGAGGTTGCCAGTTCAGTCCCCAGTCAGGGCACATACAAGAACAGATCAGTGTTTCTTTCTCTTTCTCCCCCTTCTTCTCTCTCTAAAATCAATCAATAATTTTTCCTTGACCAGGTGGTGACACATGGGTAGAGCATCAACCTGGGATGCTGAGGATCTGGGTTTGAAACCCCAAGGTCACTGGCTTGAGTGCAGGCTCACCAGCTTAAACACAGGGTCACCAACTTGTGTGTGAGATCACAGACAATCATGGTTGCTGGCTTGAGACCAAAGTCGCTGGCTTGAAGCCCAGGGTTGCTGGCTTGAGAAAGGGGTCACTGGCTCATCTGGAACCCCTCAGTCAAGGCACACATGAGAAAGAAATCAATGGACAACTAAAGTGACACGACTATAGTTGATGTTTCTCATCTCTTCCCCTTCCTGTCTGTCTTTCCCTGTTTCTATCTGTCTCTCTCTCACTAAAAAAAAAAAAAAAAAAAAAAATCAATATTTTAAAGTCAATAAAATGCTGACTTTATATAAGTTACAATCTAATTGAGTAAGAATAGATTATATATTAAACAATAAAAATAGTAGATCTGGTGCCCTGTCCAGTGGCACAGTGAGTAGAGCTCCACCTCCCGAGAGCTAAGGTCACCAGCTAGAGCATGGTATCACCAGCTTGATCACAAGGTGACAGTTTGAGCCCCAGTCAAGACACATATGAGAAGCAATCAATGGCACAACTATGGGGAACAATGAGTTCATGCTTCTCTGTCTTCCCCTCTCTCCAAAAAATAAAAAGTAGATCTGATATGCCCTGCGATCATTGCCAGCACTTTTCAAGACAAAACCCCAGTGGAACTGCGTTAGGAAATCAGAAGAAAGCAAAGGAGAAAAACAACTTCCTACTCTGCAGTCCCCGCCCATTCTAGCAGAGATCTTCGAGTTTGCACAGTATGAACATGGTCTTTCAAAGGCTTAAAGATGTGGCCACCATCCAAATCACTTAGGCCAGCTACCTTGTCTTCTGGTTTTCGAATCTCCTTCTATGACTTTTTTTTTTTTGTATTTTTCCAAAGTTTGAAGTGGGGAGGCAGTCAGATAGACTTCTGCATGTGCCTGACCGGGATCCACCTGATATGCCCACCAAAGGGCAATGTTCTACCTATCCAGGGCTTTGCTCCATTGCAGCCTGAGCCATTCTAGTGCCTGACACAAAGGCCATGGAGCCATCCTCAGCACCTGGGGCCAACTTTTCTCCAATGGAGCCTTGGCTGCGGGAGGGAAGGGGAAGGATGGAGAAGCAGATGGGCGCTTCTCCTGTGAGCCCTGACCGAGACTTCCACACACCAGGCTGATGCTCTACCACTGAGCCAACCAGCCAGGGCTCCTTCTATGACTTCTTTATAGAAAGTTGTCTGGAATATGCTTGAATACCTTGCTGGAAAGAAACCTTTATACTTCTCAATATAACCCACTCTGGAGAAGATCAGTTTCAGTTTGGTTTTGTTTACCTCATACTTATCTCTGTTTCAGTTCATCTTGCCACTGAGTCTGTCATTAAAAGTATTTTATGTTTAGTGATTGAAACCGGGTGGTGGGTGGGCTACCCCACCTTGTGTGGCTGGTGGTGGTGGTTCCACCTATGGGTCTGGGGTTGTGCCCCGAATGTGCGTGTGTGGGTCTGTGTGCTGGGGGGTGGCTCACCCAGACTGAGCAGTGCAGCAGCAGCAGCGGGCAGCTGCTGCAAGTGGGAACAGGTGCACTTGAAGAATGGATGATGATTTTGGTGGTTTTGAGGCTACAGAGATTTTTGACGGGAGTAATGGTGAAACGCAAACTACATCTCCTGCTATTCCTTGGGCAACCTCTCCTACAGTATCTGGAGTCAATCTTTCTCCAGCTTTTCCTGTGACTGTACTGGACCATGACCACTCTTCTCTGTCAATTGGCCACCTCTCCTCTGAGCACATTATTTCATCACCACAGGTTACCCATGCAGACAACAGCATCATCAGTCCAATTGTTCCAAAATCACAGATTCGGCAATCAACACTCACTGATTTGTATATCTCACTTTTTCCATTCGGTTTAACTGATGAGAAAAGTCATGGAACAGATGTTCTTGTGTATGATTCTGAGGACCCTGGAGCCAAAGTATCAAACATACAGCTTCAGCAGAAAATGTCAAGTCTGGAGATTAAATTCAGAGTTTCTGAAGAAGAAAAACAGAGAATTAAAAAGGATGTGGAATCACTGCTAGAAAAGCATAGTGTCTTGGAAAAATATTTCCTTAAAGAAAAAGAGAAAGAGGCCATTTCTTTCCAAGATAGATACAACGACCTCCAGGAAAAACATAAACAAAAACTGGAGGACATGAGGAAAGCTGGTCATGAGCCCTCAGCATTACTATAGATGATACAAAGCTAATGGTGGGAAGAATAAAAATACTGGAATTTACATAGTTCTCTTGGAGTAATAAGTGATATGTTCTTGGATGAATTTATATTTTACTTTTTATTTATGAATTTTAAATAAAATGTTTGAAAGTTAAAAAAAAGCATTTTATGTTCTCAGCTTTGGGTTATCCACAAACTAATTTTAAAAATACCTTTTGGGCCCTGGCCAGTTGGCTCAGTGGTAGAGCGTCAGCCTGGCGTGCAGGAGTCCTGGGTTCGATTCCCGGCCAGGGCACACAGGAGAAGCACCCATCTGCTTCTCCACCCTTCCTCCTCTCCTTCCTCTCTGTCTCTCTCTTCCCCTCCCGCAGCCAGGGCTCCATTGGAGCAAAGTTGGCCCGGGCACTGAGGTTGGCTCTATGGCCTCTGCCTCAGGCGCTAGAATGGCTCTGGTTGCAACAGAGCAATGCCCCAGATGGGCAAAGCATCGCCCCCTGGTGGGCCTGCCGAGTGAATCCTGGCCGGGCATATGCGGGCGTCTATCTGACTGCCTCCCCATTTCCAACTTCAGAAAAATGCAAAAAAAAAAAAAACTTCTGGATTATGGGTTTTGAAGCAATGATCTATAAATCCCTGATTCCCGGGAAGAAGGGCCCAGAGTGGTGGGATGTGAGAGAGGAAGTGTCTAAGGGCCAACAGGCAGGACTCTGAGAACCCACCCTCTTCTCAGTGGTCCCTAGAGCTGCCCCACCTTTATCTGTTTTATCTTTTTAGCTTCCACAGAGGATTTCATTGAAGAAAGGATTGCAATTAAAAATTCTTATTCCAGATATTCATCCTGTGAAGTTATTAGTGTAAATGGTGAATCAATAGAATTAAGAGCAGGGCACCGAGGCACATCTCCCTGCATGTTGACAGCAATCACTAGTATCTTGGGTGCAGCTGGTAAACCTCGCCGTTCCACAGGGATCCCCAAGGGTTATGAAGTATCTCCCTTGAAGCTGTCAGTGTGTTCTTCTCTGTTTCATCATTTTGTTGATGTCAATAGTTCTCAACCCTGGAATTCTAATGATCTCATTAGAATGGACTGGGAAGTTTTCAAAACTACCATTTCACCTCAAAAGGTTAAACATAGGCCCTGGCCGGTTGGCTCAGTGGTGGAGCATCGGCCTGGCGTGCACGAGTCCCAGGTTTGATTCCCGGCCAGGGCACACAGGAGAAGTGCCCATCTGCTTCTCCACCCCTCCCCCTCTCCTTCCTCTCTGTCTCTCTCTTCCCCTCCCGCAGCCAAGGCTCCATTGGAGCAGAGTTGGCCGGGCACTGAGGATGGCTCTGTGGCCTCTGCCTCAGGCACTAGAATGGCTCTGGTTGCAACAGAGCAACGCCCCAGATGGGCAGAGCATTGCCCCCTGGTGGGCATGCCGGGTAGATCCCGGTTGGGCTCATGTGGGAGTCTGTCTGACTGCCTCCTCATTTCCGGCTTTAGAAAAATACAAAAAAAAAAAAAAAAAAGGTTAAACACAGAGTGCCATGTGACCCAGCAATTTCATTCCTATATATATATATATACACAGGAGAAATGAAAACATATGTCCACACAATAACTTGTACACAAATGTTTATAATATCAGAATTATTTTTAGTAGCTAAATAGTGGAAATAATCCAGATGTTCACCAGCTTATGAATGCATAAACAAAAGGTAAGTACATCCATAAAATGGAATATTATTCAGCCATAAACAGGGATAAAGTACTGATTCCTGTTGCAGCATGGAGGAGCCTTGAAAACATTATACTTGTGAAAGAAGTCAGGCACGAAAGGTCATGCATCATTCATTTACATTAAAGTCAAAAATTGGCAAACCTATAGGGAAAGCAAATGAATGTCTAGGGATAGGAAAGATGGGAGGAGTGAGGGTAAAGGCTATGGTAGTTTTTTTGTTAGGAGTGATGAAATATTCTAAAAGTGATTGTGGTTATGGTTGCACAACTCTGTAAATATGTTAAAAAACCATTGAATTGTATACTTTAAATAGAAATGCATGGTATATGAAATAATATCTCAATAAAACTGTTAGGAAAAAAACTAGTAATGCTCAGATTGCCAGAGATTTTTAAAAATTGGACCACACTGAGAACCACTGATTCTAACCACAGCTAATGGGAAGGGAAATGACTGATTTTGAGGGAAGGCATGCTGCCTCTCAGTGGTCATGCCACCCTCCTTGGAGAGGCACTCATGGGCTACTCCTTTGATATTCCTTCCCAAAATTATGTCTTTGATGGAGCCCAACCTGGAATTCACAAGTGCCACCTTCTCCTTCCTTGTACAAGTTGTATGACTTAACCATTCCTAGTTTTCAGTCCCCCTCACTGTTGCCCACAATACCTCATGGATCTTCAGCAGGAGCCGGCATCTTCATTTGCAAAGTTCCTCCTTGTGGGGCAGCTATGTTAGGATTGCTTGTGGGGTTACCAGCTGCAAGCACTTTGCCTGATTGGTGGGTGCATAGCAGCGCCATGTGTGTATGGCCTATATAAGGCTATAGGTGCTTGCGTGTGTGGTGTGTGTGTGTGTGTGTGTGTGTGTGTGTGTGTGTGTGTGTGTGTGAGAGAGAGAGAGAGAGAGAGAGAGAGAGAGAGAGAAAGAGAGAAAGAGAAGGAAGGAAGGAAGGAAAGAAGGAAGGAAGGAAGGAAGGAAGGAAGGAAGGAAGGAAGGAAGGAAGGAAGGAAGGAGAGAAGAGAGAGAGAAAGAGAGAGGGAAAGAAAGAAAGAAGAAAGAAAGAAAAAGAAGAAAGAAAGAAAGAAAGAAAGAAAGAAAGAAAGAAAGAAAGAAAGAAAGAAAGAAAGAAAGAAGAAAGAAAGAGGGAGGGAGGGAGGGAGGGAGGGAGGGAGGAAGGAAGAGAAGGGAGGGAGGGAGGGAGGAAGGAAGGAAGGAAGGAAGGAAGGAAGGAAGGAAGGAAGGAAGGAAGGAAGGAAGGAAGGAAGGGAGGGAGGGAGGGAGGGAGGAAGGAAGGGAGAGAAAAAGAAAGAGATAAATAAATAGCGGATTGCAGATGCACGGATTGCCTGCTCACCACTGTGAGGGGTCATTTTGCTGTTTGTTTGCCTGAGAAGTGGTTTTCCCTGCCTGTGTGCTAGTCTGCCATTGTGAGACTTCATTAGACGAAATGGCCCAACCCCTTCTGGCTCCACAGTTTCTCTACCATCTGCCAAATCCAATGTGAACCTGCCTGGCCTCAGCCACTGGCATTACACTCCTATACCCTGAGGTGCCATCTGACAGTATAACCTCTGAACTCATGGAAAACTCTTTTGTTACCACCTCTTCATTCACCAGAACTATAGTGATTAAGTCCTCTTACTATGTTCCTGAGCTTTGGCTTCAGCATAATTATAGTATATTGATGCTCCTTTTCTGGAATCCTGCTTCATCACTTGCATCTCTAGGCCTGGAGCAGGAGGTCCAATCCATCTTGGCAGTATGCCCTTATAAAGCTGCAATTCAGGGACCATCAAGAGCCAGAGAGCTCCCAGTCCTGCAATCTTGAGTGTTCTCTTCCACATTTGGGGAGTTTGGAAAGTCCCATGATAAGTTTTCTGGCTTTGCTTTTTCCTACCTCAGGGACAAAAAACAGACCTGAATGCATTGTACCTTTTGCTTTGCCCCAAGGATTGTTTGAGAATCCTAACTCAGTGTTTTTTAACTACCAATCCTCGGACAGGTGCTGATCTGCCAGAAATTTCATGCCAGTCCACGAAAGAGTTAACCACCTGATGTTGTGTGAAGATTATAGACCCAATGATCTTAGTTGAATTCACTTATGCTCAGGGTGATTGCTACTTATCAGCCTGTCTCATCAGTGAAAATACTATTAAGGTTGTCTTACATATCTTTAGAACGTGTAGGCTCATTTGAACAATCTTTTGCACCATGCAGAGCATTTACAAACATACGCAATAGACAAAAAGCATTCAAATAAACTTTTGTAATATTTAATGAATCGTACAAGTGGAGTTTGGAAATCAAGCACCAGCTTGTACTGTGTTGCACTGTTATGCCCAAGGAGCTAACACTTTATGCATTGCCTGTTTCCTCGAGGGCTAGGTCACCAGTCCCCAAGTGTGAAAAGGTTGAAAAAACCACTGTCCTAACTCATCTTATTTACTATTCCCTGAAGCAATTACTCAGCCTACTGCTAGTAATTAAGAAAAAATGGCCAGCCCTGGCTGGTTGGCTCAGTGGTAGAGCATCGGCCTTGCGTGCAGGAGTCCCAGGTTCGATTCCCGGCCAGGGCACACAGGAGAAGCACCCATCTGCTTCTCCACCCCTCCCCCTCTCCTTCCTCTCTGTCTCTCTCTTCCCCTCCCGCAGCCAAGGCTCCATTGGAGCAGAGTTGGCCCCGGGCGCTGAGGATGGCTCTGTGGCCTCTGCCTCAGGCGCTAGAATGGCTCTGGTTGCAACAGAGCAATGCCCCAGATGGGCAGAGCATCGCCCCCTGGTGGGCATGCCGGGTGGATCCCGGTTGGGCGCATGTGGGAGTCTGTCCGTTTCCAACTTCAGAAAAATACAGGAAAAAAAAAACCCCAAAACTGCTAGTGGAGAATACTATACCAAACCAAAATATACTTAAAAAAAAAAAAAAGAAAAATGGCCTTGTTATCAGACAGAGGCAGTTGATATCCTGATTCTGCTACTTGGTAGAGGAGTGGCTTTGGGCAAATCATGTTTTCTAAGATTCAGCTTTCTCATCTGTGAGGTGAGGGCAATAAAGCCCACCTGGAAGGATTGTTATAGGGATTAAATTGCAATAGTAGATGTAATGTGTTAGGCTTCAAGTAGGTATGAAAGAAATTGTTAGTGATTATTTCTTCCTAGGCAGCTATAAGACTGGGATATTGCCTCTGGTTTATTGCCTCCCTTTAATAATATTCAGGGCACCTTGTCCATAATCATGCAAGTCTGTATCTAATACTAAATTCCTATACTTGCTCTCCAAACCAACAGTCTTCTAGGAGGAAAGGAGAGGGAATGATCCTTTCTCTTAGGGTCCCTCATCAGCCCCAACAATGTCCTAGTCTTCGGGTGCTCTTGCAAATGTCCTCAGAGCATTTGCTAAACCAACGCTCACCTCCCCACACCCTCCTGGGAGCCATTCTTAGGCGCAGGGCCACCTCACGTCTTCACAAAGTCCCTGAGCGGAAATGATCTGAATTCTACCACATACCGTTTTGCCATTAAAATCCAGGAGTGACTGTCTCAGAACTCGCTGCTTTTTTCCTCCAACTATTTACCGGACATTTATAACTCACAATCACTTGGAAGATAATTCACTACAGTACCTGGTATCTGGCAGGAAATTTTGGAATAAATCATTAAACAGCAGTTTAAGCTCCATCTATTAAAATCCTATGGCTCAGTTTAAACACACCTGTGTGGAAGCAGCTGTGTTAGGCTTGCTCGCTCGATTACTGGCTGCAAGCACTTTGCCTGATGGTGTGTGTGTGTGGCAGCGCCTCCAGTGTATGGCCTGTGTAAGGCTATGAGTGCTTGCGTGGGACGGGGGGTGCTTGCGGATGGCAGGTAGCCTGCCCGCCACTGTGAGGGGCCATTTTTGCTGTTTCTTCACCTGAGAAGTGGTTTTTCTTTGCTTGAGAAGCAGTTTCCCCTACCTGTGTGCTTGTCTGCTGATGTGAAACTCGATTAAACAGAATGGCTCAATGCTTCCCAGCTCTACGGTTTCTCTACCATCTGCCAAATCCAATATGAACCTGCCTGGCCTCGGCCACCGGCTTTACAACACCCATTCCATGTTATCAGTTAGAAATAGTTTCTTATTCTCTTCCTCTGCATTCCTATAATAGCTGTCTTTATTGAAAGCTTATTAGATGCTCCCAGGTCAAACAGTGAATAATTGGCAGATCTACACTCCAACTGTACTGAGTTAAACAGTGTCTTCCCAAAATTCATGTCTACTCGACCTCAGAGTATGACCTTATTTGAAAATAGTATTGTGGGGCAGTTGTGTTAGGCTCGCTCACTGGTGTACCAGCTGCAAGCACTTTGATTAGCGCCTGTGTACATGGCAGAGGCACGTGTGCATAACCTATATAAGGCTATGGGTGCTTGCTCTCTATGGGGGATTGTGGATGCATAGATTGCCTGCTCACCACCACTGTGAGAGGCCATTTTGCTGTTTGTTTCCTGAGAGGCGGTTTCCCCTACCTGTGTGCTTGTCCGCCTTTGTGAGACTTTATTAAATGGAATGGCCCAATGCTTTCTAGGTCCACAATTTTTCTACCATCTGCCTGAATCCAATGTGGACCTGTTTGGCCACGGCCACCAGCATTACAAGTATCTTTAAATCAAGTTAGATAAAGGCATACTGAAATAAATGGGCCATAAATCCAATGATAGTGTGCTTATGAGAAGAAAATTTGGAAGCAGAGATATAGGAGAAAAACAGAAAAGAAGGACATGTAAAGATGGAGGCAGAGAGTGAAGTTAGGCTGCCACAGCCAAAGAATACCAAGGATTGCTGGCAACCGCCAGAAGCTAGGAGGAAACAAGAAGTTTCTTCAGTGGACAGAGTGTCATCCAGGTGCATCAAATTCATGGGTTCAATCCCTGGTCAGGGCACATATGAAAAGCAACCAGTGAGTACATGGCTAAATGGAACAACAAGTTGATACTTCTCTCTCTCTCTCTGTCATCAGTGGAAAAAATAAAATTAAAAAAAAAATTCTTCCCTAAACCTTTGGAAAGGAGCATGGCCCCACCAATATTGAAAGTCCAGCCTTCCAAAACTGTGAGCATAAATCTGTTCTTTTAAACTTATTGATTTTTAGAGATAGAGGAAGGGAGAAAGACACAAAGAGAAACACCAATTTGTTGTTCCAGCCATTCATGCTTGCTTCATTGGTTGATTCTTATATGTGCCCTGACCGGGGATGGAACCCACACTTTGGCTTGTCAGGATGATGCACCAACCAAGCTATTTGCTCATGGCCAAATTTCTGTTCTTTTAAGCCTACCCAGTTTGTGGTAATTTGTATGGCAGCCCTAGGGAACTATTATACCAGACTAGGTCTGTCAAGTGCCAACATCCTTCTTAACCATTGATATGCTGCCTTAAGTCTGCAGCACCTAAACTGTGTCCTTCACAGTATATTGATAAGATGCCTCGTATTTCACACTGGGAGGCAGATGATGCTCCTAGAAGTTGGGAGGTGGGGATGGAGAGGATGGGAAGGAGGCAGAATTATTGTAAGGTAAAGAATGGGCAGGACTGGCCCTGGCTGGTTGGCTCAGCGGTAGAGCATCAGCCTGGCGTGCAGGGGACCCGGGTTCAATTCCCGGCCAGGGCACATAGGAGAAGCGCCCATTTGCTTCTCCACCCCACCCTTCCTCTCTGTCTCTCTCTTCCCCTCCCGCAGCCAAGGCTCCATTGGAGCAAAGATGGCCCAGGCGCTGGGGATGGCTCCTTGGCCTCTGCCCCAGGCGCTAGAGTGGCTCTGGTTGCAGCAGAGCGACACCCCAGAGGGGCAGAGCATCGCCCCCTGGTGGGCAGAGCGTTGCCCCTGGTGGGCGTGCCGGGTGGATCCCGGTCAGGCGCATGCAGGAGTCTGTCTGACTGTCTCTCCCCGTTTCCAGCTTCAGAAAAATACAAAAAAAAAAAAAAAGAATGGGCAGGACTATTTTCTTGAAAATATGCCCAACCTTCATTATAGCCTGGTCCTGCTTATGAAAGAAATATGATACATTAGGGGGAGAAAAAAGCAGGAACTACAATGTTGGCCATGAACTAGCTCTGTGATGGGCACACGACATTCAGAGATGGCTGCTTTGACACAATTTGACTTGGGAACATTGAGACATGTCCTCAAAAACAAACTCAAATTTACAGCTGTTAAAAATTGCTAAGCTCCTTACTCAGCTGCACCTTATTCCATAACTCCCATTTCAACACACAGCAGACACAAATTTTTAGCTGAATAAATGAAAAGAAAAAATGAATACCTATGATGGAAGAAGGTTTGAGGTATCAGAAATGAAATGATGGTCAATGACCAGGAAAGTCATATGTATAGGAAGTGTCACGAAAGAAGGCTCAAGGATCAGAGATGTCTGCCACTAATATTTGGATGTCAGAAACCAATGTAGCAAAATATAAATATTTGTTAAATCTTGGTAATGAATGTAGGATGTGTGTGACGCAGTAGATAGAACATCAACCCAGAACACTGAGGACACCAGCTTGAGTGCAGCATCCTCCACGTAATCCCAGGGCCTCTGGCCTGAAGTGCAATGTCGCTGGCTTGAGCAAGTACTCGCTGGCTCAGCCTGAGTGTTCCCACCCTCACCTAGCCATCAAGGAATGTATGAAAACAATCAGTGCACAACTAAAGTGAGGCAATGAGTTAATACTTCTCTCTCCTTCTTCTCTCCCCACCCCCGTTTCTCTCTCCCTTTCTCAAAAAAAAAAAAAAAAAAAAAAAAAAGCCACAAAATAAAATAAAATAAAATAAATTAAAATTAAATTAAAATAAATAAAATAAAATAAAATAAAATATAGAACAGAACAGTAATTGAACAGCAACATCACAATGGCCGGGCCAAAATGGGTGTTATCAAATTGGCATCGTTTAAATCCCTTTGCTTTAATGGGTTCTGAATCGCCTCCTTCATCAGCAGAGCTGGTATAGTTACAGCAAAACACAGTTCACTTCCACACATGGAGGAGACCTATGGAAATATATATGAAAAGACAAAAAATAATAATTTCCTTGGGTGTCTATACTCCTGCTTCTAGGAGTTTATGTAAAAGAAATGATAATCCAAAAAAAAATTATGCAGGGGGAATATGTAGGTAAAAAATTGGGGGATAGCCTGACCAGGCGGTGGCGCAGTGGAAAGAGTGTTGGACTGGGATGTGGAGGACTCAGGTTCGAGACCCCGAGGTCACCAGCTTGAGCACAGGCTCATCTGCTTTGAGTTAAGCTCACCAGCTTGGACCCAAGGTCGCTAGCTTGAGCAAGGGGTTACTCGGTCTGCTGAAGGCCCACGGTCAAGGCACATATGAGAAAGCAATCAATGAACAACTAAAGCAGTGGTAGTCAACTTGGTCCCTACTGCCCACTGGTGGGCGTTCCAGCTTTCATGGTGGGCAGTAGCAGGGCAACCAAAGTATCATATAAATAAAAAGAGATTTAACTATAGTAAGTTGTTTTATAAAGATTTATTCTGCCAAACTTAGTGAAAATCCGACATAAAGTACTTGGTAAGTAATTATTATTATATGCTTTAACTTGATGTAACTGTGCTTTATAAATTTTATAAAGTAAAGTTTCTTCCCTACTTTATAAATCACTATTACTGTGGAATCGGTGGGCGGTTAGAAAATTTTACTACCAACAGAGATACAAAAGTGGGTGGTAGGTATAAAAAGGTTGACTACCCCTGAACTAAGGTGTCGCAAGGAAAAACTGATGATTGATGCTTCTCATCTCCCTCTGTTCCTGTCTGTCTGTCCCTATCTATTCCTCTCTCTGACTCTCTCTGTGTCTCTAAAAAAAAAAAAATTGGGGGACAAATGTTTTCTAACAATGAAAAATTGGGAATAACAAGGTAACCATGGAGAAGTGTTCACCACAGCTACAGTCAACACCAGCTGGTCCCTGTTTCCTCCTTTACACCTACGTCTACTCTTTCCTCAGCAGCCAGAGTGATCTTTTTAAAAGGAAATGAAATCACTTCCCCACTCCTCACCATCCTCACTGCTTCCAACCTTTTCTGAGCCACCATGTCCTCAGGGCTCATAATGGAAATAGTCTCCTAACTGGTCTTCACTCTTCCATCCTCCTTTCCTTCAAGTCAAAAGTAAAAGTGCTCTTTTTCAAATCATAAATCGGATCATGTCACTTCTCTGCTCAGAACCTTCCAGTGGCTTCCCGTGTGACTCAGAGTGAACCCATATGACTCAGAACAATGTCAGAGTAAACTTTTACAGTGGAAAACAAGGACCTCAGGTCCTTCCCAGCCACACTGAATCCTTTGCATTGTCTGTTCTCTATACTCGTATGTTCTTTCTCCATGTGTCCTTATGGCTCATTCCCTCACTTTTTTCAGGTGGTAACTAAAATCTCTCCTTTTCAGAGAGGTCTTCATTAACCATCATATTTTAAACGTTACCTCTCCATAAAGCCTCACCCTACTTTTCTGTTTTATTGCTTCTCTTACTGGTTATCATCTAACATAATAAATAACTTATGTAACATTTTTCAAATGTCTATATGCCTGCTCCAAACACACATACACTAGAATTTAAATTCCAGAAGCAAAGAGAACTATACCTATTTTGTTCACAGCTGTTTTCTCAAGTACCTAGAATAATGTCTGACACTTAGCTGACATTCAGTAAATATCTGTGAAATGAACAAACAAATCGTTGAGTAAATTGGGTAATACCATGGTGACAGAAGATGAAGCAATCAGAAAAAATACTGCATACCAATGTGGGAAAAGATATATGACATAATGTGGATGTTAAAAGCAGAATGCCAATGTTGTGATCAATATACATTGGCGTGGCTTTGGCAATATTTTTCTTTTCTGATTCTTTTGCTTTCTCTTCCCTTAAATATTGGGGTTCCCAAGTTTGTCTTTAGTATTCCTATCATTTTAATCTACAAACTTTAATTTGAAATTCTGTAATTTCAAATGCCATCTAGCTTTTTTCCAGTTTATTTAGCATATTGTCCAAACAACGGCTGGGCCCCAAGGCCCTCTTTTGAGGGTCCCTCACCCATATTGCTTGTTGCTTCATACACACCTGTAATAGAACACCATCCTGGAAATAGCTGTGTGCTCCTCAGTCTCCCTCAGTAAAATGGGAGAACTCTTACAGTATAAGACGCGTAAAACATAAGTGTTTGAGTAATACAAGATAATAAATAAACCGAGTGCACAATGTGTGCCAAGTACCTCTAGAAACTTAACGTTTATCATATTTAATTCTCACCGCAGCCCTACTGAGGTAGACATTGCTTCATTACACAGATGAAAAATACAGACGTTAAATTAGATGTTAAAGGATGGGATTGTAAATGGCACCGCAGTCAGGCTGTGTGTGCGTCTGTGTACACGCTGTGCGTGTCTGCGTGAGAGCAAATAATTTAAAGACTTGATTGAGCAAACACTGCAACAGGAAGTTGTTGGGCAAGGTCTGGGAAGAGGGGAGGAACCCAAAAGCACAGGCCTGCCGAGATTAAACTCCACCAGAGAGCAGTCCGCGAAGGCGGGAGTGCCCAAAGGCCAAGAAGCGACGGGTTCCACCCACGGAAACGATTCCTTTCCGGGAGGCCTAACTGCAGCCACACGCAGCCCTGAGGCTGTGGGCGGAGCCACGCCTGAAAGGATCGGGCCGGGGGCAGGGACGGATTGGGCCCGAGGGCTGACACTGATTGGCTGCCGCGTGGAAGGGGCGGGCTCTGCCTGTGGCCCTGCCTCACCGAGGAAAGGCACCTGCGTCCAGCCTCCCGGAGAGGGAAGGAGCGGGGTTCCGAGAGCCGCGTCGGGACTCCTAGGTGTGCATCGCTGTCGCCCTAGACTAGAGGGAGGGCCGGGAGTGCTACGGTTTGACTCCCGAGCCTTTCTGCTTCCGAAGGGGCAGCGCTCTTCCTCCGACCCCGCCTCTCGCCCCTCCTACCGAGGCCGAAGCCCCCGGTTTAGGTGGGGCGGCGCAGCCGGAGCTCCCGGACCCGGAAGAGGCGCCATCCCCCGCCTGCGCCATGGAGCCCGCTGCGCTGTCGCTCACCGAGGAGGACCTGACTGAAGTGAAGAAGGACGTGAGTAGCCCTCTCTCGCCCAGGCGCCCCGCGGGCTGGGGGCGGGCTGCAGTTGGCGGCGGAGGAGGAAAGCGGAAACCTGGAGTCGGAACCTGGGTCGGGGTCGGGGGAGGAGCCTGCGGGTGGGAGGGGCGGGCCGCGGCGCCTGGGGCCCTACGCCCGAGCGGCCTGTGTGCAAGTATTTCTCCCCGGCCCCGCGACCAGTTGATCGACTTTTTAATTTGCTAAAATCAGGGCGTGGGTGGCTGAAACCTTCTTCAGTGGAGCGTTTCTTCGCAGTCGGCTTCTTGCCCACTCCTCACCTATCCCCAGGTTGTGTCCTCCCCCTGCGCTTTGGAGCCGCCTTGTTAGGGATCGAAGGCTCATGTTCATCCTGGAGTCCCAATTCCCCAGCCTGCTGGCTCAACCTGGAGCAGAGGCTCGACCAGACACAGGAGCCCGAGCAGAGGTGCAGATATGCGAAACTCCTTTGCAAAGCGGCTAGGGGGAAGCGCAGCAGCGGAAAGCACAACCTGGAATTCCCCTAGTAAGCAGACGCCCACATAGTTAAATTGAGGGGAGGGGGATGAATACAGGTAGCCGGTAAATAATTTACAAGCAAACGTTGAAAATATTCAGTAAATTTTGTAATTCTGCTTGCATGCTGCAGAAAAAATCTTAATATATATTTTTAAACAATGGCTTTGTTGAGATTCGGCGCTTTTTTTTTCTTATGCCTTTAGTTGTTTTGCCGGTTGAGACCTATATGAGTGCCAGCCACTACGATAGTTTATATCAATTCAAATTAAAAACACGCACTCGATATGAAGTATGTTCTGGCTTAAAACTTACAGAATCGTCTTTGTGAAGTGGACAGGACAACAGCTCTTCAGATGTTCATCTATTTCAAATCCCCTCCTTTTCTCTCCCCCGTGAGGTTTATTATGTTGTACTCATGATTACTATTGGACTCATTAGCAGAAGGAAACTGGGCATAACTGGAACTAGTGCCTTAGTTTCCTCATTCAGCAGATATTTATGGATCATTTACTCTATGGAAAGTACTGTCCCTTGGTCTGGCCAAATAGAAAAAAAACTACAGGTCCTTGCTTTAAGTTCTAGTTGAGATACGATTGGGACATTGATAATACGTGAGTGCTGTCTTACTCAAGATGTGTGCTAGTGAGCCGTGAACTCCAAGAGCTAGACTTGCTATGTTCTAAATGCTGTGTCCCACAATTTAGGATCTTCCCATTTAATGTTTACAACATAGAGCATTTTCATTCCCATTTTACAGCTGATAAAACAGGCAGTGAGAGGTTATAAGACGGAGAGTATAAAACTTGTACACAAACACAGATGCAAAGAATGGCTTCCAAACCTTACTTTTTCCTGAGTTCTTTGATACTATTCATCTCCATGGTTTCATTTTACAACCATGTCAGAAGTTCATAACCTTGGGGAATCATGGACATGTTTCAAGGTCTATTAAAAAAAAGTATGTGCACATATTTTTCTAAAAAATTTTGTCACGATATTTTCAAAATGGTTTATGACCTTAGAAGGTTTTTAAATGTTCACCCACATATTTGGACTTCCTTCGCTCTCAACTACAGCCACTTATTTTCAGATATCTGCTGGAAATCCACTTTTACATCCTGCAGATTTCTCCTTCACTTGTCTAATATTGAACTTTTCCTCCCCCCAAAATTGCTTTATATTTCTGCTCTGTCCTCTGATGAATAGTATACTATCACCCATCCTTCTTCACTATGCTCTTCCTTCCCTTCTGCCCCAGCAAGTCATTTACTTCATCTTTTTGGTTGAATTCAGTTCAGTTTTGTTAATATGGGTTACATGCTGCTGTGAGGCTGATACTGTAGTTGAATCCAACAGTTCAAAAATTTAAAACTAAGACACAGTCCTAGTTTGAAAAGAGCTTGGTTTCTTAGGAGGGCAATAGACATAAAATGATAATTACAAACTACAAAACATTCATCCGCCTGACCAAGCCGTGGCGCAGTGGATACAGTATAGAACTGGGATGCTGAGGACCCAGATTGGAAACCCTGGCTTAGTACAGGCTCATCCAGCTTGAGCACTGGCTCACCAGCTTGAGCGCAGGGTTGCTGGCTTGAGCCCAAGGGCACTGGCTCAGCCAGTGCTGAGCTCCCCCCCTCCCATCAAGGCACATATAAGAAGCAATCAGTGAACAATTAAAGTGTTGCAACGACAAGTTGATGCTTCTCATCTCTTCTTTCCTGTCTCTCGCACTAAATTTAAAAAAAAAGAAAAAAATTCATCCCTAATTATCTACTTAGCACTCTGCTAAGTTTAAGGTATACAGAGGAGAATGGAACATAGCTGGGTTTTGACAGCTTCAAACATGGAGGTCATTAGGGATGAAAACAAATAAATGTATAATTACAAATTATGGTAAGTACTATTAAGGAGACAAAACAGGGGCATCTACTTGAGATAGGATAGTCAGAAAAGGTTACAGTTAAAGTGGTTCCTGAAGAATATGACAGAACTGGGGGAAGAGCATTCTAGGCAGAACAGAATTTGCAAAGGACCTAATACAAGCAAGATCTTGGTGACTTGGGGAAATTGGAAGAGGCAGAAGGTTCCCTGAGGGGAAGTTAGGAAGTTTAGGCTAGACCCAAATTATGAAGGGTCTTACTGATGGTAGTAAAATTTTGGATTTTTTTCCCCCAAGTGTGGAAGGGACCTATTGAAGATTTTATATATTTATTTATATATATATGTGTATTTTTTAAATTCAGTGAGAAGAAGGGAGGCAGAGAGACAGACAGACTCCTGCCCTTGCCCCAATGAGGATCCACCTGGCAAGCCCACAGGGGGTGATGCTCCGTGTATCTGTGGTGTTGCTCTATTGCTCCGAACTGAGCTGTTCTTAGAGCCTGAAGCAGAGGCCAGGGAGCCATCCTCACTCAGTACCTGGGTCCAACTCACTCGGTCAAGCCATGGCTGCAGGAGGGGTAAAGAGAGAGAGAAGTGAGGGGGAGGGGTGGAGAAGCAAATGGGTGTTTCTCCTGTGTGCCTTGACCAGGCATTGAACCCAGGACTTCCACATGCCCGCTGATGCTATACTACTGAGCTAACTGGCCAGGTTCCTAATGTTATATTTTTAAAAGATTCCTTTGCCTGTTGTATGTACTGAGGACAGTAAAAGTGAAAGGAAGGACACCAGTGAAGAGACTCAGAATTTATATAGTTGAAAGAGGATGGTGATTTGGATCTGGGTAAAGGCAGTGGAAATGAATGGAGCAGAATTCCAGATGTATTTGTGAAATAAAAATGATAGGCCTTGATGATGGAGTGAATGTGGTGGGAGTTTAGGTAGAGAGTAGAACAGGGGTCCCCAAAGCTTTTTACACAGGGGGCCAGTTCACTGTCCCTCAGACCGTTGGAGGGCCGGACTATAAAAAAAAAACTATGGCCTGACCTGTGGTGGCGCAGTGGATAAAGCGTCAACCTGGAAATGCTGAGGTTGCCGGTTCGAAACCCTGGGCTTGCCTGGTCAAGGCACATATGGGAGTTGATGCTTCCAGCTCCTCCCCCCTTCTCTCTCTCTCTCTCTGTCTCTCTCTCTCTCTCTCTCTCCTCTCTAAAAATGAATAAATAAAAAAATTTAAAAAAAAACTATGAACAAATCCCTATGCACACTGCACATATCTTATTTTAAAGTAAAAAAAAAAAAAGGGAATAAATACAATATTTAAAATAAAGAACAAGTAAATTTAAATCAACAAACTGACCAGTATTTCAATGGGAACTATGGGTTTGCTTTTGGCTAATGAGATGGTCAATGTGCTCCTCTCAATGACCACCAATGAAAGAGGTGCTTCTTCCAGAAGTGCGGTGGGGGCCGGATAAATGGCCTCAGGGGGCCGCAGTTTGGGGACCCCTGGAGTAGAATCAGGTTAGTAACTAGAAATGTCAAATCAGCAACTTGACCAACAACTCTGAAAGTCAGAGATCTAAGCTGGAAATGTACTGCTCCCAAAAATTAGGGAATATTTTAAAATGAATATGAAGCTATAAAATATCCCTTAATTTTTGTGAGCAGTATACAAGTGAGATTGAATGAGTTCACCTAGAAGTTGCAAACTAGAAGGGAAGAAGGAGATCATAGAAGAGTTTTGAAAAGTGAGAAGTTATAGCCATAGAGATGGGAAGAAAGCCTGGATAGTGTTGTATAATATAGGAAGACAAGAAAAGAGTATTTCAAGGAAGGAGTGGTCATCTGTGTCCATGCTGCTGAGAAGTAAGATGACTAAAAAGTATCAGATTTCACATTAAGGAGGCAATTGGTGACTTTGAGGAGAGTAGTAGGACAGAATGAGAATGTCTGGGAATGAATTGGGAGACGGAAAGTAGAGTCCTGATGTGTGTGAGAGAGAGAAATGCATACACAGGGTACTGCAAGGACAGAGGAGAAGGTGCCTAACTTTTTCTGCAGAGTTTAGGTAAAGCTTCCTGAAGGAGATGACCACTGTCCTGATTCTTAAAGGATGAATAGTGACTTGGAGTATAGAGAAGAAAAAACAAGGCAAAGGTAACAATGTAAAGAAATACAGAGTGACAAACAGCAGTTTTAGGTATAGCATAAGGTACCAGGACCATAGAGGTGACAGATCCATAGTGTGAAGTGCCCTGTCTGCCAGTATCAAATAACTATTATTTATTGAGCACTTCCTGTGTATCACAGACTGTTAAGCCTTTATATTCATTGTCCCATTTAGTCCTCCTAGGAGTCCGCCAAAGTAAGGAATAGTATTTTGTCAGTAAGGATCAGGATGTTTAGAAAGGTAGTAACTTAGCCCAACTCTCACAGAAGTATATGGCGGATTCAAGATTTGAACTGAGGTCGGTCTGAGACCAGAGCCATGCTCTTAATTAACTTCTCTACTCTTCTGCCATTGTTGAAGAAATTTATGCTTTTAAGTCAAGAGTAGAACACAGTGTTAAATTTTTAAAAAGTTACCTGATGACATTTCAGTATTAACTATATAACACTCCAGGTTTCTGTTTTCTCTTGAAGAGTTGTAAGAGCTTGTAGAGTAAAGGAGAAGTTTTAGGGGGAGCAGTGGAGTAGGAAGTATAGCTAGGTGTCCATTGTTAACAGTCCATGCAGTATATCACAAGGACCTGAACTAGAGTAATGCTAATAATAGAGGTGAAGTGAAGGGGCAGATTATATAAATATAAGGGGTAGAGTGGCAGGTCTTGGTAAGTGAGTGAAAGAGAAAAAAGTCAAGGTTCAGTTGTAAGTCTGTAGCATGATTGGATGGGTGTGGTATTCCCAAGTGAGTTGGGAACATGAGAGGAAAAGAATAGGGGGAGATAAATTTGTTTTTGGACATCCTGAATTTGAAGTATCTTTGGGAGGTCTAGGTGGAGAAAGTCTTGATCACATACACAAATTTGGGAATCATCACTGGAGACTGGACAGGGTGGTGAACACACAAGATAGTGTACAGGTGCTGGGTTGTAGAATTGTGCACCTGAAACCTGTATGATTTTGTTAACCCATGACATTGTATAATAGTGTCACCCCAATAAATTCAATAAAAAGGAAAAAAATATTTTAAAATTTTAAAAATAATACAGAATTTGGGGATCATCAGTGTATAGGTGGTATAATTAACGATGAGGTTTTTCAAGGAGTTTATCTTTTAAATCTAGTCTGTCTCTCTGTCTTCACAGCTTCAGTTTATGCACTCAACATATGTAAGGTATTGCAGCATCTTCTAATTTGTTTCCTTTGACCCCACTTTTTGCTCCTCCTCGTTCTCTGTAAAACTTTTCTTAACTGCTTCTTATTTATAAACTTTGGATGACTCTTTTGGCTATAAGGAAATGTGTGTTCCTCAACTGTTATAAAAATTCCTCCATGATTCAATTTTCCTTCCTAACTACATTTCTTACCACCCTATCACATGCAGCCTGTTCCAGCTGCCCCAGACTTCTCAGTATTTCCCCACTGTGCACCTTCATATCTCTAGCAAAAGTGTAGCCTCTGTAAAATTCCCAGGTCCTGGAGGTTGAGTCAGTTGCTTACTTGTACTTCCCCAGTACTTGGCCAACAGTCTTTTTTTTTCCTGGAGCATATCACATTGTCTTAAAATTATTGGCTTACATGTAATATATATTCTCCAACCAGAGCATGTGCCCTTTGCAAGCAGGATTCAAGTCTTGTTGATCTTTGCATGCTTAGTACTTAAAGTATTAGATATAAGAAATGTTTGTTGTGTGAATAAGTAAATCAATGTGGGGGTTCAGCAAACTGAGAACTATAGGAACCCTTCACCTAGCCAACTTTTCTGCCGCCATATACTAGGGTATTTCTAAAATCTTCCGTTGCCTTTTGCTCATCATTATAAATGTGAGTTAAATTATCATTGTCACTATCACTAACATTTATTGATCATTTTGTATGTACCAGGCACTTTCCTAAGAACTTGACATGTATTTATTCCTCATAACACTTAGATGAGGAAACTGAGGCACAGAGGAGTTAAGTTACACATGATAACATATAAAATAAATGGAGGAATTAGAATGCAGTCACTGAAATAGGACTATTAATGCTACTTATTGGGACCCAGGCCATTTTTCTGCTAATAAAGCCCCCTAAGCTACTTCTCAGATCTAGGCCTGTTTGTTGTGATTTCTTCTTTGTTTCTTTAATTTCTTCCCCCATTCACTATTCCTTCAGGTTTCATTTCTCCACCCCCATCTAACTACCTCCTTTCTTACCACTGACTTACTTGAGTTATTGTCTTTGCAACTGACTCCAAATATAGATACATTATGGGCCATTATAGTATAGTGGGTAGTTTTTAAGTGATTTTACTGTAGGAAGATGGAAAATTAACAAACATGAGAAAGTTACATGATATGAGACCTCTCACTAAGTTATCCTCTCTGGTCCTGACTAATCCTGGCTCCTTGATAAATATTAACTAAAGTATGTGGAAGCTTCTGCTCTCATCTTTACCCCCAAAGGTGGCCCTCAGCAGACTTCCCTATTTCCATGGACCCTGGCCCTCTGGATGACAGTGGCTGCTCTTTTCAATAGTGTGGTCTTGTTTATAGGTGTGAAAATGAGACCAGAGCAGGACAGAAGCTGTGAGGATATGTCTAATCTAGAACCTACTTTTGTCTGCTTGGACCTTTATCTTAATAATATGCATTTTATATATTTATTTTTAAGATTTTATTGATTTTAGAGAGACAGAGAAGTGGGGAAGGAATGGTAAGCATCAAATTGTAGTATTTGTTTCTCATATGTGACTTGACCAGGCCAGCCCAAGGTTTTGAACCAGCGACCTCAGCATTCCAGGTCAGTGTTTTATCCACTGCGCCACCATAGGTCAGGCAATAGGATGCATTTTAGTAAACCTGAACCTCCTGACTTTAGGATGTCTTCTCCCACCAGTTAAGATTCCTAATGGATTACCATGTGATTTCCTTAGGTGTTAAAAATAACATTGAAGCACATTTTATGTCTTTCAGGCTTTAGAAAATTTGCGTGTATATCTGTGTGAAAAAATCATAGCTGAGAGACATTTTGATCATCTACGTGCAAAAAAAATACTAAGTAGAGAAGACACTGAAGAAATTTCTTGCCGAACATCAAGTAGAAAAAGGGCTGGAAAATTGTTAGACTACTTACAAGAAAACCCCAAAGGACTAGATACCCTTGTTGAATCTATTCGTCGAGAAAAAACACAGAACTTTCTGATACAAAAGATTACGGATGAAGTGCTGAAACTTCGGAATATAAAACTAGAACATCTGAAAGGTAAATATCTTAGGTAACCAAGAGTTAATTTAAATGTAACAATGCTCTTAAAAGTAAAATGTAAAAGAAAACCAAGAAGTGATCATTTTGCTTTTACTGAAAAGTTTAAGCTTCAGAGTTACATTCATTTGCGTTTTTAACCTTATAGAATATCATTACATTGGAAAAGTGGAATATCACTCAATGTTCAGTATTTATATTCATTTAATAATATCATTTATAGGAAATTTAACAGTAACAAAGTTCCAGTCTACATAGGGGTTTGTTTCTAAAGTAGCAGAATGTCAAATTAATCTAACCCCGGAAAATGCACATAATACATAAGGAATAGTATGTAGGCAAAGTATTGTAATAAATCCTGACTCTGATAGTTTTTCTCCTGCCAGTTGATCACAAGATGAAGTAGTGGCAGTGTTTATAAGAATCATGTTCTGTAAATTATAGATAACTTTCATATTTTTAAAATTTTTTTAAAGATTTTATTCATTTATTTTAGAGAGGAGAGAGAAAAAGAGAGAGAGAAAGAAGGGGGAGGAGCAGGAAGCATCAACTCCCATATGTGCCTTGACCGGGCAAGCCTAGGGTTTTGAACCAGCAACCTCAGCATTCCAGGTCATCGCTTTATCCACTGCGCCACCACAGGTCAGGCTAAATTATAGATAACTTTAAACACCAGAGTTGTACTCAGTCTGGTAAAATGAGAGAGTCATGGGAACTGAGATTGAAGAAGGGAATGGCCAGCTCACCTCTCTCTTTCACCTTCACCCTGGAGCACACACACGCATTGATTAAAATGTTGTTTGCCTAAGCCTATCCTGTGGTGGCGCAGCGGATAAAGCGTCGACCTGGAAATGCTGAGGTTGCCGGTTCAAAACCCTGGGCTTGCCTAGTCAAGGCACATATGGGAGTTGATGTTTCCAGCTCCTCCCCCCCTTCTCTCTCTCTCTTTCTCCCTCTCCTCTCTAAAATGAATAAATAAATAAATAAATTTTAAGAAAAATGTTGTTTGCCTATATAGTTTAAATCCTCCTTGCCCTCGAAACTTCCATCTCCCCTCTGTCTCTCTCCAGAGCACTTAAGTTAAATGTGAACATGATACAGCTCTCCAGCTATTCTAGGTTCTAGGGATACAGAAATGAGTAACTTAGGGCTCCAACTTTAAGGAGCTCACTGTGAGTCCATGCTGGAACACATTGGGAGTTTCCCCTTTTGAGCCATACTTAAGAAAATAGTTTCTATAGCATGGAACAGAAGTGCTGAATGTATTGTGAAGTTGAAAAACTAGTGGAAAAAAATGACATAGAAATGTGCTTTACAGCCTGACCAGGCGGTGGTGCAGTGGGTAGAGCGTCGGACTGGGATGCGGAGGACCCAGGTTCGAGACCCCGAGGTCGCCATCTTAAGCATGGCTCATCTGGTTTGAGCAAAGCTCACCAGCTTGGACCCAAGGTCGTTGGCTCCCATTACTTGGTCTGCTGAAGGCCCACAGTCAAGGCACATATGAGAAAGCAATCAATGAACAACTAAGGTGTTGCAATGCGCAACGAAAAACTAATGATTGATGCTTCTCATCTCTCCATTCCTGTCCGTCTGTCCCTGTCTATCCATCTCTCTGTAAAAAAAAAAAAAGAAAAAAGAAATGTGCTTTACAGACTTTGCAGGTTTTACATAAAATTTGTCAACTCAGAAGGTCCTATATCTATAGATAGTTATAGGTTGAATATTTGCTAAGCCTAACAGAAAGATAAACTGTGTTTGTGTTTAGTCTTTCTATAGTGAGACCAGTTGTTGACTGTATCATTCAGATATGGTAAAAATCTTTGGGCAGAACAACCACCATCATTTAAGTAAATAGGTTGAAACCAGGACATTATTTAATGTGGAGAGGAGACCTGGGATCTAAGTTTCCCTTTCCCATGAAATAGTCCTGGAATGTTGGGCATGGCTTAACTGCTCTGCAGCTCGGTTTTCTCATTTCTAATAGTGAGAGTCTACCCCAAATGATCTCTAAAATCCCTTTCACTTCTTACACCCTCTGATTCCGGATTCAGCAACTGGCATTAATTAACTTATAGAATTTTAGCATATTCCCTGTTTAAATTTTGTTTCTATTAGGTAATGCTTTTTTGTGCCAGTATGCTAAAGAATATTAGTTGTGAAAGCCATTTATTTTATGAAAAACTTTCAGGGCTACTTTATTTTTCCCAGGCCCTTTAGTGGTTAAGTATATAAGTATACAAATTGAGTGATTTTATATCATGTCATTTAGCTTCCTTGAGACTATTTTCTTATCTAGAAAATGTAAATAATAGTTACATTTCATATTTGTAGGGAAAGGAAAATGAAATGTGAAATAGATTATGAAAATTTATAAATTGCTATTTAAGTTTTGTTTGTATGGTAACTAGTTTATAATCTTTAAAAAGTTACAAGATGGGCCCTAACTGGGTAGCTCAGTTGGTTGGAGTGTCGTTCTGATGTTCCAGGGTTGTGGGTTCAATCCCCGGTTGGGGACACACAGGAATCAACCAATGAGTGCAAACAGGTGAAACAACAAATCAGTGTTTCTCTCCCTCTCTCTCTGTCTCCCACACTCCCTCCCCCTTTCCCTCTCTCCCCTCCCTCTTCCTCTTTCTCTAAAATCAATAAATTAAAAAAATGTTTCTTAATTGTTTAAAAAGTTACAAGATAGGCATAGACTCAATTTTGGAGTTTTTTGGTTACTTTTTTTTTTTTTATTAACATTTGAATAATTTCATTGTAGGACTAAAAGGGAGCAACTGTGAGCCTTTTCCAGATGGAGCTACAAACAACCTCTCTAGATCAAACTCAGATGAGAGTAATTTCTCTGAAAAGCAGAGAGCATCCACTATCATGTACCATCCAGAAGGAGAATCCAGCACAGCCTTCTTTTTCTCTACTAATTCATCTCTGAATTTGCCTGTTCTAGAAGTAGGCAAAACTGAAACTCCTACCTTCTCTTCAACTACACTTCCCAGGCCTGGGGATCCTGGGGCTCCTCCACTGCCCCCAGAGCTGCAGTTAGAAGAAGGAACTTGTGGAAACTCTAGTGAGATGTTTCTTCCCCTAAGATCACGTGCTCTCTCACGGCAATCACAGTTTACAGCCTTTTAAATCTTTTTAATAATGACTAATATTTGAAAAAATATGAATCTTTATAAAACTGCTATAATGACTTATTAACCCTTGATACATGTCTTTTAACGTGCCATGTAAGCATACCTTGTAAATAGACTTTTTTGGAATAAAAGAAGCATACTTTTAGATAGCTAAAGTAAATCATGTTGATCATGTGCTTTTCAGAATTTTGAGGTGTTTTTTCGTATTTTCATTTTTGAGATACTTAGTGTTTTCCCATTTTTTTGTGTTTTAAAACCAACATAGGGAACATTTCTATTTGATAACAAGTCTTAGGCTGGGAGTGATGTTGTTTGTCAATGCATTTGTGTTAGAAATTTTCACAGTCTAATAATAGTTCTTTCCAACCATCTAGCAGTAACTTTTCAGGATTAAGCTGTTTCTAATTATTTAAAAAGCCAATTACTGATGGGAAAGACTGCCGGTGTACCAAAAACAATCTCTTTCCTCCTCAGTTTGCTTCATAGACACTTACAGCATCCTCTTCTGATGAGAGGAGCATCTGATAGAGTTTGAGCCACCTAACATCTCAATTTGCCAAAATATATTTATTAACCTTATTAATTCATGCTACTTTCTTAAGATTATCACATCCTTTGCTTTAGAATTTTCATCTAAAGAAAAATCTTTACAAAAACGTTATTACATGTAATACTTTACTTTTTATTCTATTTTATTGAAGATCATGAAATAACCAGAACAAAATGTTTATTTTCATGTATATGTGTGTGTGTGTGTATATATATATATATATATATATATATATATATATATATATATATATGTGACAGTCTGTTTTTAATACTAATTGGACCAAGCAAGCCATTAGTCTTTTTGTTGTACAACAAAGTTTGACTAAAGTTATGCGTTTATAAATTATGCCCTTATTGTGTTCATTTAAATCATACTTCTAGGCCTGACCTGTGGTGGCGCAGTGGATAAAGCGTCAACCTGGAAATGCTGAGGTCGCCAGTTCGAAACCCTGGGCTTGCCTGGTCAAGGCACATATGGGAGTTGATGCTTCCAGTTCCTCTCCCCTTCTCTCTCTCTGTCTCTCCTCTCTCTCTCTCTTTCTGTCTCTCCCTCTCCTCTCTAAAATGAATAAATTAAAAATTTAAATCATACTTCTATTTCCTGATGTACATCTAATATATTTCCATTACTTGCAAAAAGCAGAGATGGAATGCCTGACCTGTGGTGGCGCAGTGGATAAAGCGTTGACCTGGAAATGCTGAGGTCACCAGTTCGAAACCCTGGGCTTGCCTGGTCAAGGCACATATGGGAGTTGATGCTTCCAGCTCCAACCCCCTTTCTCTCTCTCCCTCTCTCTCTCTCTCTCTCTCTCTCTCTCTCTCTGTCTCTCCCTCTCCTCTCTAAAATGAATAAATAAAAATTTTCAAAAAAAAAAAAGCAGAGATGGAAATGTGCTATTAACAGTGAAAGTTTATCGTCCTGGCTCAGTTGGTTGGAATGTCATCCTAATGCACCAGGGTTGTGGGTTTGATCCCCAGTCAGGACACATATAGGAGCCAACCAATGAATGCACAAATGGGTGAACAGCAAATCAGTGTTTCTCTCTCTCTCTCTCTCTCCTTCTTCCTGTAAATCAATTAATTTTTTAAAAATTTAAAGAAACAAGTTTTTAAATTGTACTGCTATGTTTTGGAAGTTGAAAACTTTTGAATAGGAAGTAAATACCTAAAACATTTTATGTGTACCAATTTTTATAGAAAAAAGCATTTCAACTGTGGGATCAAGTTGCATTTCTGGATAGACTGGTGAGTTTATCAATCTGAAGAAGATTGGCATATTGGTTTTAAAAAATTATTAAAGACTGTGAGTTTTATAATACAAGCATTTTCTACAGATTATGAGCAAATATGTTTTATGTCCAGTGTAGCATAAGAAAAAATGGCCTTACATTTAAAGAAATCTCTTTTAAAGCAGAAGCAGTCCTTAATTTTATTAAAATAAAATTTGAAGCCTTGAAGTGGATAGAGCGTCGGCTCGGTGTGCAGAAGTCCCAGGTTTGATCCTCAGTCAGGGCACAGGAGAAGTGACCATCTTGCTTCTCTTCCCCTCCCTCTCCCTCTTCTCTTTCTCTCTTCCCATCTCAGCCAGTGGCTCTATTCGTTCCAGCATCAGCCCTGGGTGCTGAGGATAGCTCAGTTAGTCCGAGTGTCAGCCCCAGACGGGGGTTGCTATGTGGATCTGGGTCAGGGCCCGTTCAGGAATCTATCTTCCCTCCTCTCACTTTATTTTTTTTTTATTTGAGAGAGAGATGATGAGCATCAACTTGTTGCACCACTTCAGTTGTTCATGGGTTGCTTTCTCATACGTGCCTTGACCAGTGGGCTCCAGCCCAGCCAGTGACCCCTTGCTCAAGCCAGTGACCTTTGATCTTCAGCCAGTGACCATTGAGTCATGTCTATGATCCCATGCTTAAACTGGCAACCTCGCACTCAAGCTGGTGAGCCCACACTGAAGCTGGATTAGCCTGTGCTCAAGCCATTGACCTCGGGGTTTCGAACCCACGTCCTCAGCATCCCAGGCTGGCACTCTATCCACTGCACCACCGCCTGGTCAGACTCCCCTCCTCTCACTTTAAAACAAAAATTTTTTTTTGATATGCAGTTAACTTTCTTAAAATTTAAATAGGATTAACCCTGGCCGGTTGGCTCAGTGGTAGAGCGTTGGCCTGGCGTGCAGGAGTCCCAGGTTTGATTCCCAGCCAGGGCATGCAGGAGAAGCGCCCATCTGCTTCTCCACCCCTCCCCCCCCTCCTTCCTCTCTGTCTCTCTCTTCCCCTCCTGCAGCTGAGGCTCCATTGGAGCAAAGTTGGCCCCGGCACTAAGGATGGTTCTATGGCCTCTGCCTCAGGCGCTGGAATGGCTCTGGTTGCAACAGAGTGACGCCCCAGATGGGCAGAGCATTGCCCCCTGGTGGGTATGCCGGGTGGATCCTGGTTGGGCGCATGCGGGAATCTGTCTGACTGCCTCCCCATTTCCAACTTTAGAAAAATACAAAAAAAAAAAAAAATTTAATAGGATTTACTCAGAATCAAAGACCATAATTTAGATACGCTATAGAATTTCTATAGTTTGTAATACTGTTTGTTTTTCAGACTATTGAATAAGTATATAGACAAAATTAAGGGTTTAACAAATTTAGGCTTTTGGGTTTTCTGAATCCTATAAAGTCATTGTTTCCCCTAAAACCACTGAAAAACAGCTATGGCCAACAAATGTTTAATGATATGTTACAATGCAGCTGGTTATGAGGTTCACTAATGCAGCAGTAAAGAGGTTACTTTTTACAGATACCATATCATCACTTAATACAAACACCTTTGAGCTCACTTTTTTTATTGCTTTTTATTTATTTTCTTAGGTTAGAGGAGGGGAGATAGTGAGGTAGACTCCCACATGCACCCCAACCGGCATCAACCTTGCAACCCCATCTTGGGCTGATACTGGAGTACCAAGTTATTTTTTAGCACCTGAGGCCAATGTGCTCCAATGGAGCCTTCCCCAACACCCTGGGGCCATCCTCAAACCAGTTGAGCCACTGGCTGTGGAAGGGAGGAAGAAGCAGATGGTTACTTATCCTGTGTGCCCTGACCAGAAATTGAACCCAGGACATCCATATGCTGGGCCGCTGCTCTAGCCACTGAGTCACCGGCCAGAACCAAAAAAAAATTTTTTTAATTAAAAGACTTCATTTTTTAAAGCTGTTTTAGATTTACAGAAAACTTGAGCAGAAAGTATGAAGTCCTCATATATTCCCTCTCCTCCTCCCATGTTAACATCTCTATTAGTGTGATACATTTGTTAACACCGATGAGCCAGTCTTAATAAAGTTACTAGTTTATGCTGGGGTTCACGCTGTGTTGTACAGTTCTGTAAGTTTTGACAAATGCATAATGTCATACATTCACTACTATAAAATACAGTATATAATGGGTGCACTGCTCTAAAAATCCTGTATTACACTTATTTCTTTCCTCCCCCTTCCTATCCTTGCAACCACTGGTCTTTTTATTGTCTCTATAGTGTTATTATTTCCAAAATGTCATAGTTGGGATCTTACAGGATATAGTCATTTCAGAATGACTAATTTTACTTAGCAATAGGCATTGAACGTTCCTCTGTTTTCATGGTGAGCTCACTTTCAAGAGGTAATCCATCTTTGTCAGCGTATTGCTCTTGTTGCAAAGTCAAACACTGCCAAATTAAGGGCAAGCCTGGATACTGAAAATTTGTTTTTATTTTAATTTTGAGGTTTTTTATTTTGGGAGTTTTTTGGTTTATTTTCAATAAACTTTTTTATTTTAATTAAGTACAGTGGTTAGTTCTTTTATAGTTAGTGTTTTTTTGTGTCCCTAATAAATCTTTGTCCTAATGTCATGATGATAGTCAGTGTTTTCTTTTGGAAACTTAGTTGTTTTAGTTTTACAGTTAACTCTATGAGCCATTAGACAGTAATTTTTGTGTATGGTATAAGGTAGAAGTCAAGTCTTACAGCTACTGTCTTTTTACCTAAGTATAAAAGGAAGCAGGAAGTTTTAGGCTATGGCCTTATCATGTGTTACTGGATGAACATGTACACTGTTGACTAAGAAAAAAAAAATATTGATCCACAGTTGTTAAATGTAATCTTAGGAAGGCCTTCTGAAAGAGCTGAATTTGAAGCCCCAAAAATACACAGATTGAGTGCTCCTCCTAAAATCCTTATTCTGAATTTGCCATACTATTCAATTATCAAGACAATTGTTCTTTATTACAGTGGTTCCTAAACTTTGCTGCCCATTTTAGAATCACCTGGAGGGCTTTGAAAGATTCTGATGCCCAGGATGTACCCCATACCAATTAAATTTGAATGCTTGGTTGTGGAAGTCAAGACATCAGAAAGCTATAAGGATTTCCAGGTGAGCCTGACCTGTGGTGACACAGTGGATAGACTTCAACCTGGAATGCTGAAGTCGGCAGTTCAAAATTCCATGCTTGGGCCCTGGCCGGTTGGCTCAGTGGTAGAGCGTCGGCCTGGCGTGCGGAAGTCCCGGGTTCGATTCCCGGCCAGGGCACACAGGAGAAGCGCCCATCTGCTTCTCCACCCCCCCTCCTTCCTCTCTGTCTCTCTCTTCCCCTCCCGTAGCCAAGGCTCCATTGGAGCAAAGATAGCCCGGGCGCTGGGGATGGCTCCTTGGCCTCTGCCCCAGGCGCTAGAGTGGCTCTGGTCGCGGCAGAGCGACGCCCCCCCCCCCTCGGCCAGGGGCAGAGCATCGCCCCCTGGTGGGCAGAGCGTTGCCCCTGGTGGGCGTGCCGGGTGGATCCCGGTCGGGCGCATGCGGGAGTCTGTCTGTCTGACCGTCTCTCCCCGTTTCCAGCTTCAGAAAAATACAAAAAAAAAAAAAGTGCATGTATGAGCGAAAAAGTAACTTGGAAAGAGTATTGATAGCATCATGAAGGAAGTCCTCTCAGAGCAGGTAACATTTGAGCTAAGGCCTAAATAATAGGAGCCAGTCACATGGCATTCTGGGGAAAGTTAAGGCAGAAGTAACAGCCAGTGCAAAAGCCCTTGCGGCAGGAGTGAGTCACGGAGGACCACATTAGCCTTGCGAGGCTGGAACATAAGTGTGAGGGGCGACTATGGAGAACTAAGCCTGGATTGAGATGAGGTTTTACAAGTAGCAAGGATCAAACATAGATGGGTTACAGACCATTGTAAGAAGTTCGGATTTTCTTCTAAAGTGGGAGACAGTTGGAGGGCTACTTGGAATATAAATAAATAAAGCATGTTTGTTGTGTTGAGATGAATGTGTTGTGTAAATGAGCAGGCATCCTTAAGTGGGGCTCTGTAAATGTTGACACTGAGTCCAACTTTATCACTTTCACTTGGGTATCATTCCCTCTTAATTCAGGAAGAGTTCAGGATTTTTGGTTTTCCTGGTGACTAGGCACATGGTTGTCACTTACTAAGAGGGAACACAAATGCAGACACAAGTTGTGTGGAAAGAAATTCATCCTAAAAGTGGGTGTTTGAGACCCTAGCACGATATTCCAATGGAAAGTTTAAGAGCCAGATATAGGAATGGTACAGAGCTTGGAGGGGAAAGACAAGTTGCAAGCGGAAGGTAGTTAATGCCATAAAAAGAGGTGGGCTGGGCCTCATCAGGCGGGCGCAGTGGATAGAGCATCGGACTGGGATGCCGAAGGACTCAGGTTCGAGACCCTGAGGTCACCAGCTTGAGCGCAGGTTCATGTGGTTTGAGTAAAGCTCACCAGCTTGGACCCAAGGTCTCTGAAGGCCTTGCGTCAAGGCACATATGAGAAAGCAATCAATGAACAACTAAGGTGTCACAGGAAAAACTGTTGATTGATGCTTCTCATCTCTCTCCATTCCTGTCTGTCTGTCCCTATCTAACCTTCTCTCTGACTCTCTCTCTGTCTCTGTTTAAAAAAATGATAAAATAAAAGGGATGGGCTGACTTGCAACTTTGTAACATCCTGTAGAAAATCGGTAGTAAGTATTGCTAAAAGATGATATATGTTGGGAAACACCAACTTTTAAGGGCCATACAGAGCAGAGCAGGCATGGAAGGAGGCTGACAATGAGAAACCAGATTTTGGAGGACCCGGGAGTGGTGGGATGCAATCGAAGAGTTTCATCAAAGAGAGGCTGTTTAGAGTGCGCTAGAACGAGGTCAAACAAGGGAAGACTAAGTTTGTGACTTGATGAGTCCACCACTTACAGAGGTTTTCCATGACAACTAAGGGAAGCACACTGAGTGATTTTTGTTTGTTTTTGTTTTCTATTTTGAAGAGGAGATGCAGCTGGAGCAGGAGCAGCTCGTTTTCTCTGGGCAAGAATTAAAGTGAGGTGGCAATAAAAAGACAAAATTCTTAGCTTTTCTGTGCCTTTAATAAATTCTTACTGGATGCTGATTTTGGCTGGGATCACTGAGGTCCTCTTCTCAGTGCACCTCAGACAGAAATGAACAAGGGCCCCTGCTTGGAAATAGATGTGACCTCTTCCGCCTCAGCACTTCAGCCGGGGTGCAGTGGCGCGGCAGAGCCACCAGGGGACGGTGTCCCCGAGATTATCTGCGAGAGTTGGTGCGGGGCCAGCTGCGGGGCGGGACCTGGAACAGCTTCCGGTTTCCGGCGGAGCCGTCGGTCGTCGTGCGTCGCCGTCATGGCAGCGGAGGAGAAGGACCCTTTGAGTTATTTCGCAGTTTACGGGAGCAGCAGCTCAGGCTCCTCAGACGAGGAGGACAACAGCGAGCCGGAGGACACGAATCGCAGGGCTTCGGATGCGGCGAAGTCGGCGGGCGGCTGTGGGAAGCAGACGGAGAAGCGGCTGCCGGGACCGGACGAGCTGTTCCGGAGCGTGACTCGTCCGGCCTTTCTCTACAATCCGCTCAACAAACAGATAGACTGGGAGAGGCACGTCGTCAAGGCGCCCGAGGAGGTGAGGTCCCCGACCCCGGCTCTCCATCTTGGTCCCGGCCTCCGCCCCCTTTCTCCTGAGCCGCCTCCTGGGGACCGGAAGTCCGTTCCCCCACACGCAGTCACCCCCTGCGGGCCGCCGCGCCGTCCCCTCCTCCAGCCCCGGGGAGCCCGGGCCCCTCCCCTAGCCTGGTGGGTGTCAGGTCGGACCCGCAGCCCCCGCCCGCTTGTGAGGAGACCCAAACCTCCGCGCTCGGTGCCCCGACCTGCGTGGCCAGGACTAACGGTGGTGACTCCCCCGCCCCCCCCCCCCCGCTGCAGCTCCACCCCGAGACCCCTTCCCTTTGACGCCGAAGTGCCTGCGGTGCTGCCTCCAAGACAGTGTCTGCTGCAGCCTCCTGAAGGGGTCAGCCTTGGCGTAGTATCTCTGAGACTGGATTCTTCTTTGGTAACTAAAAGTTATTAGCTTTATTCGTATAGGGAACCCTTTGGCTTTTCACTTAACGGTATTGTGATTTTGATGGAAAAAAAATGTATCTTTAAAATGTAAAAAAAAAAGTCAACCCGAACAATAATGGAACGGCAGGGAGGTGCATGTGCCCATACTGTTGATAGGAACCTCGGTTCGTCACAGTGCTTCTTAATGTGTTTGCTTAACAGCCTCCAAAGGAATTCAAAATCTGGAAGTCAAACTGTGTTCCACCTCCGGAGACCTACGCTACTGAGAAGAAACCTCCCCCTCCAGAGCTGGATATGGCAATAAAATGGTCTAACATATATGAGGACAATGGTGATGATGCCCCACAGAACGTTAAGAAAGCTAGGCTTCTGCCAGAAGGGGAGGAGACAGTGGAGTCAGGTAAGGACAGTCAGACTTTGGTGGTAGTACCTTTGGTCCCTGTGATGAGTTTAAGAAGCTCGAGATAGTTAATGAACGAAATCTAGTGAGTTAGCAAATTATGATGGTCTTTGAATACGTTTTTTACTGTTTTTGAAAAAGATAGTGTGTAAGTTGAGTTTGAAGGTCTGATATCTAAACCAGTAGTATTTGCTGCATTTTAGAGAAAGATCATAAATTATTTGGGCTGTAAGGTGAAATTTCTGATATCTCAAGCAGTAGTATATGTGATTTATGATCTTATTAGAAGGGTAGAAGTTAATTTATAGATTCTATTTTGTGATTGCAGCTGTGAAGGCTTCATTTTATATTGAAGCAGTTGTGCTTTAGAGCCAAAATTAGTGCGACAAAATTAACTGAGTGTTTCTATATAGTAATTAAAAATAGCAATAGGAAGTTGACTTAGTTGTCTTGTCTTCGTTCATAATTTTATATATAGTTTTATCTTAGACTATAAATAATCACAGTAATCTCTGCTTCCCCACCTTCATCCCCCAATTCCATCCTTCACACTGCAGCTAATGTTCACTTTCAAAAACTCATATCTTAGCCTCACCAGGCAGTGGCGTAGTGGATAGAGCATTGGACTGGGAATTGGAGGACCCAGTTTCGAAACCCCGAAGTTTCCAGCTTGAGCGCGGGCTCATCTGGTTTGAGTGAGGCTAACCAGCTAGGACTCAAGGTTGCTGGCTTGAGCAAGGAGTCACTCTGTCTGCTGTAGCGTGTGTCGTCGTCGTCGTCGTCCCCTCCCCCTGTCAAGGCACATATGAGAAAGCAATCAATGAACAACTTAGGTGCTGCAACTGAGAATTGATGCTTCTCATCTCTCTCCCTTCCTCTCTGTCCCTGTCTTCTCTCTGCATCACAAAAATAAACAAACAAAAACTCATATCTTATTATGTCACCTGTTTAATGCCCTTCACAAACAGCATAGTCAAAGCCTTCTATGATAAGGCTCTGCCTTTTCTCCACCCTCATTTCACATGGCCCCCTTTCTAGCACATTAAGATCTTAAACAGAACTGAATAGACCATGGTATTATATAGTCCCATGCCTTTCAGTATATGTTGCACCTTAATCTAGACTGTTCTTTTCTTCTTTGGCTAGTAAACTCATTTATCCTTCAAAATCCAACTCTTAAGAAGACAGTCTCAACTATTACCTACCTCTAATCATTTGTTCCTCTGTGCCTTTTGTGTTCTGCTGTGGATTGCTCTTATCACCTTTTATGTGATTAGTTGTTCAAAGTCTGACTTAATGAAAATGAGCTCCTTAAAGAGCAGCATCCAGGTCTTATGTTTGTGTCACAGTTTGTAGTATGCATTGTAAGTACTCAGTGGACAGTTGTTGAGTTGGACTAAATATTTTGGACTATCATTTTATATGAAAGGGTGTGATCTTCCCATAACACAAGGGCAACCTACTTAGCTTTTACAACCATGTAGAGTTTTGTTTGTTTTAAGAGAAAGGGTAACTAACTGGTTGTTCTTATTCCAGTTTTGATTCTAGTTGAGTTTTTCATTTCTTTCACTGATTTCCCAATATGGAATAGTCTCTAATTAAGATACATCTTGAATAAATGGCATCTTTTTTAGACATGCAAAATTAAGGTGGCATTTAAAATACTTCATATTGTGTCCTGGCTAGGTATGTCAGTTAGTAGAACATTGTCCAGGTACACTAAGGTTGCAGGTTTGATCCCCGGTCAGGGCACCTACAAGATTCAACCAGTGAATGCAAAATAATTGGAACAACAAACTGGTGTGTTTGTCTCTCTCTCACCATCTCTCCCCCCCTTTCTCTCTCTAAAAATCAAATATTTTTTAAAAATGAAGTACTCCATATTGTATAGTATGTATTTTGCATAATTAATAAAAATATTTCTGCATAAATAATCCTTAGAACACTTTGTGAAAATATATAGGGAAATGTGGAAATGAGAACTTATGTGACCTAAGTTCACAAAAGTAGAAAATAATAAGCTCTAAGATACTTACCCTTCACAAATTTGGGTCCTTAAATGGAAATAGTGCTCCCCCCCAAAAGTGATAGAGACAGGAAGGGAGAGAGATGAGAAGCATCAACTCATAGTTGTGGCACTTGAATTGTTCATTTATTGCTTCTCATACATGCCTTGACCGGGCGGGCGCTCTAGCCAAGCCAGTGACCATGGGATTTTATTGATGATCCCACGCTCAAGCCGGGTGAGCCCATGCTCAAGCCAGCGAGCGACCTTGGGATTTCAAACCTGAGACTTCAGCGACCCAGGTCAACACTCTATCCAGTGTGCCACCACTGGTCAGATGGAAATGACGCATTATTAAACTGGAATTTAGTCGCTTGATGTTTTTCAAACTTAATAGACTGCTTGAGAAATAGTGTATACAAAGAATGGCACTAAGGCCACTAGAGTTGATACTCTTAACTAAGGAGCGATAAGCTGATGCTCTCCATTATTCTTTTATGGAAAAGGCGAGGATCTATGCAGGACAAATAGTGAGAAGAATTATCTTTTTTTATCCAGCTTGCCTAACGAGTTCAGACAGAAAGAATTCCAAATATGTGGCAAACAGTACTGCTAATTGCTATAATTTCTGACCTCCTGATCATGTCATGTTCCTCCAGAAAGTGAATGTTGGCAATATCAAAAACGGAAGGACCTGGCCCTGGTTGGGTGGCTCAGATAAAGCATCAACCTGGTACACCAAAGGTCACGGGTTCAACCCCCAGTCAGGGCACATCAACACATACACAACTAAATGGAACAACTAAGTGAAACAATGAGTTAATGCTTTTTTCTCCCTCCTTTACTCCCCCAACCCCTCCTATCTTCCCCTTCCTCTCAAATCAGTGGGAAAAAATTTTAACTAAATTTAACAATAAAAGGATCCAGAAACACTCAGCCAGTTTAAAACTGGGTTATAAGATTAAAAGATACTCTTAAAAACTTCAATTTTGACTTTTAATATTGGTTATTGAACATAATTATCTTCTTTTTGTAATAAATGCCTTCATTTTTTGAATTTTTTTTTTGCCATTTCAAACTCCCATCCATTTTCATAAAGTCACTATAAAATCGATTTTCCTGTTGTCATTCTTTACCTCAATTTTTTTTTATTGATATTAGAGAAAGAAATACTGATTTGTTGTTCCACTTAGTTATGTATTTGTTGGTTGATTCTTACATCCAGAATCAAACCTGCAACCTTGGCTTATCAAGACAATGCTCTAACCAACTGAGCTACCCAACCAGGGCTATTTATAAAATGTCCTGTATTAGAAACTACATACTCTTAAGTTACCAAGATTTTAGATTATCAAACTTAAATTATAAGTAGTAAGACTCAGTGACCGGTTTTGAATCTTTCCCAGCTCTTTTAAAATACCTGGAAGAAATTAATAGGCAAAAGAGCAGAAAATGGGAAGAAAAAGTAAATACAGAGTGCCTTAACCAGGCAAACTCAGGGCCTCGAACCAGCAACCTCAGCGTTCCAGGTTGATGCTTTATCCACTGCATCACCACAGGTCAGGCGGCACCTCTTGTTTAATGGTTGTAAAATGTAGATCAGTAAGGCTTAGTTATTCTAGCTTTATTAACATTTAATCATGAAAGTTTAGCCAAAGTAGTTAATGCTTTTTTGTTGATTTAGAAAATTACTGTAGTTTGTATTAATAATTTAAACGTATTTACCTCGTAATAGGAATTTCATAATAGAAAATTTATTTTTGTCCTGGTTGGTTGCCTTAGTTGTAGAGCGTCTGCCCCACTTGTGGATGTCTGGGGTTTGATTCCGGGTCAGGGCACACAGAAGAAGCAACCCCCTGCTTCTCCACTCCTACCCCTACCACCCCCTCCCCACCCACCTCTATCTCCCCCAACACCCCCCCACAGCAGTGGCTCCATTGGCTCCTGGAATTGGGCCTGTGGCCTCCCCCTCGGGTGCTAAAAATAGCTCGGTTGCTGAGCAACAGGCAACATCCCATAGGGGGCTTGCCCAGTAGATCCCTGTAAGGGCTATGCAGAAGTCTCTCTGCCTCCCCTGTTCTCAATTTTAAAAAAAGGAAAAAATTATTTTCTTACTACTACATCTGTAGTATGTGGCACAGATTAGTAAAGTTGAACTAATATTTCAGGATTTGGGAGTTTTAGAGTTTTTTTTCTTATTCTGGTTTTAAGGCAATACCTTGTTATGTCACTAGATGGCATTAGCTCTTCTGTTATTTTTCTAACCTCGTAATTTGTATTTTTGTTGTTCAGTAAATGTACTTGTAACAAGTAGATTAAAAACAAGTGTCTTAAGATCATCTTTATTATGTTGAGTCAATTTTCTTGTAGAGTTAGAAAGTAATTTTATTTTTTACATTAGTACTGAAAATAATCTCTAAAGTCAAGCATGATGATAATTAAACTCCAATTAAAAAACAAAGACCTTAGCCTGACCAGATGGTGGTGCAGTGGATAGAGTGTCAGACTGGGATGTGGAAGACCCAGGTTCGAGACCCCAAGGTCGCCAGCTTGAGCGCAGGTTCATCTGATTTGAGCAAGGCTCACTAGCTTGGACCCGAGGTCACTGGCTTGAGCAAGGGGCTACTTGGTCTGCGGTAGCCCCATGGTCAAGACACATAAGAGAAAGCAATCAATGAACAACTAAAGTGCCACAACGAAAAATTGATGATACTCATCTCTCTCCCTTCCTGTCTATCTATCCCTCTCTCTCTCTCTCACTGTCTCTGTAAAAAAAACGAAGGTATTGGTTTAAGCTATATGTTCTGTTGGTTTGTAGAGTAGATCTTTTTTGTGCATAAATAATAAACATTAAAACTTTGGTTTGTAAATTCCTGGGATGATTCATTGATCTGAATTGTATTTTATCTTACTGTCTACATAAATTCATAGTGCTTTATGAAATGAGTGAATAATGTCTCCGTGCTGTGTTTAAAGATGAATGAAGATGGGCCCTGGCCAGTTGGCTCAGTGGTAGAGCGTCGGCCTGGGGTGCAGGAGTCCCGGGTTCAATTCCTGACCAGGGCACACAGGAGAAGTGCCCATCTGCTTCTCCATCCCTCCCCCTCTCCTTCCTCTCTGTCTCTTCCCCTCCCTCAACCAAGGCTCCATTGGAGCAAAGTTTGCCCGGGCGCTGAGGATGGCTCTGTGGCCTCTGCCTCAGGCGCTAGAATGGCTCTGGTTGCAACAGAGCGACGCCCCAGATGGGCAGAACATCGCCCCCTGGTGGGCATGCCGGGTGGATCCCGGTCGGGTGCATGCGGGAGTCTGACTGCCTCCCTGTTTCCAGCTTCAGAAAAATACCAAAAAAAAAAAAGATGAATGAAGTTGAGCCCACCTGCTCTTAGTACTAATTATTATTTATATCAACAAAGGTATTCTGAGTATGATACAATTAGCAGAAGGATATTTAAGGTTTAAGGTTTTAAGTATATTTCCTCTATAGTTTATGATCTGATATCAGTTACTTCCCAAATTTTTTAATAGGAAGGACCCTTTTGCCCTGGCAAGGATAGCTCAGTTGGTTGGAGCATCATCCCAAAGCACAGAGAGATTTGCCAGTTCTGTCCCTAGTCAGGGCACATATAAGAACAGATCTATGTTTCTTTCTCTCTCTCTCTCTAAAATCAATAAATTTTTTTAAGAGGACCCTTACAACATCAAAAGAGTTTATAGAGCGCCACATGATAGTTGTTCAACTATGAGCATCTGCTGATTGAAGTCAAAGTACAATGAATTCATTAATAGGCTTAAAATAAATTGGCATTTTATAAATCATAACATCTTCTACATGTTATTTATTCCACTTATATGGAGTTCTTTAAGTAACACGTTTGTTAAGAGAGATGGGAAATTAGCAACAGTTGGTCTGTGTGCTATCCTGTGTTTTACTGAACATGGATGTTTTCACTTGAATAAAAGGGTCTGCTTTTTTTTTTTTTTTTTTTGACATTTTTATTAATTGGAAATTTTCTGTGGCTACAGACAATAATAACATTTTTGAAAAGTTATAAAGGATGTAATTGTGTTTTGGGTTGGTTTTTTTTTTTAATCCTCCCTTTTCAAAATTCTTCACAATATGAGGGGCAGGGGAAAGATACCTGTTTTTCATTACCATTGGAGTATTCTCACCCTCCTAGGAATGAGGAAGTGAGGGTGAGGGAGAACTGACTACATAGGACAGAATTGAAAATGCACTCTCAGTGAAACATCTACATGTGAGTGCTTTTTTTTTTTTAACTGCAAAATATAAGGGGCCTGGGGATAAGATAAGGAGGGTAGTTTGAAAGAAGGTGCAGAAAGCTGATTGGATGGGAAAGAATAACTGATAGCCACTTAAATAACATTATGGTTTCATTTGTACAAAGTATAGATTATATATTTAAGTATACACAATGTGTAAACTAGAATACATAAGGATAGCTTTATCATAATCTTATTTTATTTCAAGCTACCTTGTAGCACTAAAGGGTCACTGAATTTTGTATAACAATTGAAAAAAGTCTTCCTAGTTTTACTTGAATTTTAAAATCAGAGTTCTAAAAGCTTTTGGTTTTTATTGAGAAACTGAAAGAAACAATAGTTGACAGTAATATTGTTATAAAGTCAATGAAATTTTAATTCTTAACTTTTCAAAATTTACTGATTCAAACTCTTCCATTTCCTGTTTAAAGATGATGAAAGAGATGAGCATACTTCTAAAAAGCGCAAAGTAGAACCAGGAGAACCAACAAAGAAGAAAAAGTAGAAAACAACAAATAATGACATTGTTGGACTGCAAACTTATTGAAATGGTTTTTTTGGCAGATAAGTTGATGTTGTAAATTATTATGAAACATCTCCATGAAACTACATGTTAATTAACTAATACGTATTGCTGCAGAAACGTTCCATTGTAGAATTCACTTTTTATTTAAAACTTGTATGTATTTAAAATTCAAATGGTGACTTGTAATTGTGAAGTTGACAACACTTGGAAGCATACTTGCTATCACAGAATTGATGACATACTTCGAGAATTCTGTCACATATTGACATGCCAATGTTCTGTGAGCCTTTTATAAAGGTATATTTTTAAGTAAATATATTGTAACGTACTGTGAACTTGTGGGGTGCTTTTCAACAGTGTTTGTACAGTGTAAATATATCATGGAATTAAAATTACTTATTCAATCTTACTGTTACTGCATAACATTAACATTTGAATATTTGTGACAAATACCCTGTTTGCCATGTGATGTTAACTGTAGGTATTGCCGTTTAGGAAATGCCTCCTATGTTACAGGTGCTTGGTGCATACATTATCTGTGATCCTCAAACATCCTAGTAAAGCTAATAAAGTAGCCTCATTTTACAGTAAAGAATGATTAACTTATCCAAGGTTACACAGCTGATGAGCAGTGAATTTGGGATTTAACTCATGACATCTGAATTCTGTAAAATCATCACACTAAACCACCTATCCACCAATCAAAATGTAGGAACTGCAGTTGACATCTCTTCCAGGTACTCTTCTGTGGTAGTTAGTGGAGCTCTTGTCACCTGATTGTATTATTGTACTTATGTATGTATGCCTTATATTATGAAAATTCATTCATTTCCCTGTTACATAGTAAGTTTGATAAAGATAAGAATCTTCTAGAAAGAATTGAAAGATGTTGCAAATAAAAATACAGTACACGCAATTATGTTTGATTTTAGATAGACAACGAATAATGTTTTAGTATACATAATATGTAGGACCTATTTATGGTAAAAATTTGTTTATCCGATATTAAAATTTAATTGGATTTATATTTTATCTGCCAGCCCTACTTCATGTTTTCTCTAGCCAGCTTCTGTTTTAGTGCTTTGCGTATGGTAATAAAATCAACAGGGTTGTAGTCAAATCAACAGGGTTGTAGTCAGGAAGATAATCTTTGATTTGACTTCTACAGACCAAAATGCAGTGCTGTTATTTGTAACATTTTGAACAATAAAAAGAAATACTACATCAGTCTTTCCATGATTCTTAAGCCTTTAAGAGACAAGTGTTATTTGTAGGATACTGCGTTTAGTTTCTGAGTATTAAAAAATCCCCAGTCCAATTGTTTACCCTGTACTGGAAGCCAACATTTTGAAAACTAAAATTTGTTTACATGAGAACATGACCAAGTAGATTAAAATTTATAAGTCATGAAAAGTATGTTAGCCATGGTGATTTGTGAGATAAGAAAGGTAACAGTACAGTGGTTTCAGTATATCTCAAAAAAAACCCAATTTAGCTGCTTATCCTGTAGTTCAGGGGTACTCAACCTTTTTATACCTACCACCCATTTTTGTATCTCTGTTAGTAAAATTTTCTAACCGCCCACCAGTTCCACAGTAATGGTGATTTATAAAGTAGGGAAGTACTTTACTTTATAAAATTTATAAAGCAGAGTTACAGCAAGTCAAAGCATATAATAATAATTACTTACCAAGTACTTTATGTCAGATTTTTGCTAAGTTTGGCAGAATAAATCTTTATAAAACAACTTACTATAGTTAAATCTATTTTTTTATTTAGACTTTGGTTCCTCTGCTACTGCCCACCATGAAAGCTGGAACACCCACTAGTGGGTGGTAGGGACCAGGTTGACTACCACTGCTTTAGGTTTATAAATGCATGAACCCCCAAATTGAAGTAATTGATAAGGTAAGAAACTTGAAGGTTTGATAAAGTAAGAAACTTGAAGGTTGAAGTCTGTGAATGATTTGGGGGCTGTGATATATACTAGAGAGTAGCATCAACTGGTACAGCATGACTGCAATGTGACACCAAATTAACAAATGGAATTACAATTAGGTGTCAATCTATAGCAGGGGTCAGGAACCTATGGCTCGTGTGCCAGATGTGGCTCTTGATGGCTGCATCTGGCTCGCAGACAAATCTTTAAAAAAAATAACATTAAAAATATAAAACATTCTCATGTATTACAATCCATTTTCTACTGCTCATGGTCATGGTTGCAGGTGGCTGGAGCCAATCACAGCTGTCCTCGAGACAACACCAAATTTTTATTGGATAATGCTTAACGTACACGGGTCGTTGTATGGCTCTCAGGGAATTACATTTTAAAATATGCAGTGTTCATGGCTCTCAGCCAAAAAGGTTCCTGACCCCTGATCTATAGTCTGGATGCATGTACTGATGGAGTAGATATTTCATAAGTTACAAGATTAAATTAGCATGAGGCCCAGGCCAGTTGGCTCAGCTGTAGAGCATTGGCCTGGTGTGTGGAAGTCCCAGGTTTGATTCCCCAGCCAGGGCACACAGCACAAGCACCCATCTGCTTCTCCATCTTTCCCCCTCTCCTTTCTCTGTCTCTTCTCCCGCAGCCTAGGCTCCCTGGGAGCAAAGTTGGCCCCGGGGCAATGACTCCTATTGCAGTGGAGCAGTGCTCCAGGTGGACCAAGCATCGCCCCCTGGTGGGCATGCCAGGTGGACCCTGGTCGGTGCATGCGGGTGTGTGTCTGCCACCCTACCCCACCCCCCACCCCCACCCCCACCCCCACTTCTCACTTTGGAAAAATACAAAATAAAAAAAATTTTAAAAAGCATGAAAGCAAACCATAACCCCACAAGATAAAAGCCCATCAAGCCCCTGTCTGAAGATCTTTTTAACTTCTATTCAACTCTCATTAGTTCAACTCTCAGCTTACACCAATTAGTTTAAGACAGAATAAAGCTCACTACATCAATCCCCAGTGGTGATCTGAGCCTCTTTTCTAGAAGGGAATGGAATGGAGGGGACACAAATGCATTTTTTGGAGGGATTGTATGTTTTGATATTTTAGGACAGGTAGTGGCTACACTTGTGATGTTAAGTAACTGCTGGGAGGGAGTTGTGCACCTATGATATATAGGTCAAGGTAGTTTTAATTTGGGAGGGGGAAGAGGATTTAAGGAAGGAGGCTAAATATTTTGGAGTGGTTTCAACCATTTGTATCTTGGGCTTCTTTTCAAAATATGGCCTGTTAATGGGGGGAGGGGGCTGGGGAGAGGATGAACTTGCTTATGGATTGCTTCGCCTTCCACATAAATATCCCTGGTTGAAAAGTGGACTTGCATGTCACTTTCTACATCTGTCACCATATTAGAGAATGGATTTTTTTTTCTTCAGAGATGTTTTAGCAACATGTTTGTTTAGTTGGCCTTATAGGTACTATGGATTCCTTACTCTGAGGGAAGGAATTGTTTGATCCAGCTAGTGAAAATTCAGTGAAGAATCTTTTAAAAATCCATGTAGGCCTGACCTGTGGTGGCTCAGTGGGATAAAGCATCGACCTGGAAGTGCTGAGTTCGCTGGTTCGAAACCCTGGGCTTGCCTGGTCAAGGCACATATGGGAGTTGATGCTTCCTGCTCCTCCCCCCCTTCTCTCTCTCTGTCTCTCCTCTCTCTCTCTCTCTGTCTCTCCCTCTCCTCTCTAAAATGAATAAATAAATAAAAATTAAAATGCTCTCATCAATGTATAAAAATAAAAAATAAAAAAATCCATGTAGATAAGGAAAATCCTCTATCCAAACTGCTTCCTTGTTAGAGAATCAAATCACTTGATATTTCTAATTATTTTCCATCTTTAGGATAAAGAAAGTTATATTATGCATGAAGGACTTTGTTTAGTACAAGGATAAAATTTGAGGAAAAAACTTAAGTATTGTGGACCATGTTGTGTAAATAGCGTTATAGGAGGGGTTTTTTTGTTTTGTCTTGTTTTTTGACAGAGTCAGAGAGAGGGGCAGACAGGAAAGGGAGAGAAGCATCAATTTTGTTGCAGCTCCTTAATTGTTCATTGATTGGTTTCACATAATGTGCCTTGAGCAGGGGCACTACAGCAGAATGAGTGATCCCTTGCTCAAGCCAGCGACCTTGGGCTCAAGCTAACGACCTTGGGCTTCAAGCCAGCAACCTTTGGGCTCAAGCCAGCAACCACAGGGTCATGTCTATGATCCCACGCTCAAGCCAGCGACCCCATGCTCATCTGGTGAGCCCGTACTCAAGCCGGAGGAGCCCGCTGCACAAGCTGGCAACCTCCGGGTTTTGAACCTGAGTCCTCCACGTCTGTACCCGACGCCCTATCCACTGCACCACTGCCTGGCCAGGCAGCATTATAGAGTTTTATGGAAAACATTCTAATTGGAATCAGAGTATTATTGAGAAAACGGACACTGCTTTTTAGCCATTAAAATAGTAATAACTCATTTGCAAACCTGCAACTTTCTGATTTTAATTTTTTTTTTCAGAGACAGAGAGGGATAGATAGGGACAGACAGGAACGGAGAGAGATGAGAAGCATCAATCATCAGTTTTTTGTTGCTGCACCTTAGTTGTTTATTGATTGCTTTCTCATATGTGCCTTGACCGTGGGGCTACAGCAGACCGAGTAACCCCTTGCTTAAGCCAGCGACCTTCGGTCCAAGCTGGTGAGCTTTTGCTCAAACCAGATGAGCCCACGCTCAAGCTGGCGAACTCGGGGTCTCGAACCTGGGTCCTCTGCATCCCAGTCCGACACTCTATCCACTGCACCACCACCTGGTCAGGCTGATTTTAATTCTTGATGTTTTAAAGTGCTTTTGAGTTCACAGAGTTCAGTAACATAGTATTTTATTTTTTAAGAACCAAATGAGCCTGGCCTGTGGTGGCACAGTGGAGAAAACATCAACCTGGAACACTGAGGTTGCTGGTTCGAAACCCTGGGCTTGCCTGATCAAGACACATAATAGGAAGTTGATACTTCCTGTTCCTCCCCACCCTCTTTCTCTTCCTTCTCTTTCTCCTCTCTAAAATGAATAAATAAAATCTAAAAAAAAAAAAATTAGGTAGTTTTATAATTTCCAAATGAAAAATGGATTAATTAAAATGTGAATGGACTAACGGAGGTTTGGATATGACCTATGTATAACACATGTTGCCACATGATTAAGTTAGATAGAGCCTACCCAGACACTAGAAAAATGTGATTATTTTTACAGGTATATGAATGAATTTAGCAAGTCAATTTGATAAGTCAAAACTAATGGATTTAAATCCACAACTGGACTTCAAAATGTTTCATTTGTGGTACTGGGAATAGAGTTTTGTATACCTATAGAACTGCTCCTGTTTTACCCCTCTATTATCACTTAGTTCAAAAGTTCCAAAGAGTCTTGCATAAAGATGTTAAGTTCCCAGCAAATATTTTGGACTTTTCATTAAATTTTAAAGCTTTCTTTCTTGATCTCCTTCTACTTAGTTTTCCCAGTCTGAAGCATTGTATTTGCATTTTAACACAAGAAAAAAAAAAGATACCAAGAAGCATTTCTAGGTATGGCCCTGGAGAAGGAACTTTGCCTGTTCTGTTCATTGACAAGAACAATGCCTGGCACATAGTAGGCACTCAGTACAACTGCTAAATGTTGATAAACAGAGTTCTTCACCCCGGGCTTAGGGGTGACCCAGCAGAGGTTTGTGTTTTCATTTATGTGGGCCAGTAAGTCTTGACAATTTAAACCAGTTTAGGTTTTCTATCATTTTCAGTCAAAAACATCTCAATTGATGTGAAATTCTTTTTTTTTTTTTAATTTTATTTATTCATTTTAGAGAGGAGAGAAAAAGGGAGAGAGAGGCACAGAGAGGGAGAGAGACAGAGAGAGAAGGTGGGGAGGAGCTGGAAGCATCAAATCCCATATGTGCCTTGACCAGGCAAGCCCAGGGTTTTGAACCGGTGACCTCAGCATTTCCAGGTCGACGCTTTATCCACTGCGCCACCACAGGTCAGGCTGATGTGAAATTCTTTACTTTGGTTTCTTGCAGGGCCCCATGCTATCCTGGTTCACTTTTCTTTTCCTTTCTTTGGCTCCTCTTGAAACTGTCCTTGAATGCCACTGTAACTTATGTTGCTCCCTTCTCAGTCTCCACACTGGCTCTTGATTCCAGCCAAGTTTCAGCCCCAAATTTGCATATCCAATTGTATATTTCCCCTTAGGTCTCAAAGGCCCCTCACATACCCAATGTCCAAAATCAAACACATTGTGTCAAATAGCCCCCCATATTTTATTTCTGGTTAATAGCATCAACTCAGAAATTTGCCCTCTGTCTCACTCTCTGTTGCACAAGTTTGGTTCTTAAACCCTGAAGGTTCTCTCTCATTTCAGACCCCTCTTACTCTGGCTCTGATGAGCTGTTTAGAATTATACAACTATGCTATGAGTTTCATAGTTCTGTGCTTTCTCTTATACTATGCTTGGCCTAGCCTTTCATCTACTCCGTGAACACCTTTCTTACCCTCCAGAAAGTGGTTTGAACATCCCCTTCTTTATGTACCTTGTTCTGTTTGTCTCTAGATCCGGATCTGTTGTGCTTTCCCCATGTCCAGTATAACAGCCAACACTTCCTGAGGACTTACAGTATGCCGGGCTTGTTCTTGGAGTTGTGTGCTGTTACTTGCCCTACTTTTCAGGGGGAGAAAACTGAGGTTGAAAGAAGTTAAGTGGTTTGCTCAAGGTGCTAGACCTGGGAAGGGAAGGCACTCTGGCTCCAGGCCCAATGGGCACCTTATTACACTGGAGGGGAGGAAGGAGCCCCGGAAGGAGCCAGTAGATTGATGTTTTCATTCAAAAAAAGGCTTACCCCGGCCCTGGCCGGTTGGCTCAGCGGTAGAGCGTCGGCCTGACGTGCGGGGGACCCGGGCTCGATTCCCGGCCAGGGCACATAGGAGAAGCGCCCATTTGCTTCTCCACCCCCACCCCCTCCTTCCTCTCTGTCTCTCTCTTCCCCTCCCGCAGCCAAGGCTCCATTGGAGCAAAGATGGCCCGGGTGCTGGGGATGGCTCCTTGGCCTCTGCCCCAGGCACTAGAGTGGCTCTGGTCGTGGCAGAGTGACGCCCCGGAGGGGCAGAGCATCGCCCCCTGGTGGGCAGAGCATCGCCCCTGGTGGGCGGGCCGGGTGGATCCCGGTCAGGTGCATGCAGGAGTCTGTCTGACTGTCTCTCCCCGTTTCCAGCTTCAGAAAAATACAAAAAACAAACAAACAAACAAACAAAAAAGGCTTACCCCTAGCAGGCACTCAGAATACAAATATTTGGATCATTAATGAATCCAAAATCAGTTCAACAGAGGTGCAGAATTTGTTAACTATATCAGAAACATCTTTCATATTGATTAGCTGTGAAAGAAAAGTCAACATTTAAATATTTTAGAATTAATTCATAATTCAATGATCTAGTCACTTATTTATAATATATTTGGAGTATTTTTCATTGAAAGCTTTAAAACTGTCATAGGGCTGAGAATGTATCCCTGTCTCTCCAAAGATGTACTGTAGCTTTTCAAATTGTTTCTTAAAGTCTACTTTTTTGTAGCAAAATGAGAGAGCTTTAAGCCACAAATTTAAATTTTATTGGCTTTTCTCTAACATTTCAAATTATGACTTGAGTTTAGAATCATAGCACAAGAGCAGGGGAAGTCCTCCAGAGGGCCTGGGCCAGCCTTTCATAACGGGAACAGCTTCCCTGTGATCTTGGCCTCTCTTTTCTAGGCTCACAGACAAGCCCATAAAATGACAGGTTTACAGGCTGGATTTGAAAAGTCATTTCCTGTGTGTCTGTAATATTTTGGTGCCTGAAACTCTTTTTCCTTTTCCTGTGTTTACCATTTTTCTGAAAAAGGAGAAGAAACAGGATTTGGTGCATATCATTGAAGTAAAAGTGTGGTTCTATTCCTGGTATAATTACCTGTCTTTGTTTCCAAAGGGGACTAAAATTCTAGCAACCTTCCTAAGAACACTGGAGAGTTTGCATTAACATTTTAAATTTAGAATTCTTGGCCCTGGCCGGTTGGCTCAGTGGTAGAGCATCGGCCTGGCGTGCGGGGGACCTGGGTTCGATTCCCGGCCAGGGCACATAGGAGAAGAGCCCATTTGCTTCTCCATTCCCCCCTCCTTCCTCTCTGTCTCTCTCTTCCCCTCCCGCAGCCAAGGCTCCATTGGAGCAAAGATGGCCCGGGCGCTGGGGATGGCTCCTTGGCCTCTGCCTCAGGCGCTAGAGTGGCTCTGGTCGCAGCAGCAGAGCGACCTCCGGGAGGAGCAGAGCATCGAGCATCGCCCCCTGGTGGGCAGAGCTTCGTCCCCTGGTGGGCGTGCCGGGTGGTTCCCCGTCGGGCGTATGCGGGAGTCTGTCTGACTGTCTCTCCCCATTTCCAGCTTCAGAAAAATACAAAAAAAAAAAAATTTAGAATTCTTGAGAGAAACTGCAAGGAAATGACAAAAACGAACACTGCCAACAAAATCAGCTGAGACACCTCTGAGGCTCTCCTGACATGGAGATTTTAAGACCCCGTTGCAAGTTTTTGCTATTTTTCAGTTTGGACACACCCATACACATCTCCTGAGGCTTTCACAGTCACTAGAAACTTCTTATCCTCTCTACCATGCTCTCTCTGCCTTTGGGCCTTCCCCTTGATCCTTAATTACCAAGAGTGGCCTGAAAGAGCTGTAAAATGTCTTCCATAACATCTGGAATCCACATGTCAAATCTGAACAGCAGCAACTTTTGATTTTTTTTTTCTTTTAATTTAGGCTTAATGACTTAAGCTCCAGGAACCCGCTGCCCCTACCTCCCTCCATACCAAACTAATTAGGGCAATTACCTAAGCCATACATGGCTACAGATCTGTTAAAGCCTATTATTGAGGTTAACAAATGAGAGGGTTAATTTCTCTAGACTGCTCCATAGTTGGGGAAGAAAGATAATAAGCCCTTACAAGGTAGGGTGCTTTTGAGTTTTCAAGCTTTTTCTCTTCACCAAGCTACCACTCTGGAGAAGGGCTTCCTTTGGGATTCCAGACTGTCTGGAACCCTGAGGTAAGTGACTTAATTCTGAACTGAAGCACTGGATTCACTACCACTCACACACGAGACTCCCCCAGCCTTGCTGTTTCGATTGTGTAAAAAATATTCTGATGCTTTAAAAAAAAAAAAAAAAAAAAGAAATAGAATTGCCAGGTAGTAGCCTCTGGAATGAATTTGGAGATGTTTACTTAAAACCTGAGACGGTAATTGGCATTTTCTAATTTGGCCAGGGCCCTGTGTATTTTTAACTTATTTATAAGTTGCTGAATTCATCCAGTCACTCTGTCTAATTATAAACTGCCTAGGTTTTTCTATTCTTTTTCCACTTTTGTTTCCACTGTAACAGTAGCAAGGCTATCCTGTGTCAGTCTGCTGGGTAGCTAAAGCAGAGTTCCTAATTTAATCTTTGCACTGGCGGTTTTTCAGATCACATAGCCTAGTGTTGATTCTTTTTTTTTTTTTTTTAAGCCCCAGGGAGTTAGTTGAAAGAATGATTCAATTTTCTTAGCATTGCCGTAATTTCAACTAATTTTTCCAACAAGGGTTTGTGAAAATGTGATAAACAGTGATGAAGAGCAGGTTTTCAATTGCCTCATAGATATGCCAAAAGTTAAAAAAAAGAAAGAAAAAAAATCTATGTCACAGGAGCACAAAAAACAAAAACTTAAAATTTTTTTTTATTTTACTATAAATATGTTTAGACTTGCCAAGGGCAGGACTAAAGTTTATCCCAAAATTACAATAACAATTCATTATATTTTGTTTTAATTAATTTTCATAATATGAAAGATATAAATTCTTTGTAGTAGTAATGTTTGTTTAAATTTTTTCTTATTAGGAAAATGTTACATGCTCACTGTAGAAATTCTGAAAAAGAAAACAAAAAGAAACAAGAAAATAGAACTCAGTAGTGAAATCCACTGTTAATATTTTGATATACAGTATTTTCTTAGTGGTTTTTCTATACATATATGTGTGCATATTCTAAACAATAAACATTATCAATTCCATTAAGGATTCTTCAGAAACCTAATTTTTATTTTTCACTTATTTATTGGACATGAAAATCATTTTTATATTTTTCACTACTATAAAAAACACTAAGATGAACAGCATTGTAATTATTTGGCTGTCGTATTTGATTATAGAACTACTTTGATAAGAATTCAAGATGGAGTCATATGTAAAGTTCATCCAGTTTGCTTGACTTATTACTTCTAACTTCTTGAAACTACATTTAAACAAGTACTTTCAAATTTTTTAATTTCTCTTTAAAGCCCTAAATATTAAGTCTCTTGCCAGAAGCCAGTCCTATTATAACAGCAATTTGGCTTTTCTAAAATATGTCCTCTTTTTAGCTGCTCTGAAAACCACGTTTCTTTTTAGAATGCACCCAAAAGCTACTCTCCAGCGCTCAAATTGCGAGCCTGATTATTTGGCCCACAGCTAAAGGAATGTGTGGCTACTATGAACTAAACACGAAATCAGAAATGAAAAGGGGACTGGGAGAAAGCAATAATGAAGTAGATGGCTTTTCCCCCCTCCCACTTCTACATTATTGACCATATTACTGCAATTAACAGAGAAAAACCTTAGGTGGAGCTAAAGGCTTCCAAAGGAATACGCTCAGCATTGGGGCAGAAGAGGCCTCTTGGATTCCCCACAGCAGCTAGCTGGCCTCACTGCGGAAGGCGCCCAAAGCTAGCCAGCTAAGTGGGGAGAGTGCCAGGGAACACACTCTCCCCCAAAAAAGGAAAGAAAGAAAATGCCTCCTTATCGCACTTGTGGAATTGGGGAAATTCCACAAGAGCTCCCAGCAAAGCTTTACCAGAGGGTCAAAAAGCAGACTCCCAGGAGAGGAGCTCCCAGGGAGAAGTAACAGAAGTAACGTTATCCTAACTCTCATCTTGTCACTTAATCTCTTACATTGTTGCCTCCATGCTGGGCATGTATCTTACTAACTGGATTAGGGGTTGCTGGGGAATCAGCAGGGCCTTACATTTCTTGTGGGACAAACTCAGGGACCCAGCACAAAGCAATACAGTTAGAAATTGTTCAATAAGTAACTGAACACTTGAACCAACCCTTAGCATCTTAGAGCAAATGAGTTTTCAAGTCTTCTCCTGCCAGTCTCTTTTCAATGGGGGACTGAACAAAGCAGCCAAGGGAAAAAGGACTAGTAAAAAGCTGTTTACTAAGGTGACCAACTTTTTTACAATGAAAAGGAGGACAAAAATAAATTGAAGAAAACAATATCATAAATAAAAGAAACATTTTATTCATTGCAACAATACACTATAATATGATAAATGCAGAATAAAAACATTTGTAACATTTGATATTGTAATTATGCTTACATGCCTATTAATTTTTAATAATAATTGTAAGAAAAAAGTACTTATTTAGATACACATCACACGCAATGAATCGACTCTGCATCACTCGAATATGGACATTTACAGATTGGTCTTCCAATATCAAAAAGGAGGACATGTAGGAGGACACTTTTCGAGGGAGGACAGAACTTACAAAAGGAGTGTCCTCCCTAAAGGAGGATAATTGGTCACCTTATTCTTATTTACCAACGTTCTTATTTCCCCGGACTGCCCTGAAGGATGCTAACCAAGTCCAATTCTGGTCCTGTACCTCAATCCAACTATTAATAATTTTCAATTAACTGAGATCCTTACTCTTTACCCCCCCCCTTCAATATTTAGAAAGAAAAGCTTTAAGAAAACAAGAAGAATTTTTAAAGAAAAAGAAACTTAAAATCACGTCTCAGAGTGGGCCCTTGACTAGATATAAATCCAAACTAACCTCCTAAAGCTCCTCTATGAATGTTTCCGGAAGTGCGTCCCAAGAAAACTCCTGCAGATGCTCTGAGAAAAGGGCTTCAGTAACAAAGTCTAGGACTCCTCCCTGTTTGAAATTCACAATGAACACAAGAAGGTTCTGAAGAGTCATTCAGTAAAGAAGCCTCTTTACCCTCCTTGATGGTGTCTCAGAACTCCTGAGAAACAGCTAGTAACATCTGTGAGTGAACTTGGAGACATGCTGCTCTCTACCACGTGGAAGACTCATTGGAGTTTATACCTATGAGGAGGTGGGAGGGGGTAATCGATCATTGATTATTCAAGAATATTCATAGTGTTTTCAGTAGAGGATTTTCTAAAGGATTTTTCAAAATAGTTATTGAATCAAATAGATAATTTCAAGAGAAATGCAAATTGAAACTGCTACAAGATTCTATTTCTCACCAAATGAATGAAAATAATGCCACTTGAGAACACATTCTGATGAGTCTATAGGAACATAGCATGCTCATAAAATGCAGGTAGTAGGGCAAAATGATCCAAGCCCTGTGGAGCAATTTGGCAAAATCTACAGAAATCACAAATATATTGATCTGTTGACCTAGCAATCCACCTTTGGGAATTTATCCTGTAGATATGGTGGTACATGTAGATATGTGCAAGGTTATATATTGAGGCATTGTTTGTAATAGCAAAATATTGGAAGTAAATCAACTATCTTAGGGGACTGGTTAAATAACTGTGGTTGCCACACAATAGAATAGTATACAGTGGGAAAAAATATGGATATGGAAATATATCTGGGATAAAGCATTATAAAATGAAAAAGTAAGCTTCAGAAGGTATATATGTCATGCTACTTTTTACTTAAAAAAAAGATTTTATTTATCTTAGAGAGGAGAAAGAGAAGTGGGGGGGAGGAGCAGGAAGCATTAACGCCCATATGTGCCTTGACCAGGCAAACCCAGGGTTTCCAACCAGTGGCCTCAGCATTCTTGGTCGATGCTTTATCCATTGCGCCACCACAGGTCAGGCCACACTTTTTACTTTTTGTTTAAGAAAAGGGAGGATAAGAATACTATTCACCAGTGAATAGTGCTGAAATATTGTTCAGCACTAAATGAAATGAGCTATCAAGTCATGAAAAGACATAAAACAAACAAGTGCATATTACTAAGTGAAAGAGGCCAATCTGTAAAGGCTATCCATATACATACTGTGTGATTCCAACTATAAGACATTCTGGAAAAGGCAACACTATGGAGACAATAAAAAGATCAGTGGTTGCGAGGCACTGGGGTGCGTGGGAAGGATGAAGGTGGAACAAAAGATTTTGGCCCTGGCCGTTTGGCTCAGCGGTAGAGCATCGGCCTGGTGTGCGGGGGATCGGGTTCGACTCCTGGCCAGGGCACATAGGAGAAGCGCCCATTTGCTTCTCCACTACCCCCCTCCTTCCTCTCTGTCTCTCTCTTCCCCTCCCGCAGCCAAGGCTCCATTGGAGCAAAGATGGCCCGGGCGCTGGGGATGGCTCCTTGGCCTCTGCCCCAGGCGCTAGAGAGGCTCTGGTCGCCGGCAGAGCGACCCCCCCGGAGGAGCAGAGCATCGGCCCATGGTGGGCAGAGCGTTGCCCCTGGTGGGCGTGCCAGGTGGATCCCGGTCGGGCGCATGCGGGAGTCTGTCTGACTGTCTCCCTGTTTCCAGCTTCAGAAAAATACAAAAAAAAAAAAAGATTTTTAGGGCAGTCCGAATACTCTGTGTGATTATCATGATGGCACATGTGTTCAAACTCATAGTATGTAAAACACCAGAGTGAACTGTAATGTGAGGTATGGATTCTGAGTTATTATCCTGTGGTATTGTGGCTCTCAGCTGAAATAAATGTACCCCTCTGGTGGGGCATATGGATAAGGGAGGAGGCTGTGGGTGTGTGCAAGCAAGCGTGTTGGGTAATCTCTGTACCTTTCTCTCAATTTCCTTGTGGACCTAAAACTGCTCTAAAATAATAAAGTCGTTACAAAAGGAAAAGTCATATCTGCTTGTGTTTGTATAAGGAAATACTGTTACAAAACACAAGACACCAATAAAAGTAGTCACCTAGAGAGGGTAAGGGGGAGTTTGTGGAAATAGGGACAAAGTTGAACTTGGCCCGAGCCCCTGGCTCCAGGAAAACAGTGAAGGTTAAAAAATCCCCTACCCCTGTTGTGTTCCAGGAAATAACAAAGTACCCCCTGCTGTCTGAAATAAGACCCATCTTCATTCTCCCTGGAGACTCGCATAAGACTGGACTGGATGACTCCCTTGTTTGCCTGTCCCCTTCCTTTTCTTTGAGACATTACTCAATTAATCAACATTCCCCCTATTACAATAGCCAGAATTATCTCTCAAATTGTGCAGCGCATTTTAAAGACAGGTTTGAGGATAGGGTGGGAGATTTCTCTGAATAAACCTCTTTATGTCAGTTTGATTTTTGAACCATGTGTGACTGTTTTGCCTACTTTAAAAACTTTAATTGAATTTAAAATACAAAACAAGCGGCCCTGGCTGGTTGGCTCAGCGGTAGAGCGTCGGCCTGGCGTGCGGGGGCCCCGGGTTCGATTCCTGGCCAGGGCACATAGGAGAAGCGCCCATTTGCTTCTCCACCCCCTCCCCTCCTCCCTCTCTGTCTCTCTCTTCCCCTCCCGCAGCCAGGCTCCATTGGAGCAAAAGATGGCCCGGGCGCTGGGAATGGCTCCTTGGCCTCTGCCCCAGGCACTAGAGTGGCTCTGGTCTCGGCAGAGCAACGCCCCGGAGGGGCAGAGCATCGCCCCCTGGTGGGCAGAGCGTCGCCCCTGATGGGCGTGCCGGGTGGATCCCGGTCGGGCGCATGCGGGAGTCTGTCTGACTGTCTCTCCCCGTTTCCAGCTTCAGAAAAAAAAAAAAAAAGGAAAAAAAATACAAAACAAGCAAAAGATATTTCTGATTAACTACTGGCTAAAATGAAAGTTCCATTAACAAAAATACCTCAGTTCCAGCATCCCAGTTAACTACTTCAGGATAGAAGTATGCCCTCTACTTCTGATTGATGAGGTGGTTGTTCACTTACACTTTCCAGGTTTTTCCTTCTTCATAAGTACTCTTGTAGCGAGAGAAAATAGAAAAGAAAAAGGGAAAGGCAGGAAGCAGGTCTGTCCTCTGATATATATTTTGTTTAGCCCCCATAGCTGATAAGATTCTTTACCAGGAGCACATAATCTCTCCTCCTATTGCAAAAGCCAAAGATGGTCATTTTCTCTTTTTTTTTCCCCTCCACATATTCCTGCCTTGGGTCTTCTTCCTCCTTCCCCTTCAGTTTTCATTAATATTTTGGAGGCTGGGCTTACATGTACCTCATGCATGTTCTATGCCCTTAATCACAGAATGGAACTTGGATGTGGTGGCTGTGCTTTGATGAGAAGTTCTAGAAAGGAGCACAACAATTTCCTGGAGGGAAGCTAGATCCCTGAGTGACCAGGAAGAGCAAGGCTATCCCGAAGACCTGGGCCATTTGCACTGAGACTATTACATGAGAGAAAAAGAAACTCCTTTTCTAAGCCACAGTATGGTTTAACTTTATCCTAATGAACACAGTTTCTTTTCAAGAAAAGCATGGTTTAACTAAGCACAGTATGGTTTAACTTTATCCTAATAAACACAGCTTCTTTTCAATGAAAAACCATATACATATACTATAGTACATAATTAGATAATCTCATAAGAAGCTTCCCAGTGCCACCTTTCATGAATCAAAGCCTAATTTTGCCACTTTAAAGGGTTATAGAGGCTTTGAAGCATAGCTGTGTTTATACAGCATATCATTGGACACAGCTGCAGTGCATTTGCTACTCTATGGCCTAATGGATAAGACCTGGACTTTGGGTTCAGCCCTCATAAATTCAATTCCAGGTTCTGCTCCTTACCACCTGTGACCTCGGGCAAATTGCTTAAACTGTCTGAGCCTCAACTTTCTTATCTATAAAATTCAAAGAATACTAGAAACTGTATTACAACCTGAGATAATTCAAAGAGAAATTCTTGACTAACAATAAATGCTCAATAAATTGTAGCTCTATCATTGTTGCTGTTATATTGTTAGCATGACTTTATCAAGAATATAAAACATGCCTGACTAGGCGGTGGTGCAGTGGATAGGGCGTCAAAATGTAACACAGAGGGCCCAGGTTCAAAAACCCAAGGTTGCCAGCTTGAGCATGGATTCATCCAGCTTGAACACAGGCTCACCAGCTTGAGCGCGGGGCTGCTGGCTTGAGTATGGGATCATAGACATGGCCCCTTGGTTGCTGGCTTGAGCCCAAAGGTCGCTGGCTTGAGCCCAACACTGGCTTGACCTAAGGGTCACTCGCTCTGCTGTAGCCACCTGGTCAAGGCACATATGAGAAAGCAATCAATGAACAACTGAGAGGCCACAACAAAGAACTGATGCTTCTCATCTCCCTTCCTGTCTGTCTGTCCCTATGTGTCCCTCTCTCTGTCTCTCTGTCTCTGTAAAAAAAGAAAGAGCCCTGGCTGGTTGGCTCAGCGGTAGAGCGTCGGCCTGGCATGCGGGGGACCCGGGTTCGATTCCCGGCCAGGGCACATAGGAGAAGCGCCCATCTGCTTCTCCATCCTTCCCAGATGGGCGCTTCTCCTGTGTGCCCTGGCCGGGAATCGAACCTGGGACTTCTGCACGCCAGGCCGACGCTCTACCACTGAGCCAACCAACCAGGGCCTATACTACTTTTTGTATAGACAAATTTTATCCAAAATTTAATTATCTCCTTTTTCTCATCATTTGAAAGAATTAATGGACAAAAAGCATCACAACAGATTGAAATCACTGCAAAGGGTGAGGCAAATAGATGTGGAAGAAACATTACTGTGTGATTCTCTTCTCCTTCCTGGGAATACCTGGAAAGAGAAGAGAATAAACTGTAAACTGAAGATAGATAACTACTCAAAAAAAAAACAAAAAAAAAAAAACAACAAAAACCCCCATATATATATACTACAGTACATAGAAAAAAATTAATTTAATAGACAGGTGATGGATTAGAAAAAATATTTTCAATGCATTTAGTAAAGGGTAAGATTTTTTACTTTAAGTTTCATTAAACTTTTTACTTAAAAAAGGCATTTTAAAAAGTAATCTAGCCTGACCAGACGGTGGTGCAGTGGATAGAGTGTTGGACTGGGATGTGGAGGACCCAGGTTGCAAATTAAAGACATTAGGTTGGCAAAAATAAAAAGAGAGAACACAGCTACTGCTTTTAGGAATATGTGGAAAGGGACACTCTCATATATTGCTAGTGGAGACATGATTTGTTACACTTTTGGAAAGCAGAATTAAAATAAAATATATACATACTCTATTTCTAGCAATCCACTCAGAAAAAAATTTCTGTTTAAATAACAGCACCATTGCCTGACCTGCAGTGGCGGTGGCGCAGTGGATGAATCCTCCACCTGGAATACTCCATCCAGGCACCTAGAGGAGCAGCTGTGGGGTGATGCTTTTCTCCCCGCCCCCTTCTCTCTCCCTCTCTCTCTAAAAAAATCAATAAATAAAATCTTTTTTAAAAAAAGAATGAGTTTAGATCTATACCTAATTTTGGATCTTCAAGACATAGTTTATATGAGACAGATGAAATTCATAGAATGGCCTGACCAGGCGGTGGCGCAGTGGATAGAGCGTCGGACTGGGATGCGGAGGACCCAGGTTCGAGACTCCTAGGTCGCCAGATTGAGCGCGGGCTCATCTGGTTTGAGCAAAAAAGCTCACCAGCTTGGACCCAAGGTCTCTGGCTCAAGCAAGGGGTCACTCGGTCTGCTGAAGGCCCGTGGTCAAGGCACATATGAGAAAGCAGTCAATGAACAACTAAGGTCTCGCAATGAAAAATTGATGATTGATGCTTCTCATCTCTCTCCCTTCCTATCTGTCTGTCTCTGACTCTCTCTCTGTCCCTGTAAAACAAACAAACAAAAAACCCAAACAAACAAAAAAAAAAGAAATTCATAGAATGGTCCATTACACACATATACCACAGAGCACAAATATATCAGATTAAAAAGAGCTAACCCCAAGCAATACAGTTTTCTAGTTGTGAGTGCCACAATAAAAGTAGCACATATGTATCCATTTGCATTAATATGTATAGACATATGCAAGATGGATAAAAGAATGGGTAACAATGGTTATCTCAGACCGAATGATGAGATTTCAGGTCATTATTACTTTCTTTCCTTATGTATTTACACAGTATATTGCTTTTAGTTTTGAGGTTTTGGTTTTGTTTGTTTTTTAGATATTTATTTATTCATTTTTAGAAAGAGAGGAGAGAGAGAGCAAGAGAGAGAGACAGAGAGAAGGGGCAAGAGCTTGAAGAGCTTGAAGCATCAACTCCCATATGTGCCTTGACCAGGCAAGCCCTGGGTTTTGAACTGGTGACCTCAGCATTCCCGGATCAACGCTTTATCACTGCACCACCATAGGTCAGGTCTAGATTTTTTTTTAAATTGTTACTTATGAAATCAGAAAAACAAATCTATTTTTGTTATGGGGCAAATAAATAAATGGATAAAAATTTTTATCCATCCAAGTTTTTAGTTAAATTAGATATTTAGGAAAATACATCAAATGTCATGGAAATACTTAAGTAATATTGAATAATCTAATATATTTATTAAATTTGACTTAAAGATATTTATGTAACTTTTTTTCACTTTGTTCTATTTACTTATGCATTCATAATTATGGTTGATTATTTTATATGCCCTGACCAGGTATTGAACCCACAACCTTGGCCTATCTGGACGATGCACTAACCAACTGAGCTACCCAACCAGAGCCTAAGAAACTTTTAAAGATTCTTCTTCCCAGTTGTTTGTTTGTTTACCACAGGTAATAAAATGTAACAAAAACGTTTATTTTAATTTGACCTGAGTTTTGTTTTTTTTTGAGAGAGAGAGAAATTTTTCACTGTGGTTCAAAAGAGCAATATTTGTTAAAGGGTTTACTTTCTTTTCATACTTCTAATGAAATCCATTAGTTTTCAACCTTCAGTGACCCACATGCTTATATCCTGGTGCTTTCCTCCAGGACTTGCTATTTAATGGTTTTATTCCCCCACCCTACTTCCTTAAATTTGATTGTACTTTTGTGGTAATCAAGTTACTATAACCAATTTAGAGTACTTTGTTTCACAGTGGCCTCAACACAAAGAATTTATAGTGCTTTCAGTTATTATCTTGTGAGTCTATTCATATGTATATGTAATTTCTTTTAAACAGATGAAAAGTTGTTTAGAAAAGCTAAATCATTATCCTGAAAAGAACTCAACCCCTTACACTAGAAAGTGATATTACAGGAAAGGATATTTAGCAGCAAAAGCACTACAAAAATAAACAGTAGTGATTAGACATGGTGCCCGGTGATGTGGGGCACTGTTTCAAACAGCTTCACTAGACACACGCACCACCTTTTTCTTTCTTCTGGCTCCCTTGGGCCTCTACATGGCAGTCCTCTTACCATTGTCTACCTACTTAGTCTTTTTCTATTTTTTTTTTGACTGAAACATCTTCATGGCTTTCTTGAGTATTATGTTCCAGTAACTTTTTTCTTTTACAATGACAGGGCTATTGGTATCTAGTTTTAAAGGTAGCCTCTATTTACTGACCTTGGTTTTGAAAAGCAAAAAGTATAGACTTGGCAGAATTTCTGGAACATTCTCTGATTGCTGGAAGGGACACGTTTGTATGAAGCTGTGGATCAGTTCAGTGCTCAATAGCTCCATTCCTCTTCTGGCTGTAAACCTCACTCTATTACGGGTTGTGGGTAGGACACTCCTTTGCCCCAGGGTCTACTCCCATTCTGCCTTTCTTGAAGCAAGAAAACTCATGCTCATGTCAAAAGTGGGATCTGCAATACTTATCCAATAGGGAAGTTGTGAAACTGAAGTTATGTTTGTATAACATTTTCCAACCCTTTGCTGAAAGAGCAGCGGAAATCCAATGTTAGTCTTGTTGCTATGGCCATCATGATTCATTTTGCTTCAGTGATGCAACAGGTAAACAAATAATGGTTGTTTACGATCAAGATAAGTTTGAGATTTGCATAGGACTTGAAGCAAATAATTGTCACCTATCTTTTCTTAACAAAAATCTTATTCAAATGGCTCTCTGTAATGACTAGATATCAACACTTTTTCCCATCAGAAAATCTGTTTTGATGCTGTGGAAAATTCCACTTGCTCTCTGCAGTTTCCTTATTGACAAGGGCTATCAGGCTTTCCAAGAGGGTCTTATCTGCAAGCTGCAGCAGTGACTGAGTGAGCTGCCAAACAGGTTCAGTGGGATTACACAGCTGCCTGGGAGCTGGAAGCCAGGCTGGGTGAGCTCCCTGCTTTATTCTCCTTTCAAGGCCTGCAGGCTTTGACCTGTAACTAGGTGCCTAAACAAGGTCTAATCTGTCACACAAATATGCCTTAGTAAAAGTGGGCATGCCCCTTATTACCTGGTTTAGCAACAATCCCAAAACATATACTTAGAGAGGTACTTATATAAATTGCTATACTTGAAACTATGCCTGGTATTTCTCTAAACTCTGTGTAAGAGATGATACAATGATTCAAATTTTATTTATAGCAGCCAATGGGAACAAGTCCCCTTCTAAGCCCCAGCTCCCAAGAGTAACCCTAAAACAACAAACCAACACGTGCACTCGATAGATGACCTTTAGGCTGAGCTCAGTGTTCTGTTCTTGGGGATTATGTTCTACTCATTGGAGATGATTTTTAGATGACCTAGGGATGGCTCTGCCTACCATAATTTATGGTCTTAATGTTTCCATTTAAAAGTATTTCCATTTTATAGTGTTTTCTTGATAGCTCAGAGAACTGTTTTCAATTTGGAGGGAAAGAAATCTCTAAAATTGAAGTGATCTTTCATATTCATAGCTGAAGAGTAAATTCCTAGCTAAAATTTGCTCTAAAACGGATATAGATTAAGTAGCAAATTAAAGGTGTTATAAAAATGTAAGTTATTATTATGAAGGCCACTGGCAGTTTATTTGGGGAAAAAGGTAATTAGAAGAGAGATTAGGGCTTCCATTCAACAAGTAATGTAAATATTTTTACATATCTCCAGCAGTTAGCACTTTCTATTAACAAAAACCCTTATCATAATATTTTTTGTCTTTTGAAGTGGGCAGAACAACTAGGTCATTCTGTTCTGGGCTCAGTTTATTATCATGAATGATATTCAAACTATTAAAAGATTATCTCCCTTAATGTGCATTTCATTGACTATTTATTAATGTTAATAGTCTATAAACAAAACAGAAGTTATTTTTTAAAATATTTAACATTTAATAGATATAGTAAGGTACCCTCTTCTTAAGTGATATACTTTAATAGCACTGGCTCCCTTGTGGTAGAAATAGTTAACTATTCAATGTTGAATAATGACTTATTTACCCCCCTTCTTTTCTTTTTTATGAGACTTCCCTGAGGAAGTCTTATTTTCTAAAATCTATTTATTGATTTGAGTGGAGGGGAGAGAAGTATCAACGAGTTGTTTTAATTAATTGTTCCATTTAGTTGTGTACTCATTGCCTTGACCAGGGATCAAACCCCATGACGTTGGTACGTGGGGAGGACACTTTACCACTGAGTCACCTGGCCAGGGCTACCTCCCCCCCCCCCCTTTTTTTTAAGGAGAGACACAGAGAGGCAGAGACAGAGACAGACAGGAAGGGAGATAGATGAGAAGCATCAGTTCGTAGTTGCGGCACTTTTAGTTGTTTATTGATTGCTTCTCATATGTGCCTTGCCTGGGAGGGCTCAAGCCAGGCCAGTGACCTCTTGCTCAAACTAGTGACCTTGGGCTTCAAGCCAGTGACCTTTTGCTCAAGCCAGTGACCATGGGATCATTTTGATGGTCTCACACTCAAGCCAGCTACCCAGGGTCCTCAGTGTCCCAGGTCGACTCTCTACCCACTGCGCAACCACCTGGTCAGGTTTTCTCCCCTTTCCTCCTTTTTTAAAGAGTCTTTTTGAAGATATTATTCAGAGGCTTTGATTCAAGTTGGAGTAACTTTACAATTATCTGCTCCCATCATTAGCTCTGTTGGAGGAAGATGGCAAATATTGTCAGGTTGTCAGATTTTAATAGTTGCTACAAATTTAATATTAAGTGAACAACTTTGAAACAATTTGTAACAACTTGAACTAATATGTGCCCTGTTTAACAATTTCAGAAATCTATTTTTTCTCATAGTCTCAGCCCGATTCATGTTAAGACCCTGCCTTTAGCCTCATTCCTCTTCCATTTTTTCTTTTGTTCATTCATTCTCCAGGTATTGACCACTTGCCATGCTCTGGAAATAGAAAGAACAGTATTTGAGCTGAAACTTGAAGAATAATTTGGGTTCTATCTGTGCTTCATTGCTGCCCCCAGGGAGCTACCACCTTGTTGGGGAGATAGACAGTAAATAAGTAAAATATGTCAATTAAAGAGATAATTACAGCCTGACCAGTGGTGACACAGTGGATAGAGTATCGACCTGAGATGCTGAGATCTCAGGTTCGAAACCCCAAGGTCGCTGGCTTGCACGGGCTCACCAGCTTGAGCACAGGGTCGCTCGTTTGAATGTGGAATCATCGACATGATCCCATGGTCACTGCCTTGAGCCCAAAGGTCACTACTGGCTTGAAGCCCAGCGTCACTGGCTTGAATCCAGGGTTGCTGACTCAAGCAAGCACTGACTGGCTCACCTGGAGCCCCCCAGTCAAAGAATATATAAGAAGCAATCAGTGAATATTTAAAGTGATGCAACTATGAGTTAATGCTTCTCATCTCTCTTCTTTCCTGTCAGTCTGTCTATCTCTCTTTTTCTAAAAAATAAAAAGAAAGAAAGATAATTACAGTTTGTGATATCTGTTATGACCAGAGACTCTTTGTTGCAGTACCATTGAGCTGAGACCTAAAGGAGGAGCAAGAGCCAGCCATGTGTTCTCTGCAAAGAATTCCTATGTCAGATCCCTGAGCAGGAAGTGGTTTGCAGATCTGAGAAATAGGAAGGTAGCCAGCTAGGCTGCTGGAGAGTGAGTGGGAGAGTGGTATGAGGTGCTGATGGAAAGGCAGGCAGAAGCCACATCATACAGTCATGTAGGCCCTTGCAGCCTGAGGAAGGACATTTGGAATGCATTCTATGAGCAATAAGACCCCAAGGACTTGTTCACCTGACCCTGAATGCATAGAAGCAGGCATTTGGGGTCAAGGGTCACATGCAAAGATGTGAAGATATAAAAATTGTGCTAAAATTGTTAAAATTCAGGAAAAAGTCCACATTTAAAACCTTGTGTGGAAGTGGATATGATGATTAAATCAAGCAACCTTCTACACCAAAATTCTGTCACTAGTCAAAAATTAGATGACAGCACCTTAAGTCTTTGGGACATTGCACTATGCCAGTGGAACCAAACCCATATAGTTTTTTAAATTTAAAAAAATTTTTAGTTACATTTGACATTCATTATTAATTAAGTTCAGGTGTACAGCATGGCAGCTACACACATATATAATTTAGGAAGTGATCCCCTGGATAAGTTTAGTGCCCACCTGGCACCATGAGGGTCAATGCCGGACATGGCCCTTCCTCTCCCAGCCGCACTACACCATGGTCACGGATCCTGACCAAGGGCCGTGAGATAAAGTCAGTAAAACTGTAACTAAGGTTTTACTAAGAACAATGGAACTGAGTCACCAGATATATATCAAGGAGGGACAATAAAGAACGGCATGCACTCTTCCCCCTACCCCCTGCTGACCTGCTCGCTTGCACATAGACAAAAAATTTTGCTTGAGTAACTGCCTGGGGCTTAGCTATTTAAATGGCAACCCCTGCAGAGGGTCACAGAACTTTCGTCAACTGGCCACCATTGGTGCTGCCCCTGTATAAAAGTAATAAAGACTTTGTCTGCTCCATATGGTCCTCCTTGTGGCTTCTTTGGGATCCCACAACAACACCAGATCCATTTTTGGGGTCTCGACCTCCTACGTTACACACCATACATAGTTATTATACTATTGTTAACTACAGTGTGTCCATAAAGTCATGGTGCACTTTTGACCGGTCACAGGAAAGCAACAAAAGATGATAGAAATGTGAAATCTGCACCAAATAAAAGGAAAACCCTCCCAGTTTCTGTAGGATGATGTGGCAGCATGTGCGCATGTGCAGATGATGATGTAACACCATTATACAGCAGAGCAGCCCATGGCCATGCCAGTTGAGATGTGGATGGTACAGAGGAAAGTTCAGTGTGTTCTGTGGCTCCATAAATTAGAATCCGTGACCAAAGTGCAACGTGAATATCAGTGCATTTATAACGAAGTGCCACCACATAGGAATAACATTACTCGGAGGGATAAGCAGTTGAAGGAAACCGGCAGTTTGGTGGAGAAACCCCGTTCTGGTAGGCCATCAGTCAGTGACGAGTCTGTAGAGGCTATACAGGATAGCTACCTAAGGAGCCCTAAAAAAATCTGTGCGTGCGTGTGCTTGACAATTACACCTAAACAAGACTACAGTTCATAAGGTGTTAAAGAAACATCTCTGTTTTATGGGGTAAAAATTGTGGCTGTTGCACGCTATCAAACTGGTAGATAGACCCACACGATGCACGTTTGCTACAGATTATGCTTCATGAAATCGACAATGATGCAAGATTTTTGCAGAGGATTGTGTTTAGCAATGAGGCGACCTTCCATATCTGTGGACATGTTCATCACTATAACGTCCGAATATGGGCTGCTAAACATCCTCATGCCTACGTTCAGTACGAACGTAACACCCCTAAAGTGAACGTGTGGTGTGGCCTGATGCATGATAAGATGACAGGCCCATTTTTTTTTTGCGGAGCAAAGTCCTATCTTTGTTGGGTTTTTTTTTTACAGAGACAGAGTGAGAGTCAGAGAGAGGGACAGACAGACAGGAATGGAGAGAGATGAGAAGCATCAATCATCAGTTTTTTGTTGTGACACCTTAGTTGTTCACTGATTGCTTTCTCATATATGCCTTGACCGTGGGCCTTCAGCAGACCAAGTAACCCCTTGCTTGAGCCAGCGACCTTGGGTCCAAGCTGGTGAGCTTTGCTCAAACCAGATGAGCCTGCACTCAAGCTGGCGACCTCGGGGTCTCGAACCTGGGTCCTCCACATCCCAGTCCGATGCTCTATCCACTGCGCCACCGCCTGGTCAGGCCAAAGTCCTATCTTGACACGTTGGAATTGTATGCAGTACCACAATTTCCAGAAGGTGTCATCTTTCAACAGGACAGCACTCCTCCACACTACGCCACTATTGTTCGTGAGTTTCTGGATAGAACATTCCCCCGGCGGTGGATAGGCAGGGATTCTGTCAAGCCATGGCCACCACGATCCCCGGATCTGACGTCCTTAGACTTTTACTTTTGGGGTTATGTGAAGCAACATGTGTACATTGAACGTATCAACAACATTAATCACTTAAAACAGAGAATCACAGACGTTATTCACTCTGTTACACCAGACGTCCTTACCCGTGTGTGGCAAGAACTTCACTATCGTTTGGATGTATGCAGGGCAACAAATGGAGCCCACATCGAACTGCACTGAATAGGTATGAAACTGGGAGAGTTTTCCTTTTATTTGGTGCAGATTTCACATTTCTATTGTCTTTTGTTGCTTTCCTGTGACCGGTCAAAGTGCACCATGACTTTACGGACACACGGTATATTCCCTAGACCAGAGATTTTAAACCAGTGCCCTGCTGCATACTGATGTGCTGCAAGAATTTTTAAAACATGCAATACCTAACTATTTAGTCAGGAGCACTGACCTCTTTTTCCTTAGATTGTTGAATAAAATAATGACAACATCCAACACAATAGTCATCCAGTGAGGATAAATCAGAATTATACCTATTTTTTTGTCAGGTCAGCAAAAAATATATTTTTTTGGTGTGCTGCAGAATTTAAGTAATTAGTTTATATATGCTATGAGATGAAAAAAGTTGAAAATAACTATCCTGTACAATACTTTACATCCATGAGACCAAACCCATTTTTAGTTTTTTTGAAATCAATTTATCATGCTCAGAGGACATATTAACTGAACCAAGTGAGAATCTTTGATCCATTGCTTGTCTTTTAAAAGACACAGAACAATATCATTCCTTTCCTTTTCTCTGGCTACAGATGATCAGGAATCATTAATGATCCTTTTTATTTCCATTGGTTCAGAACCAACTGCCTATCTATGAGCACAGGAGATAATTTATGGTGAAAGTATCAATTTCTATGTGTCAAAATTGTATTACCAAGATAAAATTTTAAATTTCTAGGATGTTTAAGTACTCAGAGAGAAACATATTGTTTTTCTAAAAACTTTTCTTTTTTCTTTTCTTAAGTGAAAAACAGGGAGTCAGAGAGACAGACTCCCACATGCACCCCAACTGGGATTATCCAGCAAGCCCCCTATGGGACAATGCTCTGCCCATCTGGAGCTGTTGCTTCGTTGCTCGGCAACCAAGCTATTTTAGCACCTGAGGTGAGGCCATGGAGCTCTCTTCAGTGCCCAGGGCCAACTTTCTCCAACCAAGCTATGGCTGCAGGAGAGCAAGAAAGAGAGAGAAGGGAAGGGATGGAGAAGCATATGGTCGCTTCTCCTGTGTGCCCTGAGTGGGAATCGAACCCGAGACATCCACATGCTGGCTGACATTCTACTGCTGAGTCAACTGGCCAGGGCCAAAACCTTTCATTAAATTATGAGTTCAGTTTCAGCCTTTCAACTAGCTGTGAATCACTTGATTGATCTAGATGAAGACCTGCTCCACATCTTCCCAAAGGGAGATTTCTGGTGGGCTCTTCCTTGATTGCCACTTCAGTTATAACTTATCAGCCTATTTCCCCTTTGCTCTTCTGTCTTGACTGGTCATTGACCTCATTCAGTTTTCTTGGTTTTTTAGCCTACCAAACTCCCGGTGTTTCTCCAAGAGCAGTTTTGGAATGTTTACACGGAGAACTAGTTTATAGTTTGGCTCATTCTTTTGTTAACATAATGCTAGGGGGTGAAATCTTTGCTTCCCTTCAACCTTGACAAGTCTTGGCATTAACTGCTATTTACTTCATGCAATTTCCATTTGGGGTAAAGCCCTCACTTCTCTTTTCATACACAGCCTTCCCTCAGACACTCCTCCCAACTACATATTAAACCTGTCTTCCTTTTAGCCAGCAGCTAACCCCACATTTTTTATCAGAACAGATCCTTTGCTGTTCTCAAGCACATTCTGTACTCTCCCACCTCTGTGCCTTGGCTCATGCTGTTGTTCTACTAGTGGAGTGACTGAGTAGACTCTCAGCTGTTTGTAAGTAACCACGTCAGCCCTGATGAGGGGAAAACATCCTCTTTCTTCAACCAGATAGTTTCCTCGAAGGAATGAAGGAGAAGCAACAAAAATAGTATCTATCTAGACAAATATAATAAACTATTTTTTCTTCTTAAATTATTCAAAACATATTTGATGGTAACAAGCAAAAAGTATAACATTATCTGATGAGGTTTCAATGTATGCACATGTAAGAGATAAGACAATTACGTAAAAGGAAAGGGTAAGAGGACCTATATGTTGGTAGACTGCTACAATCCACTTGAAGTGGTAAAATATTGATTTTTTTTTTTTTGGTATTTTTCTGAAGTTGGAAACGGGGAGGCAGTCAGATAGACTCCCACGTGCGCCTGACTGGGATCCACCCGGCACACCCACTAGGGGACGATGCTCTGCCCATCTGGGGTGTCACTCTGTTGTGACAGAAGTCATTCTAGTGCCGAGGCAGAGGTCACAGAGCCATCCTCAGCCCCCGGGACAACTTTGCTCCAATGAAGCCTCTGCTGAGGGAGGGGAAGAGAGAGACAGAGAGGAAGGAGAGGGGGAGGGGTGGAGAAGCAGATGGGCGCTTCTCCTGTGTGCCCTGGCCAGGAATCAAACCCGGGACTCCTGCACACCAGGCCGACGCTCTACCACTGAGCCAACTGGCCAGGGCCAAAATATTGATTTTAAGTAGACTGAAAAGTTATATATATTGTATCCCTAGAGAAACCAACTTTAAAAAACTCTACAGAGTAAAAATTAGCATAGTTAAGTTAAAATAAAATACTAAGAAAGGTTCAAAAACCTAAAAAAGGGAGAAAAAGGAAAACAAGGGTCACACAAAAAATAAGTAATCAAATGGTAAACCTAAATTCAAAGATATAATTAAATTAAATGTAAGTTAAATGAATGAATACTCTTTCTTTTCTTACTTAGAAATTAAATTTAGTGGGGTGACATTGATTAATAAGAGTACATAGGTTTTTAGGTAAACATTTTTTTAAAAGATCTCATTTATTGATTTTAGAGAGAGGAGAGGGGGGGGTGGGTAGGGAGGAGCAGGAAACATCAACTCATATACCTAGGCAAGCCCAATGTTATTTTTTTTCTTTTTTTACAGAGTCAGAGAGAGAGTCAGAGAGAGGGATAGAAAGGGACAGACAGACAGGAATGGACAGAGATGAGAAGCATCAATTATCAGTTTTTCATTGTGACACCTTAGTTGTTCATTGATTGCTTTCTCATATGTGCCTTGATCGTGGGGCTACAGCAGACTGAGTAACCCCTTGATCAAGCCAGCAACCTTGGGTCCAAGCCAGTGAGCTTTTGCTCAAACCAGATGAGCCCGTGCTCAAGCTGGTGACCTCGAGGTGTCGAACCTGGGTCATCTGCATCCCAGTTCGAGGCTCTATGCACTGCGACACTGCCTGGTCAGGCAAGCCCAAGGTTTTAAACTGGCATTCCAGGTTCAATGTTCTTTCTTCTGCTCCACCACAGATCAGACTCAGGTAAACATTTCTATAGCATTTGAACTGTTGATTGCGTTATATGCCCATCACCCAAAGACAAATCATTTTCTGTCACGGTATATTTGTCCCTCTTTACTCCCCTTCCCTCTACACCCCTCTCCCTGGTAACCACTTCATTTTATCTATGTCCTTGAGTCTCATTTAAATCCCACATATGTGTGAAATTATATAGCTCTTAACTTTTTCTGATTTATGTATTTTATAATACTTAGTATAATGTTTTTAAGGTTCATCAATGTTGTCGTAAATGGCAATATATAGTCATTTCTTATGGCTGAGGAGTATTCCATAGTATATATGTGCCACATCTTCTTTACCCAGTCCTCTATCGAGGGACACTTTGGTTGTTTCCATGTCTTGGCCGCTGTGAATAATGCTGTGATGAACGCAGGGGGGCATATGTCTTTGTGTACCCATTCTTTGAGTTATTTTGTATAGATACCCAGAAGAGGGATTGCTGGGTCATATGGTAATTCTAAAAAAAGGGGAGAAAAGTAAAAGCAAAGAGCACACAGAAAATAAGTAATAAAATGGTAAACCTAAATCCAAATGTATAAATAATTATATTAAATGTGAATTGAATAAATGAATACTCTAATCCAGGGGTTCCCAAACTTTTTACACAGGGGGCCGGTTCACTGTCCCTCAGACCGTTGGAGGGCCGGACTATAAAAAAAACTATGAACAAATCCCCATGCACACTGCACATATCTTATTTTAAAGTAAAAAAACAAAACGGGAACAAATACAATATTTAAAATAAAGAACAAGTAAATTTAAATCAACAAACTGATCAGTATTTCAATGGGAACTATGCTCCTCTCACTGACCACCAATGAAAGAGGTGCCCCTTCCGAAGTGCGGTGGGGGCCGGATAAATGGCCTCAGGGGGCCGCATGCGGCCTGGAGGCTGTAGTTTGGGAAGGAACCCCTGCTCTAATCTTTCTTTCTAAAGAAACAACTCAAGTTTTTTTCCAGTATCATTTCTGTTTGAAGAATTTTCTTTAAAAATTCTTTCAGAGCAGGTTCACTGCCAAGGAGTGATCTTAGTTTTTCTTCATTTGAAAATGTTTTTATTTCACCTTTATTCCTAAACGGTATATAGAGAAGTATATATGATTCTGGGTTAAGTTTTTCAACATTTAAAAATGTTATGTCACTTTCTTTTGATCTTCGTGGCTCTGATGAGAAATCTGCTATCACTTGAATCATAGTCTGATAATAGATAATGAATAATTTTTCTCTGGCTACTTTTAAGTTGTTTTTCTTTGTAGTTTGTAGTAGCTTGTTTATGATGTCTGGGCATGGATTTCTTTGGCTATATCTTGTTTGGAGTTAGCTGAATTTCTTAAATTTCTATGTTTATGTTTTTTTGTCACACTTGAGAAGTTTTCAGTCATTACATCTGCAAATATTTTTCCAGTATCACACTCTTCTCTCTGAGACTCTGATGACGTGAATGTTAGACCTTTTGTTATTAACTGACTGACCCCTGAGGTTCTGTTTATTCTTCTAAAAATCTTAGGGAGAGAAAGAGAGAGAAAAAAACAATGATTTTTTGTTCTATTAATTTATGCATTTATTGGTTGATTCTTTTTTCTTTTTTCTTTTTGTATTTTTCTGAAGTTGGAAAGGGGAGGCAGTCAGACAGATGCCCGCATGTGCCCGACCGGGATCCACCCACCATGCCCACCAGGGGGCGATGCTCTGCTCATCTGGGGTGTTGCCCTGCTGCATCCAGAGCCATTCTAGCGCCTGAGACAGAGGCCATGGAGCCATCGTCAGCGCCCAGGCCCACTTTGCTCCAATGGAGCCTTGGCTGCGGGAGGGGAAGAGAGAGACAGAGAGGAAGGAGAGGGGGAGGGGTGGAGAAGCAGATGGGCGCTTCTCCTGTGTGCCCTGGCCAGGAATCAAACCCGGGACTCCTGCACGCCAGGCTGACACTCTACCACTGAGCCAACCGGCCAGGGCCTATTGGTTGATTCTTGTATGTGCCCACAACCTTGGTACATTGGGACAACACTCTAACCAACTAAGCTACCCAGCCAGGGCCTAAAAATCATTTTTTCTCTGTTGTACAGATTGGAAAATTCCTACTGATATATCTTAAAGTATACTGATTCTTTCTTGCTATCTCCATTCTTTGGAGCCTATGCATTGAAGTTATTATTTTTTCTTTTTTCATTTTTCCGAAGCTGGAAACGGGGAGGCAGCCAGACAGACTCCCGCATGCGCCCGGCCGGGGTCACCCGGCATGCCCACCAAGGGGCGATCTTCTGCCCCTCTGGGGCGTCGCTCTGTTGCATCCAGAGCCATTCCAGCACCTGAGGCAGAGGCCACAGAGCCATCCCCAGCGCACGGGCCATCTTTGCTCCAATGGAGCCTCGGCTGCGGGAGGGGAAGAGAGAGACAGAGAGGAAGGAGAGGGTGAGGGGTGGAGAAGCAGATGGGCGCTTCTCCTGTGTGCCCTGGCCGGGGATCGAACCCGGGACTCCTGCACGCTCTACTGCTGAGCTAACCGGCCAGGGCCTGAAGTTATTTTTTTATTTAGTTTATTGTCATTGTGTTTTTCATTTCTAAAATTTCCATTTAGTTCTATTTTTTTGCTTAATTTTTATATTTTATTATTCTAAGAGTGTAACAGTTTAAACATTTATATAACAAGCTGTTTTAAAGTCTTTGTCAGGTAATTCTAACATTTGTTTCATCATAGTATTGGTATCTATTGATTTTCTTTGCCCATGCAAGTTAAGATCTTCCTAGTTCATTGTACCCTGAGTAATTTTGGATTGTATCCTGAATGTATTGAATATTACTTTCCAAAACCCTGGGTCTTGTTTAAACCCTAAAGAGAATGTTGATTTAAAAAAAATCAGTCTGACTAGGTTAAGGCTTCAAGTTTCAATTCACCTTCTGTGGGCTGTGGTTCCACTGTCAGCTCAGCAATTCAAGTCTTTGCAGCACTTTTCAAGTTTGTCCCACATATAGGTCATCTTGTGATCAGTTGGGATAAGGGGTGGTATCTCTGTTAGTTCAGTTCTCAAAGTCATTGTTAGATGGATCAGAATCAGATGCACATATATATAGTTCAGTGGTGAGCCCAGCAATTGATATACAATCTGTCTAAATCTGTTCCAACCTCTATAACAAGAATACCACAGGCTGGGTGGCTTCAACAACAGTTTATTTATCAAAGTTATGGAGGCTGGGGAATTCAAGATCAAGGCACTGGCAGATTTTGTGTCTGATGAGGGCCCACATCCTAGTTAATAAATGGCTGTCTTCTTTCTGTTATGGAAGGAAAGGGGTGAGGGAACTCTCATGGGTCTCTCTTTTGTGTGTGTGTGTGTGTGTGTGTGTGTGTGTGTGTGTGTGTGTGTGTCAGAGAGAGAGAGAGAGGAGAGATGAGAGACAGAGAGAGGAACAGACAGAGACAGACAGACAGGAAGGGAGAGATGAGAAGCATCAATTCTCAGTTGCAGCACCTTCATTGTTCATTGATTTCTTTCACATATGTGCCTTGATGGGGGGGGGCGCTCCAGCTGAGCCAGTGACCCCTTGCTCAAGCCAGTGAACTTGGGCTCAAGCTAGTGACCTTGGGGTTGAAACCAGCAATCTTTGGGCTTAAGCCAGAGACCATGGGGTCATGGCTATGATCCCACACCAAAGCCAGTGACCCTGTGCTCAAACTAATGATCCCGTACTCAAGCTGGCAACCTCGGGGTTTCGAACCTGGGTCCTCTGTGTCCCAGTCCAATGCTGTATATACTGTGCCACCGCCTGGTCATGCTAGTCAACCTTTTCATACCTACGGTCCACTTTTGTATCTCTGTTAGTAGTAAAATTTTCTAACCGCCCACCAGTTCCATAGTAATGGTGATTTATAAAGTAGGGAAGTAACTTTACTTTATAAAATTTATAAAGCAGAGTTACAGCAAGTTAAAGCATATAATAATAATTACTTACTAAGTACTTTATGTCGGATTTTTGCTAAGTTTGGCAGAATAAATCTTTATTTATTATTATTATTATTTTTTTTTTTTTATAGAGACACAGAGAGAGTTGGAGTGAGGGATAGACAGGGACAGACAGACAGGAACAGAGAGATGAGAAGCATCAATCATTAGTTTTTCGTTGTGACACCTTAGTTGTTCATTGATTGCTTTCTCATATGTGCCTTGACCACGGGCCTTCAGCAGACCGAGTAACCCCTTGCTTGAGCCAGAGACCTTGGGTCCAAGCTGGTGAGCTTTTTGCTCAAACCAGATGAGCCGCGCTCAAGCTGGCAACCTCGGGGTCTCGAACCTGGGTCCTCAGCATCCCAGTCCGATGCTCTATCCACTGCGCCACCACCTGGTCAGGCCTGAATAAATCTTTATAAAACAACTTACTATAGTTAAATCTTATCTTTTTATTTATACTTTGGTTGCTCTGCTACCGCCCACCATGAAAGCTGGAATGCCCACTAGTGGGTGGTAGGAACCAGGTTGACTACCACTGGGCTAGGGTCTCTTTTATAGGGACACTAATCCCATTCACGGGATCCACACTCATGGTTCCTAAAGGTTCCATCTCCTAATACTATCACGATGGGGGTTATGTCTCAACATATGAATTTTGGGGAGACATAAGCATCCAGTCCGTGGTACAGTCTCTCAGGTTCTTTTTAGTACCCTGGTGTTTCGTCTTTTTGTCCTTGGGCTACTCAGTCAAAGCATTTCCTCTCTCTGCTGCCTATTTCTATGACTGTGCTAGCATCCATGGCCAAGGAGCAGAGGATGAAAAGAGAAAAAGGCAATGGGGCTTTGTCCCACCATTTTCAGGCCACAGCTCCATAAATCAGAGAAAAGTTTTCTTTCCTTAGAGTGTTAGCTGCCGTTGGCTCCTATTGTGTCCTCCAGCATCACCATGCCTGCACTGCTTAGGAGCTGGAGAACAGCAGCACAGAGAGAAGCAGAAAAAAACGCAGGGATTTCTTCACTTTCTCAGAGTGTGGGAGTTCCTTTCCACTTTCATGAGAGCGACTGGAGGGCTTCTCCTAGAGCTCTCCCTACTGGAGGCACCAGTGCCCACTTCCAGATGTGGGGCTTCTTTGCCTTCAGGTCAAGAAATACCAGGAAAAAAAAAAGTTAAACTCACCACCAGTTTGGTGGTCCTTTGAACTATGATCTTCCCCAATCCACCTGCTGCTATGTACTTTTCAGAGTTCTCAAATAGGTGATGCGTGTATTCTGTCCATGTTTATAATTAAGATAAGAGTGTATATTTAACCCAAAACACTAGTTGGCTTTTTTGCTTTGCAGATATTTTATTGTACTTATTATGACTGCATTTTAGGAGAAACAATCTGGACTTGTGTATGTTTGGTTTTCATTAATAAGTTTTTATCTGAGCAAGAATTCTCTTGTTTCTCCCTGCCTGTAGTATGTGAACCAACTATAACTGTGATTCCTATATTAAATATGTATTTATTTAATTTACTCCTGAGGTTAACAGAGACATAAAACTTCTCATACCTCCAGGCAGTCTTGACTTATGCGTTGAACTTTGTTTAGGAGCTTTGTTCCCTTTTATTTGGACAATCTTTATGTAATTATGCCATTGCTGACTGGTATGCATAGTAAAAAAAAAAAAAAGAAGAAGAAAGGAAAGAAAGAGAAAGAGTTTTCAGATTAATGACTTTCTTCTGCATGTAAAAAAAACCTTTTTCCAGTGTAATTTCACAGAGATTCTGGTAGATATGACATTCCCTATTGGGTCATTTGAAATTTTTGTTATAAAGTAAGTCCTTACTTTTACTTTCCTCAGACATGTTAGATCAGATACACTAGCAAATACCATGTCAACGTTTATAATAAAACCTCATGCTTTAATTGTCCTGGATTTACCAGAATACCAGTTTACTATTACTAATGATATTGTTGAAATATTGAAAAACATAGTTTCCCAGCAGCAACTATACTTTGTATAAAGTTGAATTCCACTGTAATAGCTCTGTGTTGTGCGCGCGCACGTGTGTGTGTGTGTGTGTGTGTGTGTGTGTGTGTGTGTGTGTGTAGGGGAGTAATATGAGCTTGTTTTTGGTTTCACTTTGCTTTTCAATGTTTACCAAGTTATCTATAATTGTAAAGAAAGAATCACTTCCATCAGATAAAAAATACTTTTATTTATTTTTTATTTTATTCCTTTTTATTGAATTTTTTGGGGTGACACTGGTTAACAAAATTATACGGGTTTCTGGTGCACATTTCTACAACACATCATCTGTACACTGTATTGTGTGTTCACTACCCCAAGCCAAATCTCTGGACATTATCATTTTTCTCTCTATAACCTCCTTCACCTCCACCCCACCTCACCCCTGCAGTTACCACACTGCTGTCCAGGTCCATGAGTTCTTTTATTTTATTTTTCCAAGATAGAGAGAGAGACAGGAAGGGAGAGAGATAAGAAGCATCAACTCATAGTTGGGTCATTTTAGTTGCTCATTGATTGCTTCTCATATCTGCTTTGACTGGAGGTAGGGGGGATCCAACCAAGCCAGTGACACCTTGCTCAAACCAGCGACCTTTGGGCTCAGGCCAGGGACACTCAAGCCTGCGACACCATGCTCAAGCCAGCTACACCACACTCAAGTCGGCTACACCACATTCAGGCCGGTGACGTTGGGGTTTCAAATCTGGGACCTCAACATCCTGGGTGGACACTCTATTCCCTGCACCACTACCAGTCAGGCCATGTCCATGAGGGGTTTTTTTCCCTTTTTTCCCAATCCCTCCACACTTCTCTCCTAGCCCCCACCTTTTCAACAGCTGTCAGCCTGTTCTCTATGAGTCTGTTTACTCATATGTGGAAACTAAACAACAAAATGAATTAACAAGCAAGTAAAAAATGCTTTAAAAAATGAAAGCATTTGTATTAAAAGCTTGGATAACTGGGCTTGGATCCTCCTTAGGTCTGAATGAATAACCATGATGAAATGGCACCCTCCTTCTCTGGTTGCTGTCTCTGCACTGGTACAATCATTGGCGGACCTGACTGATTCCGGTAGGCACTGCATTTGGATGCTGATGTAGATGTGTGAGATCAAGTTGTCTTTGCATGAAGGTCTTTAGTGTTTTTGTTGTTGCTATTGTTTTGAGCAACTACTGAGTTTTTATAGGGTTCTAACCCTTAGTTAACCATCACAGTGTTGATAATGACTCTATGTGCTCTGCTCTTCTCTTAATTAAGGGATCAAACTGTCTGGTGTCTCTTCTAAACACACTAATCCCATCAGACCAGGGCCCCACCTTCAGAACTTAATTACATCCCAAAGGCCCCATCTCCAGATTTTTCCAGGTTTTTTCTTACTGGGCTTTAATATATGAAATTCAGTGAGACACAAATATTCAGTCTGTAACGTCACTTGAATGTGTTTCTTGAACTCTACCATTTCTGCACTGAATAAACATTTCTGACCTTACATATACTATGTCCTACTTTCTTGTATGTGTCATAATTGATCAGTGTACCAAAATTTAAAATAGCACCTGAAATAAAATTGGGTTTTGGGTTTGATCCCCAATCAGGGCACATACAGTAAAAATAAATAAATAAATAAATAAATAAATAAATAAATAAATAAAACAGAGATTTTTTTTTTCTAAAGCAAAACCATGAGGTATAAATAGTTATATTACTCCAACAAAAATGAGCTTGGGCGCAGTAGATAGAGCATTGGCGTGGGACACTGAGGACCCAGGTTCGAAATCCCAAAGTTGCTTGCTTGAGCACGGGCTCATGAGGCTTGAGCATGGGCTCACCAACTTGAGCGTAGGATCATCATAGACATGACCACATGGTTGCTGGCTCAAGCCCAAGGTCACTGGCTTGAGCAAGGGGTCTCTGGCTCAGCTGGAGCTCCTAGGTTCAAGGCACATATGAGAAAGCAATCAATCTAAGGTGCCACAACTATGAGTTGTTGCTTCTTACCTCTCTCCCTTCCTGTCTGTCTGTCCCTGTCTCTCTTTTTTGCTCATGTGCTTAAAATAAAAATGAGCTTGGGAGGAAAATAACTGGTTTAATGTAGTAAAAAGAGTTTAGTATTCTTTTCTGGATTACCTGAAATAGTTAATAAATAAATGCTTCTCTGAAGTTTCTTCTTTACATATAATTGAATAATCAGAAGATGATTTTCATCAGGAGAGTAGTTATCAGAAAGTTTTTGGTTTGTTTTTCCCTGGGTTGGTTCCCCTGCTATTTCAAAATGTTAGGTAATATGTAGCTCCTTCTCCTGTGCCTTAAAGAAAATCCTCCAGTAAAAAAAAAGAATTCAAAAGGCTAAAGATGTATTTACTTATCTCGTTCAGTATAATTATGTTTTTTCACTGTAGTTTCTTGCTTATCTGTGTAGGTAGTGGTCTTTGGTTTTGTTTACATAAAAGAACCACGAGTTTCCGTTAGGAAATGAAAGAAGGTTATTTCTAAATGCTAAAAATGCTTTTGTTTCTGTTTTCTTGATAGCTGAGAGGGATCAAAAAAGTCTTTTGTTTATTTAATTTTGTAAATCTAGGTTTAAATTCACTTGGTAATTGTGATTTTTAAAAATTTATTGATTTTTTTAGAGAGAGGAGAGAGAGAGAGAGAAGAGGGGTAGGAGGAGGAAAAGTCAACTTGTGGTGTTTTGAACCAGCAACCTCAGCATTCCAGGTCAGCACATTATCCACTGCACCACCACAGGTCAGGCTCACTTGATAATTGAGAGAGAAAAACCAACTTTAAGGAGCCACAGGTATTTATTTATTGCATATGTAGAGTTCAAACAGAAAGCTCTATTGAAAAACTATGATGCGTATGTGAAAGCGACTGCCCAGCTTTCAGTTGTTTTTGTTTGCATTTCCAACCCTCTCTTAAAGTTTCCCTTAGAATTTTTTTCTTTTTCATGAATATTAGCTAGGTGTATAGCTAAAGGTAAAAGGTAAGGAAAAGAGTGCTCTATTAAAAAAATAGAGATATAATTTGCTTACCATAAAATTTATTATTTAAAAAAGTGTACAATTCAGTAATTTCTAGCATATCTACAATGTTGTGCACCATCACCACAACCTAATTCTAGAACATTCTCCTCACCCTAAACAAACAAACATACAAACAAATAAAAACCCATACTCATTAACAATCATTCCTCATTCTCTCTTTAACCCAGCTCCTGGTAACAATTAATCTATTTTCTGTCTCATGGATTTGCTTATACTTGGTAATTTATATAAATGGCATCATGCAATACGTGGCCTTTTGTGTCTTACTTCTTTCACTTAGTAGTTTTCACAGTTCATCTAAATCATCTGTTACTTCTTTTAACCGTCCTATCAATATCCCATGCAACAATAGCAAACTGATTTTACCACGGAGGGAACAGAAACATATGTTAACTTGTTCTTAGGCATGAAAACCACACATCCATTCAACAAATATGTGTGGAGCACCTACACGTGCCAGAACTATTTTACAAGGTGAGGTTATGGCATTTAAGGGTGGTGGTGGTATTCCAGAAACAAGTAATAGACATCTAATATAATATTAGATAATAGTAGGTATAATGAAGAAACATAAATCAAAATAAGTGCAAGTGTCAGAAGTATTATTTTAGATAGAGTGGTCAGAGAAGGGCTCTCTGAGGAGGTAACAGTGGCGGGATTCAAATAATTTAATAACTGGTTCTCTGCCCTAATGTCCATTTTAAGTATAAAAAATATATACTAAAAGGTAATTTATTATTTCATGCATTTAATACTTAAATAAGAACAATAAAAGAGGTACACAAAACTAGATTATAAGAGTTTGAAAATATTAATAAAAAAATTAAATAATACCTGACAAAAAACAATAAAACTGTTATTTAAGATATTTCCAATGACCACTTGTCACGCCCTGGTTGTTTGGCACTTTTTCTCCTTACATTATATGTTTGTTTACTGAAGTAACAAATGTGAAGGAATTAAAATGTAGTATTTCATCAAAGGTATAATGAGCTTTATAAAATGAATAAATAAATATTACAAGCATGTTCCATCAAATTTTTTTCACTTACAGATGGAATGAACATTACTATGGGCATTTAGAATATGCTGTTGCTCAGATGAATGTTAAAAAAGAGTAAATACACTTTGTGATTTCCACATTGGGCAGCTGCCCAGGTGCCCACCTTAGAGAGAACCCTGATTACAAGTGCCATTTTAACAACCGGTTTGCCGAACTCAACAAAAAATTAGGTATGAGTTCAGTTGAACCCGTGCAAATCAGCTGAATCCCACCACTGGGAAGTAATATTTGAAGTGAAACCTTATAAAAGGAGGAAGGGACTAGCAAATGAAAGGCAGAGGCTGTGAGGCAGGAGTGTTTGTCATCCTGGAGGAATAAGGAAGCCAGTGTGGTTAGAGGGCAACGAAAGGAGGGAGGTAGAGTAATGCCAGCTGGTGGTGGAAGGATGAGGAAATTTTCTTCCAAACATTTTATCTCAAAGTGTAACAAAAAGGTCATAATTGAGAGTGAGTTGCACGGCGGGGTGTGTGTGTGTGTGTGTGTGTGTGTGTGTGTGTGTGTGTGTGGTGGTGTCTAAAACTTAAGAAAAGAGGATGAGTGGCCTAAGGAAATGTAATGGAGTTGTTGAGCAGCACTGAAGGACAACTTGAAGTTTGTGATGTTTTTCTCCCTCCACATTAAGCCATCAAAGTGTCAGTGCGAAGTATATTGGAAAGTTAGTTCTTTTTAAATTTTATTTATTTTAAGAAAAACAGTTTCGGCCCTGGCCAGTGGCTCAGTGGATAAAATGTTGGCCTGACATATGGACATCCTAGGTTCAATTCCTGGTCAAGGCACACAGGAGAAGCCACCAACTTCTTCTCTCCCTGTCCCTCTCCCCCTTCTTTCCCGCCTCCCCTCCCGCAGTCAGTGGCTCAACTGGTTTGAGTGTTGGCCCCAGGTGCTGAGGATAGCTGGTCGATCCCAGTGTGCTAGAGTCAGGGGCTAAAAATAGCTTGGTTGATTTGAGCATCTGTGGGGTAGATCTGGGTCGGGGTACCTGTACGAGTCTGTCTATCTCCCCTTCTCTCACTTAAAAAAAAAGAAATTTAAATTTATCGATTATAGAGAAAGAGGAAGAGAGAGAGAGATACATTGATATAATGTTCTGCCCATCCATGCATTTATTTGTTGATTCTTGTACATGCTTTGACCAGGAATCGAATCCACAATCTTGGCATGTCTAACCAGCTGTGCTGCCCCACTGCCCCACCAGAGTGGAAAGTTAGTTCTTGCCAGAGTTGAGGTTTTGCCAAGTGAGTAGGACCGTGACAAAGCGGAGCAAGAGAGGCAAGAGTGTATGGAAGGGAGTGATTATACAAGGACCATGCACTCTAAACTGGGAAAGCAAGGAAGAAAGGACAGAAGGGCAGTGACAGACTGGAGGGAGAGTGAGATCAAAGTTTTGTGGGAGTCTGGTGACAGAAGAGTGAGCTGGAAAATAGGAATTGGTGTTTGGAGAGTTTACAGCTATTGGTTATGACAAACTCTAATGTATGACTATGGGATTGGGTAGCTGAGGTGGGTGGAGGAAAAGAGAACAGGTTCAAGTACTGGATGGATCCTTTTTGTGAATAATAAAATCACCAAGAGTGATGACAGAAAAATGGCACAAAGAGATAGTGAGGCAGATGCTAGAATGAATGAAGGGGAAGTTGGTAGATGACTATAAAAAGCAGGGACAGCAGGTATAGTTTAATGCCATATATTTCAAAAGAGCTGTGGATTTGTAGGAGGAAGGAACAATGATTTGGAATTGGCAAAGATGAATAAGAGCTCTTCATGATACTTGGTTTTTGTGTATATGATCAAGTTAGGATTTGAACGAGTTCTACCTGACTTCAAATCATTTCCATTATACCACCTCAGATTTGGATAGAAATTATATTCTTGGTCCTAGATTCCAATATTCTCTTGCCATATCTGCAGTGTAAACCATTTGGCTGCCCTCAACGTTGTGTTGCTTTTAAACAGCTGCTGAATCTATTTTAAAAGTCTGTTTCCTGTTAAAATAAAAAAAAAATTTATTATGGAAAATTTTAAACATGTACAGAAGTAGAGACACTAGTAAAATAAACCTCCCTATACCCTTCACCCAGTTTCAACAAGTATCAACTCAAAGCTCATCTTCATTTTTCTATATTTCGTCTCCTTCCTCAATTATTTTGAAACAAATCTCTGATTGCATTCATTTTGTCAATATTTCAGTAGTTATCTCTAAAGAATAAATATTTTCAAAAAGTACAACTAAAATTATAATTCCTCAGTATCATCAAATATCTAGTCAGTGCTCCAACCTTCTTGATTAGGTTATAATTTTTTTGAACAGTATTTATTTATATTAGGCTTTAAGTAAAGTTCATACATCCCAATTGGTTAACATGTTGAAGAAACTGGATCCATTGACCTGTTTTTCTCTTTCCTCCCTCCCTCCCTCCCTTCCCTTTCTTTCTTTCTTTCTTTCTTTTTCTTTCTCTCTCTCTCTCTCTCTCTCTTTCTTTCTTTTTTTCTTTATTTTTTTTCCCTCTCTTATTTTTTTTAACCATAGTCTGGATTTTGTCATTACATTCTCATGGTGTTATTTTATGTTCTCCACTGTTCTCTGAAATTCCTAGAAATTGGTAATCAGATCTTGAGGCTGATTAGACTCAGGTTCATCTGTGGTAACACCTCATAGGTTGTGATATGTGCTTGATCAGAGGCTATGTAACATCAGATTGTGTCTATATCTTTCTGCTGTTAGTAACCATGGATAGTTTTTGCCTAGATCCATTATTAGGGTGCTAAATGGTGATATTCTATCAATTTTTAATTAGATTGACAATTTTTGAAAGAGAGCAACTTTCTTTCACCAACCATGAGTTACCATGAGGTACAAGTCATTTAGGAAAGACAGGCTATACCATCAGTTTACTTTTGAAAGAGGTTTATTTAAGAGCTCCTATGGTTATAAGGATGCATATATTATGTCTTTAAGATGTTTAATAGTAGTTTGTCCTTCTGTTAAAATTAGACTACATCTACAGGATGCAGTTTCACATCATGGCTTAAATATGAATAGATTTACTGTCAAATGGGAATATATTCTAAGATTTAATTTTAACACCGTTCAAGAGGACTGGCCCGAGAAGCACTGAAATGTTCAAGAAACAGCTTTCCAATGTTTGGCTGCATTTCACAAAAGCTCATGAAATATTAAACTCTTTTCTGATAGGTAGCCAACTAAATAATTTATAAAAACGAAGGCTCAAGTCAGTGCAAGTGCTATTATAGCAAGTGTCAATTCTCTTTTTTCTACTCGAGGAAATGTGCCAGGGGTGTAGCAGATGTGGAATCAGATAGACAGGGTTCAAATTCCTCTCCCCTTATTATGGTGACCTTGAGCAAGGTACCCTGCATGTTGTAAATATATAATAAGAGAATATGAAATATCACTGAATATTCTAAACATTATACTTCTAAAACATTAGAAAATACATATGCATTTAGCAAAAGCCTTTTTTGTTGTTGTTATCACTTTGGTTAGGGGTGGGATGAATTTTGGAATGTTGTCAATTGCCATATATTGTCAATTATGAAAATATGAGCAGAAAAGATTTGCTGTATTGAGGACATGTCGTCTTTGATTCTCAGGGCAGCGTTAGCCTGCAGCACTTTTTACTCAATACTGATGGAACTGCATTGCAGATCAGGCAGGTCTACTACTACACCAGAGGATCCCAAAAGGCAGGTTAGAGAGAGAACTGGACATTTAAGAGTTAAACTTGCCTTTGGTTCCACTAAGTGTATAGTGGAAAACTGAGCAGCAATGAGACAGAAATGTGCTCTAATTACCTAGAAAACCACCATAACATACCTAGACATTTTCCTTCTGTTACTGTTTAAACTTAGCCCTTTGCTTCAACCTGCCCTTCCTTCCCCTCACCTTCTAGATTGTCAGTTCTGCCCCATGTCAAGTTTGGCTCCCTGCCTTACTGGAGCCCTATTATACCATAGTGGTTTCATCTTTTGTGACAGTGCCGACACATAGTTGTTAATTCATGGGGCATCAAAATAATTTCCAAGTCAGTGAGAAACAATTGCAAACACTGGGAAGTGTATCCCTGCTCAATCCAATCTTCATAGGTATCTGTTGATGAGAAATATATGAAAAGTGAGCTCAGGGAATAGGGCATAAATTATTAAAACACAAAAAGGATTTTACAAGCATAGCTTAAGTTCTTGTCTTGTCACTGCCTTAATTATAATATGTATAATGTAAGTTTTCTGTGCACTGTCTTCTTAGAATGAAATTTTTAATAAACTTCTTATTGAAGAGTAATGCACATCCAGAAAAGTGGAATTTGCATTTTTAAGGTTATTAAGAAGTGTCCTGCCTGACCTGTGGTGGCGCAGTGGGTAAAGCATCGACCTGGAATGCTGAAGTCGCTGGTTCGAAACCCCTGGCTTGCCTGGTCAAGGCACATGTGGGAGTTGATGCTTTCTGCTCCTCCCCCCTTCTCTCTCTCTGCCTCTCTCTCTCTCTCTCTCTCCCTGTGTACCTTCTCTCTAAAATGAATAAATAAAATCTAAAAAAAAAAAAAATTAAAAAAAAATTAAAAAAAAAAAGAAGTGTCATGCTGCCTTACTAATTTCTGTTCTGACAAAAATATTCAAAACTTGTGAATTTATATGATAGAACATTCTCAGCTTTATTTTTATTTATTAAATTTTTTTTCATTGGCCTTGGCTGGTTGGCTCCATAGTAGAGCATCTACCCAGCATGTGGATGTCCTGGGTTTGATTCCGGGTCAGGGCACCCAAGAGAAGTGACCATCTGCTTCTCCACCCCTCCTTCTCTTACATCTCTCTCTCTCTCTCTCTCTCCTCCTGCAGCCATGGCTCAATTAGAACAAGTTGGCCCCAGGTGCTGAGGATGGCTCGGTGGCCTCTGCCTCAGGTCCTAAAATGGCTCCAGTTGCAACAGAGCAAGGGCCCCAGATGGGCATAACATTGCCCCCTAGTGGGCTTGCTGGGTAGATATCAGTAGGGGCACATGTGGGAGTCTGTCTCTGCCTCCCCTCCTCTCACTAAAAAAAAAAAAAAAAAAAAATTCCTTTTTTTAGAGAAGAGTGAGAAAGAAGGAGGGGGGGGGGAGGAGTGGGAATCATCAACTCTCTTACATGCCATGACCAGGCAAGCCCAGGGTTTTGAACCAGCAACTTCAGTGTTCTAGGTTGATGCTTTATCCACTGTGCCACCACAGGTTAGGCCAGGCGTGGCCAACAGTTTTTGCCCCCGGGCCAGATTAGAAAGAAAACTTTTTCACAGGCTGGATGAAATATTAAAATTAAAAAATGTTAAATACAAAAAGATTCATTTAAGTAAACAAAATTTTATTATATAATTTGTTTATGAATAAATGTGAGTAAAAAAAATTTTAATATACAATATTATTTTAATAAAAATATATTTTAGTAAAAACATAATTATATACCATATAAATATCCAAACTGTATCACAATTAAAACAATTTAATTAATAGAATGAGCTTGAAGGGGTTATATTGCAAATAAAACAATTATTTCGTTTTACAAACAGCCTGGACACGTTTTCAGTTATCAACTGCAGCTATTGTCTATGCTTCAATGCCAGTTGATTCAGCACACTTGACCACAAAAATAATGAATTGTTTGACCTTGGGTGCGCACTGGCAAACTCTGCCTAAAAGAATGTGGGTTTCACATAGCCGCTAAACATCAAACAGTTCATATCAAGTACAGAAGAGTACAAAAGTTGTAAACCTTTATAATGATTTTTTTTTTAAATTTTATTTATTCATTTTAGAGAGGAGAGAGAGACAGAGAGGGAGAGAGAGAGAGAGAGAGGGAGAGAGAGAAGGTGGGGAGGAGCTGGAAGCATCAACTCCCATATGTGCCTTGACCAGGCAAGCCCAGGGTTTTGAACCGGCGACCTCAGCATTTCCAGGTCAACACTTTATCCACTGCGCCACCACAGGTCAGGCTATAATGATTTTTTTTTAAGTAAAGAAGTATGACGAATCCATTCAACCAATTATTGGAAGTTAACCCTAGATTAGTCACACACAGAATTCTTTTCTGCGTATCACTATCTTCTTAAATATCTTGATTTCCAATAATCAAAGACACTTCTACTTCTGAGTAGCTGAGATTTTAAAGTAGTGGAGAATATTAAAAATTTAATTGCGGGCCACATAAACTCATTACGCAGGCCGGATCCAGCCTGTGGGCCATATGTTGGCCATGCCTGGTTTAGGCAGTCGCAGCTTTAAAGTGGTATTCAGTTCAGTTGTGCTGTGCAGCATCAGACTAGTTCTGAGTAATGCCTAGAACAATGCATAATGTTTTCTTATTTATTTATTTGTATTTTTCTGAAGTGAAAAGCAGGGAGGCAGAGAGACAGACTCCTGCATGCGCTTGACTGGGATCCACCTGGAAGCCCACCAAAAGTGATGCTCTGCCCATTTGGGGTGTTGCTCCATTGCAACTGGAGCCATTCTAGCACCTGCAGTGGAGGCCATGGAGCCATCCTCAGCGCCCGGACCAACTTTGCTCCAATGGAGCCTTGGCTGTGGGAGAGGAAGAGAGAGGTAGAGAGAAGGGAGAAGGGGAGGGGTGGAGAAGCAGATGGTCACTTCTCCTGTGTGCCCTGGCTGGGAATCGAACCTGGGACTTCCATACGCCCGGCTGATGCTCTACCACTGAGCCAAATGGTCAGGACTATTTATTTATTTATAAAAGATTTTACTTATCGATTTTTAGAGAGAAGAGAGAGAAAGGCAGGGGGAGGAGTAGAAAGCATCAACTTGCAGTAGTTGCTTCCCCTGTGTCTTGACGGGATAAGCCCAGGATTTTGAACCAGTGACCTCAGCATTTCAGGTCAACACTCTATCAACTCTGCTAACAAAGGTCAGATGCACAGTGTTTTATTTTGATGACTGTGTTTTATAACTCCTGAACTCAAGGAGGTGACAAATTGAATCAGAAATAAAGTTCAATCTAGAACTTCAAGGTTCTATTTTTCTATTCATTTTTACATACATATATAAAACTTATTCTAGTCTTAACAGCTATATTAACCACAAAGAATAAAAAGATCTTGCAACTAAGAGTGGGAATGGAAACAATTTCTGAGATAGAGATCAAATTGTGTTTATAGACACTATTATTGGCAGCTTTACTATCAGTCATTTCCTGTGGGAATATTTTACTGGGACATAATTTTATGCATTCACTATTTAATAAATAGCTTTGGTTCCATGAAACAAAAATAGTGTAGAACCATAAATAGTAATATATGCAAATTATAATATAAAATTTCATGGTATTTTCTTAGATCAGAATTAAGATAATTTAACAAACTGTGTTTTTCTCCATCACTGAAAGAATTTTAAAACAACACTAACACAGTATGGTCTGGTGGAGAGTTAGGCAATAGACTGGAAATTAAAGCTACTTATTTCCTTCAAATTAAAGTTGACATTAATTAAAAAATATTTACTTATCTTATCTAGTGTATGATATTATCTTTATACTTTGTAGAGAATACAAAAGTCAATTATAAGTAGTCTGTGCCCTTCAGGAGTTTATGAATTTTGTTCTATAGGAGATAGGATATGTTTTGTATAAAACGAACAAATAAAAACCATAAATATACTATGTATGGGTATGAATAAAGTACTGTTGGAGTTTGGAAGAATGTGAGATTGTGTCCATCTGGGAGATCATAGATATAACTTTATAAAGAAGGCAGTTGTGTGGAATTTTAAAGGATGAGGAAGATTTCTGAAAATAGAGATACATATAAAAATATTCCAAGGCAAAGACCAGGTACTATAAAAGTAGAAACCAAAGCAGTTAGAGACTGGAGACCTTGGTGGGGATTAGGGGGGTGGTAAAAACTTAGAAAAATATAGTTGGGCCTGACCAGGCAGTGGTGCAGTGGATAGAGCATCAGACTAGGACACAGAGGACCCAGGTTCGAAACCCAAAGTGGCCGGTTTACATGCAGCCTCATCTAGTTTGAGCGCGGGGTTGCTGGCTTGAGTGTGGGTTCATAGACATAACCCCATGGCCCCTGGCTTGAGCAAGGGGTCACTTGCTCTGCTGTAGCCCCCCAGTCAAAGCACATATGAGAAAGCAATCAGTGAACATCTAAGGTGCTGTAACAAAAAATTGATGCTTCTCATCTCTCTCCCTTCCTGTCTGTCCTTATCTGTCCCTCTGTTACTCTCTCTCTCTGTTTCTGTCAAAAAAAGAAAAAGATAGTTGGAAAGGGTAAGTTAAAGCTAAATTCTCTTATTCAGTTATGCAAGCTTTTATCCAATAAATATTTCTTGAATACATACTACGTTCAAGTATGGTGCTAGGATTTAGGAATACATTCATGAGCTCCCAGACAAAGGCCCTTTCTAACATAAACACTAAAAAGATGTTACTGAAATCAGGGATGATGCAACACAGATTCCAACATGAGGTACTATAGTTTACAACCATTACATAGAATATGTCTCTGAGAAAACTGGTATTTCCAAATGACATTGTTTCTCAGTTTCAATCCAATTGTTCCTCAACCCAGCTTTAATAAAAGTGACGTGTTATCTGAGTGATGGAAGGGCACTACATTACATTTGTGGCTCCATTTTACAAGTTTTGGTTGATGTCAGAATTAATTTTGTGTTAGCATGAACTGTTTTTTGGGGGGGAAGACTTTAAAGAGACACCAAAGGTGATTTTTTTTGAACAAATGGGTTATTTTTTAAAATTTATTGTGCTTACATAGACTCAAGTGTCTTCCTTATTTTAAAAATATTTTTTATTTATTGATGAGAGGGAGAGAGAGAGAGAGAGAGAGAGGGAGAGAGAGAGAGAGAGAGAGAGAGAGAAAGGGAGAAAGGACGGTGCGAGACAGGGGGAGAAGAGTGGGAAGCAGCTAGCTGCAGTTGCCAGACCTCAGCATCCCAGGTGCAGGCTCCATCCACTGCGCCACTACAGGTAAGGCAATTTTTTCTAATTGAAAAGGAATCGCTGCAGATTTCCTTGAAGAAGCCAGCTCTCTGTGCAAATAAAATGATTCGAATGTTTCTAGAACACATGGCATTGAGATACACCTGTACTCATACTTTGCCCATCAAAGCGGTCTTTGTTTTCTCTCAAGTTAGGGCTTGCTCCTGCAATGATGGCAATAGGGAGAATGGTGAAGACGATGGGTGGCAGCCAGGAGGGCACTTTCTCTTTCTGTCTTCCTAACCAAAACTCTGCAGCCACCAGCCTAGATAGACTCATCTCGTTTTTTCCTGCCTTCCCACAACACTCCCTGGCTCGGTGCGCTCGCCCAACCTCCCCTCGATGTACTTCAGCTCACCCTCGCCAACCGCCCTGCTCCGCCCTCCTGCTGGCTCCGCGCCGCAGGACCACCCGAGCACGCAGCCCGGCAGCCCCGAGCCCGCGCGCAGCCCCGAGCCCGCGCGCCCCGTCGCGGCCCGAGCTCCGGGGCATGCGCTCTGCGCGCCGCGCCCTCCCCCGCCCCTTCCCCCGGCAGAGTTATGCCAAATATGTGAGGAGCCCGCGAGGGCCCGCGCTGGTCATGGGGAGCCGCCGCCGCCTCCGCGGGCGCCGCTTTCTCCCGAGCGGGACTCCATGCTCTCCCCGAGGCGGAGGCGAGCCTGGTTCCTGAGGCCGAGGGGATGGCGGACCCTCTGAGGAGGACGCTGTCCAGGCTCCGGGCGAGGCGAGGGCCCCGCGCCGCCGGGGCACTCGGGCTGCGGGTGGCCGCTGCAGCTGCCGTGGCGGCCTCCTCCACTGTCCAGGAAGAGGCCGGGGGTGCTCTGGCCGGCCCCCTAGGTGAGCACGGCGGCGGAGCGGGGCCCGGCCTGGAGCCGCCCCCGCCGTCGCTACAGGCGAGGGGTCCCAAGGCGCGGGGCGCGGGACGGCATCCAGAGCAGTCGGGGCTGCTCGGGCCTCGGCAGGACGGCGGCAAGGTGGCCGCCCCTCGGAGCCGCGGGCTCGCTCGCGCCTCTGTGTGCGCCGCTCCGGACTCCGAGGACAGCGACGAGGACGCTGCCGACTACTACGAGAACCTGCCCGGCGGCTCCCAGTCCGCGCCCGAACCCGAGGGGGCGGGGGCGGAGCGGTGGCCCCTGCCTCCCCCAGCGGCGGGCTCCTCCCCGGGGGCGGAGGGCGGCGGCCTGGAGACAGGCAGGCTGCGGACCCAGTTGCGAGAGGCCTATTATCTGCTGATCCAGGCTATGCACGACCTGCCCCCTGACTCGGGCGCGCGGCCGGGCTGGGCAAAGCGCGACAGCCCTGCGGGAGCCCGGGATCTGGGCCAGCCGCCTTCCGCCTGCGGCGCTGCGGACCGCGGAGCCAAACCCCGAGTCTGGGAGCGGGGAGGCCGGGGCTACCCTTGGCAGCAGGTGTCCCCGCCCTGGTCGCCTCCGAGAGAGTCGTGTGGAGGCCGCCTGCGGACTCCTTGGATGCGTCTGTCCTGCAGTAGAAGCCTCGAGAGCCTCCGGATAGGTGTCAAGCCCACTCCTATCCAGCGGTGGCCGAGCGACAGCTGGATCAGGTGCGGCGCGCGCGGAGACCCGGACGATCCCCCGCCACGTGGAGGCGGGATGGACGGCTGGAGCGGAGGCAGCGCCCCGGCTGCGGCGCCCTTGGGCCTCCTGAGTCCCCACTCCAAGGACCCTGGCCATTCCCCGGGAATCACTTGCGGGGATCTCGCGGGGTCCCCTGTGATACGCAGCAAAGGAGGCGGCCAGGAGGTACTCCCCTTCCTCAAGCCGCCCGCGGTGACAGTCAAGAAGCTGCAGAAGTGGATGTACAAAGGACGCCTGATGTCCCTTGGAATGAAGGGTCGCGCCGTTGGGACACCCCCCGGAGTGACGGGAGCGCAGGGCACCTCTCCAAATTTGGGCGCTTTGAAAATGCGTGAAAGCCAAGTCCTCTCGGTGCCTTCAGACGAAAGAATTACGCTGACAGGTAGAATAGTTTGCAATCAAAATGCTAACACTTTGAATTTAATATTTTATTTACTAACTGGGCTTCTGCCTTTAGAGCGAAGAAGGTATGTTTTTACAGACAGGTGCGTGCCCGTGCCAAAGTGAGTGTCATGTAAGTGGCAGCTTAATGCGATTTCGAGGTTATTTAGTATAATGCATTCACTCGGTTTGCTTTCTTTTCTTTCTTTTTTTTTTCAGGACAGTGGTATGAGGAACTTGGGGTTTTTGTTTTTGTTTTTCCTCTATGAACTAGTGTGCCTACTTCCTAAGCACAATAGTGAGTAAAGGTTAAGTTCACTACACGTTTTTAGTAGGTTTGAAGTTGGGCGGTGCTGCCTGATTTTTATTCTTTGTAGCTCTAGGCAAATCCGTAGACTTGTGGAGTTTGTGCAGTTGAATTTGATCCAAGGTAGACTTTACAGACTTCAAAAACTGTCATTTTACTCATTACACCTCCCCCCCTTCTCCCCTCTTTTCCCCAGGCGATTGTGCACACAAACAGAGACAAACACACAACCAAAAAACAAAGCCCAACCAAAAAACAAAAAAGAAAAACTATCATAGTAAAATTTATCATCAGGTAGGAAGGACATCATATACTTCTCTCCACCTTTCCCTCCTCTCCCCTTCCCACAAAAACCCAACAGTGTAATAACCTTATTTTATTGTGGAAAAACAAGGGCACGGGTATTTCAAGCAAAAGAAAAATGTCCCTTACATACTTTTAAAGGAACTGTAGACATTTAAAGTCACTTGTTAACTTAAGGATACTTGTCTTTATAATAGAATTTTGATGCTATTTTGCATGTGTGATTTTTAATTTCCACCGAAGGTTTAGGTTATCAGTTCTAGAAATCTCTTAATTATTTTGTAAATAGAAAAAATTTTCTTTTGAAAGAAATGTGACATCTTCAGACTGAGCCAAAAACTATGTGATTTTTTTTTAATTACACTCTTAAATATAAAGATTTTTAGTAAACATGACTTACATATCATAATAATTTTTAAAATATTAAGTCCTGAAATGTAAAAAGTATTCACAGTACTTGGCAGTTTCTCTGGTAAGAATTACAAATCTTACAGGACTGGGTTTATACACATTAACTTTGTTTAACCCATAAGCACAGAACAGTGTGGAGAAACAAAGTTCACAAAGCTTGTAATTGCACAATGTGAACAAATAGAATGATTTGTGTATAGAACTGAAAAGTTTCTTTGAATCTATAACCTCTAATCCACACCTGTGAAAATTTACCCTTAAATTTATTCCATTTCACTTGAATAACTGGGTAGTAGAATGTAATTTGTGTGTATGTGAAGAGAGGTGTCTTTATGTTAGTTCAAATTAAAATACGCATTTTCAAGAGTAAAATATTTGTAATCATTTATTACATTTTATTGCCATTATTACTTTACCTCCCCTGATTTTGGTTCAGTTAACTCTTTGTATGACGGTTAAAATTGAGCCACAGCAAAACTCTGTATCAAATATCAAATATTTTTTTACCCTTTGTTGCAGAGGTTAAACATTTACCATCTGATGGCTTTTAATACCCTCAGTTGTATGTAAACATTCAAGATTTTTTTTTTTTTTTTTTTTTTTACTACAGAGATAGAGTCAGAGAGAGGGATAGATAGGGACAGACAGACAGGAACAGAGAGAGATGAGAAGCATCAATCATTAGTTTTTTGTTGCAACACCTTAGTTGTTCATTGATTGCTTTCTCACATGTGCCTTGACTGTGGGCCTTCAGCAGACCAAGTAACCCCTTGCTCGAGCCAGAGATCTCGGGTCCAAGCTGATGAGCTTTTTTTTTTTTTGCTCAAACCAGAGGAGCCAGTGCTCAAACTAGTGATCTCGGGGTCTCGAACCTGAGTCCTCGGCATCCCAGTCCTACGCCTGGTCAGGCCATTCAAGAATTTTAAAAGCGATAATAAACTTAACCTTTACAAATAAATTCTTTGATTTTTTTCATTGAGAAACTAAGTAAAGCTAACTTTGAAAGAAATTAAAATGAAACATTAAAATTACTACGTGGTGGTATTTTAGATATTTTACAAGAAATGTAAGCAAAAGCTTAATCTGGTTTAAACTATTTTCTCAGATGTTGTTTCCTTTATTTTAAAATTATTTATTTATTTATTAATTTTTAGAGAGGAGAGAGAGATAGAAAGAGCTAAAGAGGGTGGAAGAGCAGGAAGCATCAACTCCCATATGTGTCCCAACCAGGCAAAAATCCAGGGTTTTGAACCCACGACCTCAGCATTCAAGGTCAATGCTCTATTCACTGTGCCACCACAGGCCAGACAATGTTATTTACTTTCAAGTCAACAGTTCATCTTCTACAAAAGATAAAAATAATCTGTGCAGTGTTTACATATCTAGTGTAGATATGGAAAGTTTTTATTTTTTATAACTTTTTCATAAAAATTAAAGTTATTAAAACCATCCTGGATAATTTATGTGGTTCGCATATAATCTTTATTACCCCTCTACCCTGATGAAAGTATGACAACTGTCATTTAACAACAACCAAAGAAACAGAGGGATTATGTAGTTTTCCCAAGGTCACTCAAACTACTATATGGTTTATATATCCTAGCATTCAGATTCAAACTATTACGAGGATTCAAACTCAGTTCTTTCCCTGGCCGGTTGGCTCAGTGGTAGAGCGTTGGCCTGGTGTGTGAAGCCCTGGGTTCGATTCCCAGCCAGGGCACACAGGAGCCGTACCCATATGCTTTTCCACCCTTTCCCCTCTTCTTCCTCTCTATCTCTTTCTTCCTGTCCCACAGCCAAGGCTCCATTGGAGCAAAAGCTGGCCCTGGGCGCTGAGGTTGGCTCCATGGCCTCATCCTCCCGCGGATGGGCAGATGCATCGCCCCCTGGTGGGCATGCCAGATGAATCCTGGTGCATGCAGAAGTCTGTCTGACTGCCTCCCTGCTTCTAACTTTGGAAAAATACCAAACCCCCCCCCCCCCAAACAAAACAAACTCAAGTCTTTATGACTCTAAAATTCCTTATTTATATAAGGTCAAAGAGACTCTATAAAGTTCTTTAAAGGTTTGATTCAACTCTATTAAATTGCTTGAACTGAGCTGGATTGAATTTCAAGGTTTATAAGGGTAACTAACATCCTCAAAGGAAGAATTCTAAATAGCTTTTTTTCTTGTAAATTTTATTTTACTATTTTTAGAGAGAGATGGAGGGAAAGAGAGAGAGAGAGAGACAGTCTGTATGTGCTCTGACTGGAAATGGAACCAGCAACCTCTGCATATGGGATGATATGATGCTCCCAACCGAGCCATCTGGCCCGGGCTAGAATAGGTTTTCAGGTATTTTTTAATCAATTGATATATCCATTTTAAACCTTTACTTTTAAATGTTTACTTGGTTCAAATTGATGTTTACTTGGATTTTACTTTTAAATCATGTTTTCTAAAAAATTGATTGGGCAGTCCAGATGAATCAGTACATTCTTGCTTGTAGAATGATGTTAAAAAGCCTAAAAAGTTTACATACATTTTTCTATACAGTATTATTTATAAGCATATTTTCTTTCAAAATACAGTTATACTTAGAATTTATAACAGAATAACTATATACTGGGATAGAGATACCTAATCCATGTAGGTGTTTTGGAAATTTTTGAGAGCATATAACAAATAGTTGCCAAAATGAACTCAATTTTGATTTCTAAGAATCACAAAAACTTTCAGTAGTACAATAATGCCAATGATTTGATGCAGTTGGGGATGTAGTATTTACAGATTGGCCAATTTGTTCTTAATTGAGATGATTATTTAAGAAATCTAAAGTCATTACACATAGTAAATATTGTCAAGTTTCTGCAAGCCTTAAGATTACAAGGGAATTTTAACCTATTTGCCAACTATACCTCATTATACGTCTTTATAAATAAGTTTTAATTAGCATATAGTACTCAGAGATAAATTTAAAAGCTCCAGGTTGAGCTATTTTGTCCTTTTACTGCTTTAAAAAATAGTTGTTCTTTGATTCTATTTTTCTTGCTCTGTGATTTGTGAAAGAAAGAATTTAGACCATGTAACTTGTTAATATTTTGTCTGTAATCTTTAGACAGTTATTTAAAAATAGTATTAATTAGCAGGTACATTATATCTTAAAGTGAAGTTGGCACTTTTAATACAAATTCCTATTTATTTTTCTCTTTTCTCACCTAATTTCTTCTTCTTTTTTAAAAAAATATTTTATTTATTGATTTTAGAGAGAGAAAGGGAGGGGATGGAGTGGGAAGCATCAACTCATAGTTGCTTCTTGTATGTGCCTTGACTGGGCAAGCCTAGGGTTTCGAACCAGTGATCTCAGCATCCCATGTCTATGCTTTATCTATTGCGCCAACCCTGGTCAGGCCTCATTTCTTAATTGTTATGAGATACATTATCTTTATGCATTTTTCCAACAAATTCTTTTATGCATATGCCCTTTGAGATTAGTAGCTATAGGCTTATAATTTTTTACTTTTATTTTTAAAGCCCTCTGAGAATTTCTTCCTTTGTGGAGAAGCAAGTCCAGTTTTTTGGTTTGTGTGTGTGTGTATTTTGGAGGAAGAGTGCCGTAGAACCAGTGCAGTTGCAGGAAAACTCTGAGAATTACAAATTCAGCAGAAAGTCTTGTGTTGATTTGAAAGTCCTACATTTCTAAGTAGTGTGTATGTTTTGAGACTCACTAAGGGTATTTTCTAGACATTTGCCACTCAGTGTATGTATTTACTTCACAGTTATAGAGCAGTGCTGTTCAAGTTTAGTGTGCATATGAATTCCCTGAATATCTTGTTGAAATGCACATTGAATATGTTTGGGGCGGGGCCTGAGAATCTGAATGTTAATAAACTCCCAATAAGGAGTCTGCTGTTTGGTAGTCATTTTAAGTAGTCAAGTTCTAGAATTCTCAGTCCCCACAATCACCTGTCTTAATACAATTTGTTAAACTTTTGAAAAACCATTATACTTTATTTTAATACTTGATTCTAACCCCATTAGAGAAGCACTTGAGCTCTTTGTTTTGTTTTTGTTTTTCTTTTTTTTAAAGATTTTGTTTAGTCATTTTAAAGAGTGGGGGGGGGGGGGAGAGAGAGAGAGAGAGAGAGAGAGAGAGAGAGAGAGAAGGGGTAGCAGGAAGCATCAACTCTCATATATGTGCCTTGACCAGGCAAGCCAGGGTTTGGAACCAGTGACCTCAGCATTCCAGGTCGAGGCTTTTTCCTCTGTGCCACCACAGGTCAGGTTCTTTGTTTTATTATTTTAAGTTGTTGTTGTTGTTTTTTTAATCTATTGATTGATTTTTTTAGAGATAGAGACAAGACAGACAGACAGAAACATTGATCTGTTCCTGTATGTGCCCTGACTGCGGATCAAACTTACCTTTGTGTATGAGGATGACAGGGTGATGCTCTAACCAGCTGAGCTATCTGACCAGGGCACACTTGAGCTCTTTCTGCTTTAGTTTTTTATATATGAATTTGTTCTTATTACTTATATATGACAGGTTTACGCAGTTTCCTCCTTATTGGTCTGATCTGGTGCCAATAAAAGTGAGAATTTGGAGTCTGCAAGCCATTTAGTATGGTGGTAAACAGAATAGAGCAGGGGTCGGGAACCTTTTTGGCTAAGAAGCCATGAACACCACATATTTTACAATGTAATTCCGTGAGAGCCATACAATGACCCCTGTACGTTAGGCAATATCCAATAAAATTTTGTTGTTGTCCCAGAGGACAGCTGTGATTGGCTCCAGCCACCCACAACCATGAACATGAGCAGTAGGAAATGAATGGATTGTAATACATGAGAGTGTTTTATATTTTTAACGTTACTACTATTTTTATTAAAGATTTGTCTGCGAGCCAGATGCAGCCATCAAAAGAGCCACATCTGGCTTGTGAGCCATAGGTTCCTGACCTCTGGAATAGAGGTTCTGGGTTTCTGATCAGTTCCACCACTTACCAGGCTTGTGATCATGGACAAGTTCCTCAACCCTATCTAGCCTCCATCCTCAGGTTTCTGTGAGGATGAAAAAAAGATAATCCATTTGGTGCCATGCCTGGTGTTTAGCTGTTATCAAGAGAAAGGCAAACAGGCTTTGTGAGAATACTGCCTTGCCCCAAGATCATTGGAATTCTGGATGGAGAGTGAAATAGAGGAGTACTGCCTTGTAGAGCGTTGGGAATTGAACTAGAGTATACCTCTTTAGAGGCAGTTATTTATTCTACTCATCTTTTCTTTTGTGCTTTTTTCTTGCTCCTTCCCATTACTTTTGTGGAACTGAAAACAGTCTCGATGTTTTCTTCTTTATTTTCCTGTCCCAAAAGCTAACACACGGCTTTTTTATCTTCTTTATCTTCAGGGTTTTTACTGCTAGTCACAAGGGAGGAAAAAGAAAAGATGGAAAAAGCACTTCTGTCCTTTTCATTGTACTCCTCTTACCATTTAAATTTATCTGGAGATTATATGTATATACCTAAGGTTAAGGCTTAAGTTTATTCTAGTCATTTCTTCTGGGCTGCTAGGCTTAACTCTGTAAGCTGGGCTGCTTGTATTTATTTAAATGTGAATACAGTGTTGATGAGAGTACTTTTACTTAGGTTTTTTAAAGAGAAATAAGCAAAAGCAACACTTTTTTCTGTAGTAGAAATTTAGAAATGATGAAAGTGTATCTGTAGATATTGTACATTTTCAATGAGGGTTGAAATAATTTCTCAGAAAGTTTGCTGATGATTTTGAGCTGGGGCACTAGTTAAATGTTCAGTAATAGTGAGCCATCTAGATTTATTATGAAATAAAAGTTGAGAACACAAAATTGGCTTGAGTAGTTCACCACTGCGTAAATATTTTTCTGAGTAAAAAATTTTAATTTCCTCTCTGGATTTTCTTATAGGTATTTAAAGTAAAATGATTTTAAATAGAATCAATCATAATGTGTAGTTGCAAGAGAATAAAAATTTTTTTACCTTATAACTTTGCACATTTATTTTTATACTTTTTACTTGTGCTTTATATTTTTTAACTTTTGCTTTTTTTATATATATATATATATACAGTACATATATAAAATCTGAAGCTAATGGTAAGTTTTCGTCAATATGTTTAACATTAATTTTAGCATAAAAGGGGAATAACATTCTAATAACTGAATAAATTTGGCCTTTATTAGAAATTATAGTAATGTACCTATTTATCTAAATTTAAACTCCATCATCACATATTTTGAAACATTCAGCAATAGCAATGAAACTATTTGGTTTCAAGTTTTTGAAGTTTGTAGTTTCATGAAAAATAATGTGTATCCTGGTGTAATTATTCCTTTTAATGTTACACATTCATTAAATGCTTATATCAATAAAAGTATTAAATTTGCTTAAATATGGGATGGTAGTACCTTTATTTTTCTGATTGTAGTTCCTTGGAATGTGTAGTAGTACAAGTAGCAGTATGTTTATAGTGTATGTCAGAAACTCCAGTAGCACTCAAAATAATATGTCAAACTGTAAAAATTTTGCATGCTTTAAGAGACATCTAAGAGAATGGTAAAATAAGATATGGCTTGTTGCCATTATGAGAGTTGTAAAATTTTACACTTTGTGCTTCAAATTCATAATTGTGTCAAAAATACATGTCAGGTCTTGTGAAGGTCTGAAATGGTATTAAATAATATGGGATTTGGGTTTAAATGTGAAATAGGTCTAGATTTTAGTGTACTCAGCAAAATTAGGGAAAAACCCAGAAGCACCAGTGATTCTTGTGTATTTGTTGATATTCAGTTCTGAGTTTTAAGTATAAAGGAAGCAGAACTAAAGAAAGACCTTTGAATCTTTAGGTTTTTGTTAATTAACCCATGTCAATTCAAGATTTTTTTAAAAATTATTTTTTTTTATTTTATTTTTTTACAGAGACAGAGAGTCAGAGTGAGGGATAGACAGGGACAGACAGACAGGAACGGAGAGATGAGAAGCATCAATCATTAGTTTTTCGTTGTGCATTGTGACACCTTAGTTGTTCATTGATTGCTTTTTCATATGTGCCTTGACCGCGGGCCTTCAGCAGACCAAGTAACCCCTTGCTTGAGCCAGCAACCTTGGGTCCAAGCTGGTGAATTTTTGCTCAAACCAGATGAGCTCGTGCTCAAGTTGGCGACCTTGGGGTCTTGAACCTGTGTCTTCCGCGTCCCAGTCTGACACTCTATCCACTGCGCCACCGCCTGGTCAGGCCAATTCAAGATTTTTATTGAATAACTGTTATATGTTTGCATATTAGATTCTGGAAGATGGAGATGGTGGGCATCCCTTCATAGTAGCCCATGTGACCTTTGAAATGAGGAGAGTTTGAGTGCTGCTTCTTCCGTTTTCCAATTAGGTGATCTTGGGCAAGTTAATTGACTTTTTGAGTAGTACTGTATAGTTTTCTAACATTATCTCACTTAATCCCTATTGGCAGCCACCACCCTAGAAGGTTAGCTGGGTTGATATTATCACCATATTCAGAGAGGGTGACCTACTTCCCTACTGTTGGTAGGTAGTATGGTATCAGGAAAACTGGTAAGAGCATGGATTGTAGGGTTAGACAGGTTTATATTTGCATTCTAGGGCTAGGCTAGCACCTTGACCATATTCCTCATATTTTTTGAGACTCATGAAAATAATCATACTTGTCTCGTAGGATTGTTGTGAAGGTTGGGTGAGGTTAAGAGCTTTTATTATTTCTTTATCTCTGATACCGGGCATAGAATAGGCACGCAATAGGTGTATAGAGTAAATAAATGTCTGGCATAGTAGGCACTCATGGGACCTTTCTTCCCTTCTGATTCCTAGTCTGTTCATGCCTCTGGAACTAATTGAACTTGAAACCCAATTTGTTTCAGGTTTAAAAATATTTTATTTCTTTGCTTGTTTATTAATTTTAATCTGCTTGGTTGGATAATGTTTATAATCAAAAGAAAACAAATTTACATTTTAAAAATATTTTTTTTCAGTAGAAGGGAGATTACTGAAAGCCTTGATTACACACAAAATAACTTTTAGGTTGTTACTAAGCTTCACATAGTTTTGTGTGTGTTTATCCGTCTCTGTTATTAGACTATTATACTTGCTGTACTGCTAAAATGAATCAACCATCTACACACTTAGATTAGCATAAGACCATGATTCCTTAATTTACAAACCTGGCATGCTCTTGAATTTTTAGAAATGTGGTTTTGTTTTAATTCTTTGTGTGCAGTGAATTTGTATCAGGATAGCTATATACACTGCTCACAAAAATTAGGGGATATTTTATAGCTTCATATTCATTTTTAAATATCCCCTAATTTTTTTGAGCTGTACATTTGGCTTATTGACAATCACTGAAGCTTAGTTTATACAACTCTTCGAAAGTGCAAAATTTTTTCTTCTTTATATGGAATTAATGTTCTATATACAATTCTGGAGTCTTATATTAACATGTACCTATATCTAAGTATTTGATGTCCCCCACTGGACAATTAATTCCTTAAGGACAGGGATTTTTCTGTTTATTCCTTTGGCTTAAGTTTGTGCCTGGCCAATAAGGATAGCTGTGTTGTGTTACTGTTAGACAGTTTTTTGGTTCTAATCTGGGGCCTTCTTAATTTTGCTTTAGACATTTATAAGTTAAATAATGCATAAGATGTTACTGCATTATCTGGTTAGGAAACAAATGTTGAAATTTTAATAATCAGTAAGGCATTTAATAATGAGTAAGGCTCACTCATGTTGAAAGATTTATTCAGACTTAGTTTTTGAAAAGGTAGGAATATTACTTGTGTTTTCTAAAGACTTCTGGTCTGTGTAATAAGTTGAAAATTATTGGCATACTGTGTACAAAGCATTCTATATAAGCTTTTTACAGAGTATGTTTTGCTTAGGGTAAGGCTTTGTTAGTCCTGTCACATTTTTAAAGGCAGCCTAAGAATTTATCTATCCTTTTTCTTAGAATTCTTTTCACTTATACTTGCAGTTTGATTTCTAAATAATAGAAATAATTTTTAGGTAGAAAATCCAAACTTTTTATTGTTCAGTATCAGTCTCTGAGTGTGATTACCATTATGTTTTTTTCCTTTTATCTTAAAAAAAAAACTTTTTAAGAGATATATGTCTTTTTTGGTATATCAGACATTATATTCTCTTTTTTTTTCTTTAAAATAGATTTATTTGAAAATGTTTATGGGTCTACAATGAAGAGAGAAGAACATGATGATTTGAAGGATAGTATTGGATTCAGAGGCCATAAGCCATTTAACAGTATCACTGTATCAAAGAAACGCAATTGGCTATATCAGAGTTCCCCGAGATCTTTTAATTTGGAAGAAAATAAGAAATGTCAAGATATAAGCCATTTATCCATTTCACCTACTTCTCTACCTAAACATCAGCTGCCACAACCTTTCCTCAAATCGTCAGAAGAATATTGTACGTATGTGGTGTGTAATGCAACAGAATCTTCGTTATCAAAAAACTGTTCTTTGGGCTTTAATGAGGAGAATGATGCAGATGATGAAGGGGAAATATGGTACAACCCCATTCCTGAGGAAGATGACTTTGGTATATCAAATGCTTTGAGTTTGGGCCAGGCAAACTCTGCTGTTCTGAAATTTCCTGCTCTTAGCTTGAGAGTATTATCCAATAGAGACCTACCGAAAGCAGAGCGGCATCCTGAAGACCTGCTCTGCTCTTCTGAACACACAGGCAGTGTTCAGACCACAGAGTCAAATGAAGTGAAGCCTCTAGATGCTACCCATTCTACAGAGTCTGTGCAGCAGTACAAACAAAGGCTTGGACGCAGGGCACAAGACACTACAATGGTGGATGACAGTCTCATATTGAAATCTCCTTTTGCAGGTAAAGACGACCATATATCTGCCTTTTATTCTCCCATTTTTCAATTTTTTGGTGGTAGCTAAAACTAAATATAGATGTTTATGTAGCTATATACTTTTACTTCAAGTGAATGTATTTTCATGAAAATGAAACAAAATCATTTATATACATGGAGATTGATGAGTTTTATTACAGACTTGATCTTTTGAGATAGTAATTATTTTTCTCTTAGTTGAAAGCATGGCATGATGGGAAGTAGAAGAGAAAGATTTTTTTGTTTAAAGAAAATAATTGAAATTTGATATGTGTTGGATTGAACCATATGATATTGCTGATATTCAGTCATTTTTGAATTGCAAAAAAAGTATTTCGTAGAGCTTAATCTAATGGTTTTATTCTTCCTTGATTGTCTTTGATTTTCGGATATGCTTCTTTTCCTTTTTTTTTTAAATTTAGTGAGAAAAGGAGAGGCAGAGACAAACTCCTGCATGTGCCCTGACCAGGATTCACTCGGCAAGCCCGCTAGGGAGCGATGCTCTGCCCATCTGGGGCCCTTGCTCTGTTTCGACAGGAGCCATTTTTTAGCACCTGAGGTAGAGGCCATGGAGCCATCCTCATCCTTAACACCTGGGGCCAACTTGCTCTAATAGAGCCATGGCTGCAAGAGGGAAAGAGAAGAGAGAGAGAGAGAGAGAGAGAAAAGTGAGAGAGAGAAAAGTGAGAGGGGGAGGGGTGGAGAAGCAGATGGGTGTTTCTCTTGTGTGCCCTGACCCAGAATCGAACCTTGGACATCCACATGCTGGACTGATGCTCTGCCACTCAGCCTGCCAGGGCCTGATGTGCTTCTTTTCAAATTTAGTTAATAGATACACCACCCAGGAAACAGAGCATAAGGCATGTTTAGTTGCAAATATCAAATATTGACAAGAAAGCAATTCTGTTTTATATCATCATTTTAATTTGTAAATTTTCAAATGGTACTGAATATTCAAAGATGTGGCATGTAACAGATGCTGTCAATACCATGTCCATATCCCTTGGGTTTTATTACTTATTTAAATAGGGGCAGCCTATTTCCAACCAGGAGTGTCTGCATATCTACTAGAGGCTCTCTGCAGGGCAGCCTGGAAGCTTCAACCGGTGCTGACAGGAGTTGGAGTAGGACTACCCCAGTGCCCTTCTTCTGTGGGTGGGATAACTTTACATGCTTCCCAGAGTCATGCATCCCATAGTGATTGCAGGCTTCATAATTCACCTTGAATTTTCCCTTGAATTTTTTCACTTCCTTGCTGATGTTTCTGTACAAGTTATATTGTTAAGAGAAAAATCAAGTTACAAAATAGTGTGTACTATCTGATTCCAATTTTGCAAAAAATACTAAAAAAAATCTATACTGACAACTTTAATTACCAAGTGTTGAAGTTGAGGGTAATTAAAAATTTTGGTGTTTGTGCATTTCTAATTGCCAACTGATTTTCCAGAGTAAGTTAGTGTTTCTTTTGTAATCTGGATGGAAAGAAGAAAAAAATATCATATAAACTAGCAGTTTAGAATGCAGCTTGTCATCAGGTATAGGGAAGGCTTATAGGTGTGTGGCAAATAGTGATGGGTGTGGAATGGGGCAGAAAAGGCAAGAGGGCATTAGAATAAGAGCAAAGTTAGAAAGCTAGTGTCACCTGATCAGTGGTGGCACAGTGAACAGAGCGTGGGTCTGGGACACTGAGGTCCCGGCTTGAGTGTGAACTTGAGTGATGGATCATTAACAAGATCCCAAGGTTGCTGGCTTGAGCAAGGGGTCACTCGCTCTGCTGTAGCCCCTCCTCAAGGCACATGTGAGAAAGCAATCAATGAATGACTAAGGTGCTGCAACGAAAAATTGATGCTTCTCATCTCTCTCCCTTCCTGTCTGTCTGTTCCTATCTGTCCCTCTCTCTGTCTCTGTCACAAAAAAAAAAAAAAAGGGAAAGAAAAAGAGAAAACTGGGACCTATAAAGTGTTACACACTTTAAGTTACTATCTTTAAACTTTAATTTTTTTCTATTTGTGACAAATTGTGAATTTGAAAAGACAGATGTTTTAAAAAAGTGCAGTGGCACTTTTATTCATTTATGTCTTTATTCTTACTGTATTTCTTCCCTTTAACATATTAATTATAATAAACACAAACCTAAATTGAGCAAAGGAAATATTTAGATAGTTTATTTGTATGCCCTGTTTTTTTTGTTTTAGTTTGGTAAGAAAGGTTAGCTAAAGTGACCTATTTTCTTTAGCAATACTGCTAGGAAGCTGTTGAGAAATAGACAAAGAAAATGGTTGCATTTCAAAATAAATTTTGGCCTGACCAGGCGGTGGCGCAGTGGATAGAGCGTCAGACTGGGATGTAGAGGACCCAGGTTTGAAACCCAGAGGTTGCCAGCTTGAGCGCGGGCTCATCTGGTTTGAGCAAGGCTCACCAGCTTGAGCCCAAGGTCTCCTCTGGCTTGAGCAAGGGCTCACTCAGTCTGCTGTACAGCCACTCCATCAAGGCACATATGAGAAAGCAATCAATGAACAACTAAGGTAATGCTTCTCATCTCTCTCCCTGCCTGCCTGCCTGTCCCTGACTGTCCCCCTCTCTGTCTCTCCCTGTCACACACACACAAAAAATTTTTTTTGATCAAGGAATAGGAAAGCTGAAGTATTTGTATATGAATGACAATTTTTAATTATTCTATCCCAATTATGACTTGCTTTATGCTTTTTAATTTCCAGATGTATATATATGTGCAATCATAGTAGACTATTTTTGGCTTTTGTTATTTTTATTTTGTGCATGTTTAACATTATTGTTTCCTAACCATTATAGTATTTAATTGGGTTGATGTGCCCTCGTCTGTGTGACTGGTTCTCTAGTCTAATGGGTGTTAATAGATGGTTTCCATTACTTTTGCAGTGATTTTCATCATGGTCCCTTTTGCTTCATTAGGATTGATTACTGGTATCATTACTGGTTCTTTCTGGTTGGTAATTACTGTAGGTAATTCCTGTATTAAAATTCCTTAAAGGTTTACCAGTTTACAGGCAACTAACAACTGGTTGGTTGATTAAAGTGAGTTTCTGCTGTGTGCCAGTTACTGTTCTAGGCCCCGAAGGGATGTGCCAGTTTCACCTGATTCTAGCCTGGTTCATACATTTATATTTAAATATTTTCATTTTCTATTTTGCCCTTATTGCTGGTCTGTGATTTGATTAATATAATTGTAGTTTAGTTTTAAGTTACTATTGAATTTGATAATATTTCCACTTGTGGATTTTATAAAAACAAAGCATTTTTGTTTTAATAAATTTAGTCTCATCTGCAACTGAAATTGCTAGCATATACAGCATTTTATTTTAATCATTAGTTAAGGACTTCAGTAGGAAATAGTTAATGCACGATTAAATATTTATACTGTAAAAAAAGTCAGAAAGTTAGATGAACTCCTTTATAATTAAATAAAGCCTACAGCAGTTTACTATATTGGGTAGCTTTTTTATGCAGTGACAGAATAGGCAGATTGTAGACTAAAGCAGGACTACAGTTAACTATAGAATATTTTAGTCCCGTAAACCAGCAGACTTGTACTACAATTTTATAGTACAAGGGGATGCTTTGTTTAGTTTATCAAACACTCCATTTCTTATTAGTTGCTTACCAGAAAACCCCAGCAGGCATCCTTAAAATAGCCCTTTCTCTCTAAAGAAACCTCTCTTTGTCAATAGGACACATCAAGAAGGGTGGAGGCAGAATTTATATTAATCCTTTAAAGAAATCTATTGATTTTTTAAATGAATACTTTTTTTTCTCATTTCTAATATTAGGGTTACTAAAGGAGGTTCTGTAAGGAATGGTAAGATCAAGTATGAAAAGTTAATTTAAATTTTAAATAATTAGGATAATACCTGATTATTTCTTTAATGAAACAAAGCTTATGTAATATTACATTTTAGAAGATATTTTCATTTTGCTTTATTTGTTTGAAAACTTACTAGCACCAGGTTCAAATTTAAAAATAAAATTGATTAGTTTGTTTTTATTTTATTTTATTTTATTTTTTGTATTTTTCTGAAGTTGGAAATGGGGAGCAGTCAGACTCCTGCATGCGCCCGACCGGGATCCACATGGCATGCCCACCAGGGGGCGATGCTCTGCCCATCTGGGGCATCGCTCTGCCGCAATCAGAGCCATTCTAGCACCTGAGGCAGAGGCCACAGAGCCATCCTCAGCGTCCCGGCAAACTTTGCTCCAGTGGAGCCTTGACTGCAGGAGGGGAAGAGAGAGACAGAGAGGAAGGAGAGGGGGAGGGGTGGAGAGGCAGATGGGCGCTTCTCCTGTGTGCCCTGGCCGGGAATCAAACCCGGGACTCCCGCACGCCAGGCCGACGCTCTACCTCTGAGCCAACCGGCCAGGGCGATTAGTTCATTTTTTAAAAACTGGGATATTGTAAGTTTTAAGGTTAAATAGAATACTATAACTTCTTAATACTTTAGAAAAGTCTTTAAAAATCAATTTAATATATACAAGGTGGGGCAAAAATAGTTTTATAGTTGTTCATATGGAAAATAATACAATAATTAATAAATAATATAATAAGTTCTGTTTTGTGTACTCACTACTGTAAACCTACTTTTGCCCACCTTGTATATATGGACAAAAATATTTAGAAGAATGGGAAGCTGTGAAAGTATAGTATTGAAGAACATAGGCTCTGAAGGCTTATGGCTAGGCTTTTTTTTTTCTTTTTTTAAGATTTTATTGATTTTTCTGAGACAGGAGAGGGGAAGCAAGAAGTATCAACTCAGAGTTGCTTCACTTGAGTTGTTCATTGCTTGCTTGTTGTATGTGCCTTGACGGGGCAGGGCCAGGGGTTTGAACCAGCGACCTCCGCATTCTAGGTTGATACTCTATCCACTGTGCCACCACAGGCCAGGCTATGGCTAGGTTTGGATTCTGGTTCTGCCACTTACCAACTGTGGTATCTTAGATAAATTTAACAGCTCTGTGCGTGAGGTTCCTTATGAGGAGAATGCAGTACTAGTGGTATCTTAACTCATAGGGTTATTATGAAAATTGAATGAGGGTCTGTGCATACTAAGTATTAAATTAATTTTTCATATTTTATCTAGCTCAAAATGTGTTGGCTGATGTTATTTTTAATAATAAATATTAATAATTTATATTAAAATTTAATATTATTTTCATCAAAATATTTACAGTGGTTAATCACTTGGTAGTACAGTTAGGCTATTATTACTTGTTCTTTTTTATATCTTTTTAAAACTTATTGTAAAACTGGAGAATTTTGATATTCAGAAAAATACAAAGCTATTTTTGTACAGGAAAAAATTTAAAAATATTTCAATGTTTTACTCTTTTTTTTATTTTTATTTTTCTGAAGTTGGAAACGGGGAGGCAGTCAGACAGACTCCCGCATGCGCCCCACCGGGATCCACCCGGCATGCTCACCAGGGGGCGATGCTCTGCCCATCTGGGGCGTCGCTCTGTTGCGACCAGAGACATTCTAGCGCCTGAGGCAGAGGCCACAAAGCCATCCTCAGCACCTGGGCAAACTTTGCTCCAGTGGAAGCCTGGGCTGCGGGAGGGGAAGAGAGAGACAGAGAGGAAGGAGAGGGGGAGGGGTGGAGAAGCAGATGGGCGCCTCTCCTGTGTGCCCTGGCCGGGAATCGAACCCAGGACTCCTGCACACCAGGCCGACGCTCTACCACTGAGCTAACTGGCCAGGGCTCAGTGTTTTACTCTTTATGGAACTTATTAGAAAACTTGTTTATATTTATATGTTGTCTGTTTAATATGTTGAAATTGCAAGGAAAGACCCTGACTGAGCTTTGAAGTTCTTTATATTGTATAGAAATAATATAGGAAAGAAAGTGTCCTTACAGTTTTGAATATTATTCAGTTAGATTTGATACTCAATATTCAGTTACTCTTGATTGATTAGAGTTAATTCTATATAATATTGCTGATATGTTCTAATAGAATTTTAGAACAAGGAGATATTCTTAGTTGTCATGATTTAAAACTTGTTTGGTTAACATTTTTTTAACTAGCATTGCTATGTGATAAAATTTTACAGTATATTATTTTTTTAGGAGGAGATTATTTCTATTATAAATTGATTTTTTTAAAACAGAAAACAGATTTACTCTATGGCTCCCTGAAGCACTTTCTGTACTTATTACCACATATATGTTTTAAAAATTATTTTAAATTGAATTTATTGGGGTGACATTTGTTATAAAATTATATAGGTTTCAGGTGTACAGTTCTATAATACATCATCTGTATATTGTATTGTGTGTTCACTGCCCAAAGTCAAGTCTCCTTCTGTCACCATTTATCTCCCCTTTACCCTCTTCTACCTCCTCCCACCCCCTTTCCTTCTGGCAATCATCATACTGTTGTCTGTGCCAGTGATATTTTTTGCTTAATACCTTCACTTTTTCTTTTTTTTTTTTTAAGGTTTTTTTTATTTTTTAATTTATTTTTAATTTATTTTTATTTTTTACAGAGACAGAGAGTGAGTCAGAGAGAGGGATAGACAGGGACAGACAGACAGGAACAGAGAGAGATGAGAAGCATCAATCATTAGGTTTTCATTGTGCGTTGCAACACCTTTAGTTGTTCATTGATTGCTTTCTCATATGTGCCTTGACCGCGGGCCTTCAGCAGACCAAGTAACCCCTTGCTGGAGCCAGCGACCTTGGGTTCAAGCTGGTGAGCCTTGCTCAAACCAGATGAGCCTGCGCTCAAGCTGGCGACCTCGGGGTCTCGAACCTGGGTCCTCTGCATCCCAGTCCGACGCTCTATCCACTGCGCCACAGCCTGGTCAGGCTACCTTCACTTTTTCACCCAGCCCCTCAGCCCACTTCCCCTCTAATAGCTGTCAGTCTGTTTTCTGTATCTATGAGTCTGTTTCCTTTTGTTTGTTAGTTTATTTTGTTCATTAGATTCTACATATAAGTGAAATCATATGATACTTATCTTTCTCTGACTGGTTTATTTCATTTAACATAATACTTTCCAGGTCCATCTGTGCTGTTTTAAAAGGTAAGATTTCCTTCTTTTTTATGGCCAAGTAGTATTCCACAGTGTAAATGTACCACATCTTTTTTATGCACTCATCTACTGATGGGCACTCGGGCTGCTTCCAAATCTTGGCTATTGAAGGTAACATTGTAAAGCACATAGGAGTGTGTATATTCTTTCAAATCAGTGTTTCAGCTCTTTTCATATATGTTCCCAGAAGTGGAATTACTGGGTCAAAATGTATTATTTAGAGGAATCATTCTTATATTAGAGTAGGATTTCTAAATAAACATTAAAATAGGAAATATGTTTAAATGTTTTAAAATATTAAAATACAAAGTTTTCCTAGTTTCCTCTGATATCTACTCTTCCTAGTTATAAAATAACACACGCACTGAAATATTTGATAATGGAAAAGATCTAAAAGGAGCCTAAATTACCCTTCCTCCAAACCTGCAGAATAGAAGAGCTGATAGAAAGATGCTTCTTGCTGCTGTAAGCTGTTTGGAGATACTTGTTTCTCTGCTTGAACGTGGTGATGAAGATTCACCTAACCTTGTAACTAAATCTCCCCATTGAAATGAGGCAAGGGAAAAATTTCTGTTTATATGAGAGCTTGTTAAGTTGGTGGTATATAAAGTGGGAATCAAAACATATCACCTTATAATACCTTTTTTTTTTTTAAGGTCCTGGGATCCTACCTGCTACAAATAAGACTGAATTGAGAGTTATAGAACCATCTTCTCCAAGCTCTGTGAAAAAGGGCAGTTCAATTAGTTGGTCTTTCCCGGATAAAATAAAATCTCCACGAACTGTGAGGAAACTTTCCATGAAGATGAAAAAGTTGCCAGAACTTAGCCGAAAACTGAGTGTTAAAGGAAACTTGAATGATGTAAACAGTCTAGATAATAATCCTTCCTTGTCTAAATGTAACTGTCAAGAAATTCATCATACTGTTATTCTGCCTTCTGGGAATACAACCACAGCTGCTAAGAGGAATGTTATAAGTCGGTACCATCTTGATACTAGTGTATCTTCTCAGCACAGCTACCAGAAGAAAACCTCCAGGAGTTCTAAGTATTCCTGCAACAGTGGTTATCTCAGTGATGGAGATTCACCTGAACTTATAACTAAATCTAGCAAACATGGATCTGAAAACAAAGTGGGAAAGGGAAAGGAAATAATTCCAAATAGCTGTAGCAAGAATGAAATTGACATTGATGCTTTTAGACACTACAGCTTTTCTGATCAACCTAAGTGTTCACAGTACATATCTGGGCTCATGAGTGTGCATTTCTATGGTGCTGAGGATTTAAAACCACCACGGATAGATTCAAAAGATGTCTTTTGTGCAATTCAGGTAGATTCAGTAAACAAAGCAAGAACTGCTTTGCTCACATGTCGGACGACATTTTTAGACATGGATCACACTTTCAACATAGAAATTGAGAATGCTCAGCATTTGAAATTAGTAGTATTCAGTTGGGAACCCACTCCAAGAAAAAATCGAGTGTGTTGTCATGGAACTGTTGTTCTCCCCACCTTATTCAGAGTGACAAAGACACATCAATTGGCTGTCAAACTTGAACCTAGAGGCCTTATTTATGTGAAAGTGACTCTTTTGGAACAGTGGGAGAATTCTCTTCATGGACTAGATATAAATCGAGAACCAGTAATGTTTGGTGTTGATATTCGAAAAGTTGTAGAGAAAGAAAATACAGGATTGATGGTGCCACTCCTGATACAGAAATGTATTATGGAAATTGTGAAGAGAGGCTGCCAGGTATTATTTCACTCTGTTTCTCTACTACCCCTCCATCTATCTATCTGTCTACCTATCATCTATCTTAATGAATTAATCAGTTAATTAAATTTATAATAATTCTTCAGGGAAGGAATTAAAAGTTAAAAATCTAATTTAGATATTTCTCTTTATTTTTATTATATTGCTGTTTAGGGTATAATTCATACCTTAACCCTGTTGTCAATGATGGAGAGCATACTAGATGGTTCTACATTTTATGTTGTAATACAGAGCCTGATGGGCCTTATACCTAGAGATCAAGATTGCTTTACAGTGGCATTCCTAGGATAAGCCAGAGCTGATAACCTAGGCAAATAATTAATTAATTTAAGTAATATTTCTTCATGGTTTGAATTCCTAAGGTAGAGAGTTCCAATAGTGAATCTATAACCCTAGAACTTATTTTTTTTTTTTTATTAATACATGTAGACTGCCTGACCTGTGGTGGCACAGTGGATGAAGTGTTCAACCTGGAATACTGAGGTTGCTGGTTCAAAACCCTGTGCTTGCCCGGTCAAGGCACATACAGCAATCAAGAAACAACTAAAGTGAACCAATTATGAGTTGATACTTCTCATGATGCTCCCCACCCCACCATAAAATCAATAAATAAAATCTTAAAAAAAAATACATGTAGACTGTGACAATGAGAAACAGCATATCACTGAGGAGATTATTCTGAGGTATAAGAAATTGTTTATATTCATTTTTGCAACATAAATTAAGCCTAAATATCAATATGAGGCATTTTTATTTGATCCTATCAGAATTTATAACATTGATTAAAAATATCAAGGGTAAATATCACAAAGTCTGAAATATGGTTTCTTTATACTAAGAAAGGAATTGAAAATAATCTACTCTGAATTTACAAAAAATATAGAAACAGCATAAGTTAGTGGAGTTTTGTATGAAGATTCAGGAAACTTGTATTCTGGTTTCTTCTTCATTAATAGTTGTGTGATATTGGGCAAGTCATTTACTCTCTGTGCATCTTAATCTGCAAAAATAGATGCAGTGGCTTCCTGTAGCTGATAGGTAGGACACATGCACTTTTTTTTTTTAATCCATTTTTAGAGAGGAGAGAAAGAGAGAAGGGGGGAGGAGCAGGAAGCATCAACTCCCACATGTGCCTTGACCAGGCAAGCCTAGGGTTTCGAACTGGCGACCTCAGTGTTTCCAGGTCGACGCTTTATCCACTGCACCACCACAGGTCAGGCCACATGCACTTCTGAAACCTCTTCTCAGCTATAGGATATATCAGGTTGAGTTTATGCTGTTGATGTGAGAGTTTCTAATCCAATTTTTGGTCCGGTTACTTTTTTCTTAAGTTTCTCTGTTTTTCCTTTATTTATTTATTTATTTCAGGCAACATGTAGAGTGTTCAGAGAGATTAGGCAGATTTTAAAACTAATTATTAAACAGAAACTTTTATAATTGAATATTAAAGTAAGTAATTCAAATAGCATTGTACTTTTATAGTTTATTTTCTGAAATATTCTATAAACAGCAGGTAAATAAGACTGTTGTAACTTATTTTAAATGCCAAGAAAGCATTTTCAGCAATGCCTTTTATTTCTATAATTAAAACTTAGATTTATTTTGGTAAAGAATTATTTTCTGCCTGACCAGGCGGTGGCGCAATGGATAGAGCAGAGGACCGAGGTTTGAGACCCCGAGGTCGCCAGCTTGAGCATGGGCCGGGCTCATCTGGTTTGAGCAAAGCTCACCGGCTTGGACCCAAGGTCGCTGGTCGAGCAAGGGTTTACTCAGTCTGCTGAAGGCCCGCGGTCAAGGCACAGATGAGAAAGCAATCAATGAACAACTAAGGTGTTGCAACATGCAACGAAAAACTGATGATTGATGCTTCTCATCTCTCTCCGTTCCTGTCTGCCTGTCCCTGTCTATCCTTCTCTCTGACTCTCTCTCTCTCTCTCTGGCTCTGTTAAAAAAAATAATTTTTTTTCTATGAATCAAACAGTAAATTTTACAGTTGTACATTTGGAACTATGCTTTTTAAACATCCATTTTTTTTTTGTCTCTTTTGCTTCTTCTCATGCCCCTCCTTCCAAAAGAGGTTTATTTTGTCTGCATTTTACAGAGTGGCATACTGTTTAAATTTTGTTTAACTTTAGGTTTTGATAGTCATGCAAAAATAGTCTTCTATGGCATTTTCCATAAACTATGCTTTGAAGGCTATACTATCACCCATCTCTTGCTTCCAGTGGGAAAGCAGAAAAAAAATGACTCTAGAAATCATACTCATGGTCCATCTAGAATAGCATCTGTCTATGATAGAGGCATTAAGCATGTACTTCAAGTGTTTTGTTTTTTTCTTGAAAGAGAAAGAGGAAGGTAGAGATGAGAAACATCAACTTGTAGTTGTATCACTGTAGTTGTTCATTTATTGTGTATTGTATGTGCCTTGATGGGAAGAGGTGGGGCTCAAGCTAAGCCCGTGTCCCTTATTCAAGACAGTGACCCTGGGATCTTGTTGATGATCACTGACTCAGCTGGAGCTCCCCAGTCAAGGAACACATGAGAGTTAATCAATGAACAACTAAAGTGAAGCAACTATGAGTTAATGTTTCTTATCTCACCCTTCCCTCTCTCTCTCTCTCTCTCTCTCTCTCTCTTCCTCTCTCTGTCTCTTTCAAATCAATAAAAAAAATTTTTAAAGTCATCTTTTGGTCTGACCTGTGGATAAAACATCGACCTGGAACTCTGAGGTCGCTGGTTTGAAACCTCAGGCTGCCTGCCTTTTCAAGGCACATATGGGAGCTGATGTTTCTTGCTCCTTCCCCTCTCCCCCCCAATGAGTAAATAAAATATTTTTTAAAAATGTCAGCTTCTGTAAAATATCTTTTTCTTGAAATAATCTATATTAGATTTTCCCCCTTTATTCACCTTTAAAAATTATGTTTATGATTTCAGCTTTTGGGATAACATGTTCCTTTAATGTATTACTTACTGTTGAAGTATTACTTTCTTTAATTTGTTCTAGGTTCATCTCCTCAAGTTCAAGGGGATGCATCCTTATGGGATTTTGTGATACTTGTGCCTACACAAGAAGGGCTCTGCTCAAGTTAGTTTCTTCTAATGTGATGGCATTTCCTTTGATTCTTTTTTTTCTTTGAGTTTTTTATTTATTTCAGCAAGAAAAGAAGGGGGAGAGAGAGAGAGACAGGAACATTAAGCTGTTCCTGTGTGCCCTGACTGGGATTGAACTGGCAGCCTCTGTGCTTCAGGACGATGCTCTAACCAACTGAGCGATCTGGCCAGGGCTCCTTTGAGTCTTTTTAATATTTTAGTTTCATTTTCTGGACCATCTACAGTTCTACCATGTCTTTCTTGCAATGATGTGACCAGTATAGCACATGCTATTCTCAATGTGAATGTACTATGAATGTGGATAAGATTAGGAAATTTGAATTTTCTTCCCAGTACAGTACTCGGTTTCCCATATTATATTGATCCTTTTGAATATAACAGCACCTTGTATTACTTTCTCTTAGAAATAGTTGTAAGGCCTGACCAGGCGGTAGTGCAGTGGATAGAGTGTAGGACTGGGACTCAGAGGGCCTAGGTTCAAAACCCTGAGGTTGCTGGCTTGAGCGTGCGCTCATCTGGCTTGAGCCTGAGCTCACCAGTTTGAGCGCAGGGGTCGCTGGCTTGAGTGTGGGATCATAGACATGAACCCATGATCGTTGGCTTGAGCCCAAAGGTTGCTCACTTCAACCCAAAGGTCGCTGGCTTGAAGCCCAGGGTCGCTGGTTTGAGCCCAAGGTCGCTGGCTTGAGCAAGGGATCACTCACTCGTCTGTAGCCCCGTGGTCAAGGCACATATGAGAATGCAATCAATAAATACCTAAGGAGCTGCTACGAAGAATTGATGCTTCTCATCTCTCTCCCTTTGTGTCTGTCTGCCACTATCTGTCCCTCTCTCTCTCTGTCTCTGTAAAAAAAAAAAAATAGTTATAAGTTCCTTACTGTCTTTCAAATACTTAATAGATTATCATCTCAAATATTTTGGGTAACATTTCTCTGTAACCATAACTGACACTCTTTTATATTGAGACCCACCTTCTGCAGTGTATTCTATCACTTATTTAATTACTCGAAAGAGGTTAGTGTCATAAGTAAACCTGGAAATTTCATTTGTGTACTCCTTTCTTTAGATCAGGGGTCCCCAAACTTTTTACACAGGGGGCCAGTTCACTGTCCCTCAGACCGTTGGAGGGCCGGACTATAAAAAAAAACTATGAACAAATCCCTATGCACACTGCACAAATCTTATTTTAAAGTAAAAAAACAAAATGGGAGCAAATACAATATTTAAAATAAAGAACAAGTAAATTTAAATCAACAAACTGACCAGTATTTCAATGGGAACTATGCTCCTCTCACTGACCACCAATGAAAGAGGTGCCCCTTCCGGAAGTGCGGCGGGGGCCGGATAAATGGACTCGGGCCGCATGTGGCCCGCGGGCCGTAGTTTGGGGACCCCTGCTTTAGATCATTTTAACATTTTAAAGTGCTTCCTAGTTCAGATTCTTGGGGGTCCCCTTGATTGATTTTACTTTATTTCTGCCTTGATATAATTTCTTTCTCCATAACTTTCTTAATTCCAAGGTGGTTGAACTTGCTATGTAAGTAGTCTTTGATGTGGAAGTATAGGTACCAACCACTTATGTTCCTTAATTTTCGTGAAGATTTATTTTTTTCAGAAGTTTGATTGCTTAATCAGGCAATGCTTTCTCTTTAGTTATCATGTTGATTTTTTGTCAGTGAATTTATACTGCTCTTCTTAAGACTTCCTGTATTAGAACCTGTATGGGCTAACAGTGTTTGAATGTTAGTTGTGGGGAGGATGAGTGGTAGCTGTGCATCTTTTGAACTGGAGGTTCTATTTTACCTTTAATATATTAATTGAATTTCTGCCATCACTTTATAATCAATTAATTTGATAAGTTAAAAAAACCCTAGATTATTCTTATTCCTGAGATTTTTTTTTCTGAAATGATAATTTTATACAAACAGTATGTTGGAGCCTTATTTCAATGAAATATCCTTTTTTTAAATGGGTAAGTAAACTGAGTTTTAAAGAGATTAAATCACTTGCCCAGATTCACCAAGGAAGGAGTGGTAGAGTGAGGCTGTATGAATTCAAAACCCTTATTTAACCCCTGTTCTGTATTATTTCAGTCTACAGCAAAAGATGTCAAAGGATAATCTTGGCATGGAGATAGGTATTGGTTGAGAATATAAAACTAACGGGAGTGGATTGTATCTCTGCTTAAGGTGAGATAGTCAACACTAGGCCCTGGCTGGGCAGCTCAGTTGGTTAGGGCATTGCCCTGATATGCCAAGGCTATAGGTTCCATCCCCAGTCAGGGCACATACAGGAATCAACCAATGATGGTATGAATAAGTGGAACAACAGATCAATATTTCTTTCTCTGTGTATCTCTGTCTCCCTCCCTCTTTCTCTAAAAAAAAAAAAAAAGAAAAGAAAAAAATATGATAAGCAACACTACAGAAATTATAGTCTATTGTTTGAATTTAAATGAAAGAATAGAATGTTTTTTTAACTAATCATATAGTCTGTGGTGAAATTTCAAAAGCTGTGTTGAAGTATTTTTAATTTCATGCCATCAGAACATATTTGATTGCCAAGCTCATGTAACTTATACATACTGTGCTATTATATTTTCTCTTAATCAAGTTTACCACAATATGGCCGTCATTTCATTTCTAGGTAGTAGGCCTGTACCGATTGTGTGGTTCGGCAGCAGTCAAGAAAGAACTTCGAGAGGCTTTTGAGAGGGATAGCAAAGCTGTTGTTCTGTGTGAAAACCAGTACCCAGATATAAATGTAATAACAGGTAATAAATAGACTTTATTTTATGTGCACATTGTGGAAAGACTTCATCTGCAGGAAAGAGAACTGAAACTATGTTTTAGCCTAAATTTAATTTGGTTTTGTTCTGAAGTCTTAACTTATTCTGGGAAAATTAGGGACAACTTCCTGGAAAAAGTGACTCCTCAGCTAACTTTTAAAAGGTGAGCTGGGCCCTGGCCGGTTGGCTCAGTGGTAGAGCGTCGGCCTAGCGTGCGGAGTACTCGGGTTCGATTCCGGCCAGGGCACACAGGAGAAGCGCCCATTTGCTTCTCCACCCCTCCGCCGCGCTTTCCTCTCTGTCTCTCTCTTCCCCTCCCGCAGCCAAGGCTCCATTGGAGCAGAGATGGCCCGGGCGCTGGGGATGGCTCTGGTCGCAACATGGCGACGCCCCGGAGGGGCAGAGCGTCGCCCCCTGGTGGGCGTGCCGGGTGGATCCCGGTCGGGCTCATGCGGGAGTCTGACTGTCTCTCCCTGTTTCCAGCTTCAGAAAAATGAAAAAAAAATAAAATGAAAAAAAATAAAATAAAAGGTGAGCTGGACTTAGCCAGGCAGAGGTTAGGGGAGGGCAGTCTATTAGCAAAAACTTGGAGATGGGAAATTATATAACTTGTAGCACTTGCTAAAGAGGAACACACTAGCTTTGTCAGTGATGAAAGATGGCTGGGATGCTCTCTCCCACTGGAACCCAGACTGGCAATGAGGATCAGGAGAGTTAGAACCTGGCCCCTCCCCTCCCCTCCCTTCTTCACCCCCTCCCCTCTTCACCCTCCCCTCCCCTCCCTTCCCTTTCCCTCTTCTCCCCTCCTCTTCTTTCCCCCTTCCCTCTCTCCTTCCTTACTTTCCTGACTTTTTATCCTTTTTCTTTTCTCCCTTTTCTCTCTCCCCTTCTTTTCTTACCCTCCCCTCTCCTTCCTCCCTCCTCCCCTCCCCTCCCTCTTCCCCTCCTTTCCTCCCTCTCTTTATTCCTTCCAAGTTAGTTAGATGAGAGTTTCCATGTAGTAGGTTTTATAATAACACTTCCATAGGGACATATAGATAGCCAGGAAAGCTGAAAGAAAGGTAAGGAGAGTGCTAATCACCAACTCTGAGAATATTTATAATTCTATAATGAGTCCTTTTTGTTGTTAGTCTAGTGTATTTAGGGGGAAAAAAACTTTAAAAAATGGTTTTTCTTGTGTTACAGTGCTCAAGAATAAAACCTGAGAGATTATTTTTTGTTTTTTTCTCCAAATTGGAACTGGAGTTTTAAACCTGACGCTCTCTATTCCTGGGGTGCTGCATGGTGGTGGCAGTGGAAAGTACAGCGAGCACCCCGGAGGAGGGAGGGGAAGCCTGTGCATTGGGATAACTCGAGTCCACTTATCCCTCCTTGTCTGTATATTAATTAGTTTATGTACTAATTATTTATTGAACATTTACTATATGCCAGGCACTGTTCTAGGCACCTGGGACAAATGAACAAGATGAGCAGTGCCTTAGTGGGAGGAGAAAGTCAGTAATCAAGCCAATGTGAAGTAAGATAGAGTAACTTATCAGTGATAAGTAGGGCAACAGGCATGATACTGATTGATTGGAGGTAGTAATTAGCTTGTGACTCCTGTACTAAGATGGTCAGAGAAGAAAGTCTTTCTAAGATGTGCATTTTGAGTTGAGATCTATGATAAGGAGTTAACCATTGGAAGTAGGGCCAGAGTTCTTGGCAGAGAACAGGGTGAATTTTGTGATCAACAGTGAATAAAACAGATGTACTACAAACCAGCTTCTAAGAGGTAAAAGTACTTTTAGTGATTAGAATGCCTTTTTTTTTTTTTTTAGTATGAGAATAACCTATATCCCACCACAGAATTTTCCTGTGTAGTTTTTGTGCCTGAATGAAAGTGAGATGCATATGTTTTCATAGTTTCTGTTACAGAGCAGCTTCAAAGATGTAGTGAGAACCATTTATTTCTTTACCTAGAATGCCTGCATTTTCAAGTATATGATAAAGGATTTACTGTGTTGCACTAAACAAACTTCATCATAAGTTTCCTCCAAGTCTCCCTTAAGTAGTTCAGATAGCATTAACTGTCACCACAAACTTAATATCTTAAGGTTTTTATGTCCCCAGAGAGTTTGAAAGATAGTAAGAAGTTACTGTGACTTAAATGCTCCTGTCACTTAGGTTTTGGGGTAAGGCCATATAGCTAATTATACTGTATATGTCACAACATATATATACATACCTCTTCTCTGTCATTTTATAAAATCTTTTGATATTTTTCTATGAAACCTTTTTCTATGAAACCTTTGTCTGCTTATAGACAAGGAACTGTAACTTTTACTTCATTGAACATGATGTGCATTGAGCATACTTCAAGTGCTGAAATTATAGTGAAGTAATCTTGAACTTGGATTAACTTAAAATTCCATTTATATTAATGACTTTAATATATTAGCTATATAAAGGACAATGATATTTGAAGTGTATGTCTCACTAAGTTATAAAGTTATATTTCCTGGTGATCATTTAGGTTTTAATTTAATATAATTGCATTGTAGGGCAAGTCTCAAACTACCAAGGCATATTGAGTTATGTTAAAGCTAGCAAGTCTTGTTTTGTCAAGGGACACACATGGAATCTTTTTTGTTTTTTAAATTATGCCCTAGAGGGTTAGTAGTCTCTATTTGGCAGCTACAGAAAATTTATTTCCATTAATTTGTAACTCAGTTGTTTTCTTTACAAGAATATTGCTTTTCATTGTAGGTAGGTTTAGACTGCAACACTAATGATGTTAGTAAAGGTCACAGAGTATTATACATTAAGGAATGAGAATAAATAATTATTGAGTGCTTACTGTTTACAAAATGTTTTATCATTACCATCATTCTACATCTAAATGTATTGTTATGAAATGTCAAGCACTTTATATATGTCATATAGATTCATTATGTCAAAGAAGTTGGATTAATATTCTCTCGGTTCCCAGTGCTATTTGCAGATTATTACCTTTCATTGTTGCATAGAAATTTAAGCTCTCTTGGAGAATAAGGCTCTTGGGACTCACGGCACATTCCTATATCACCTTAACCTTTCTTATTTAACATCATTCACAGTACTTTGGGGCATTCCTATTTATTCAGTAAGGACTTTGATAATCTTGCCTATTGTTATACACTGCTCACAAAAATGAGGGAATCAGGGAACATGCAGATAGTCCAATACTCTCAGCCTTTTGTATAGTGCATTTTCACCAATGAAATAAAAGTTGGTTTTGCATCTCATTTGCATAATTGAACAACTTTCTTTGACTTGTCTGATGTTCTTGTTTAATATAAAAAATCAACTCCTTTTTTTTATCACTTCATATTCATTTTGAAATACCCCATAATTTTTGTGAGCAGTATATTTCCAAGCAAAGTCTTGCCATCATTTTAAGTGATTTTAACATACAAATCACCAATTCAGAATCCATTTGTTAAAAGACCATTCTTTCCCCATTGAATTTTTTTCACTTTGTCAAGAATCAGTTGTATTTCTGAACACTAAATTCTATTTCATTGACCTATATGTCTGTCTTTATGCCATTACCACACTATTTTGATTACTGAAGCTTTGTAGTAAATTTTGAAAATGGGGGGTATTAATCCTCCAGTGTTTTTTTTTAAAGACTTTTTTTTACTATTTTGGGTATCTTACATTTCCATATGAATTTTAGAATTAACTTGTAAATTTCTTTGAAAAGCTACCTGGAATTTTTTTTTTTTTTTTTTTTTTTTTTTACAGGGACAGAGGAGAGAGTCAGAGAGAGGGATAGATAGGGACAGACAGACAGGAACGGAGAGAGATGAGAAGCATCAATCATCAGTTTCTCATTGCGACACCTTAGTTGTTCATTGATTGCTTTCTCATATGTGCCTTGACCACGGGCCTTCAGCAGACCGAGTGACCCCTTGTTTGAGCCAGCGACCTTGGGTCCGAGCTAGTGAGCTTTTTTTTTTTTTTTTTTTTTTGCTCAACCCAGATGAGCTTGTGCTCAAGCTGGCGACCGCGGGGTCTCGAACCTGGGTCCTCCGCATCCCAGTCCAATGCTCTATCCACTGCGCCACCGCCTGGTCAGGCTACTACCTGGAATTTTTGATAGCTTTTGCATTGAATCTGTGACCAGTTCGGGGAGTATTGCCGTGTCAACAGTATTGTCTTCTGATCTATTAACATGGGATGACATTTATTTAGATCGTATTTAATTTTTTTCATAAAGGTTTTTAGTTTTCAGAGTACAGGTTTTATACTTCTTTTGTGAAATTTATAATTTAACTTTAATTTTGAGAGAGAGAGAGTATCAGAGAGAGGGACAGATAGGAACAGACAGACAAGAAGGGAGAGAGATGAGAAGCATCAATTCTTTGTTGCGGCACCTTGGTGTTCATTGATTGCTTTCTCATATGTGCCTTGACTGGGGGTCTACAGCAGAGCGAGTGACCCGTTGCTCAAGCCAGTGACCTTGAACTCAAGCCCACGACCTTGGCCTTTAAGCCAGCGTCCTTTGGGCTCAAGCTAGTGACCATGGGGTTGTGTCTATGACCCCTCGCTCAAGCCAGCCATCTCGCACTCAAGCTGGTGAGCCTGCCCTCATGTCAGATGAGCCTGCGTTCAAGCCGGTGACCTCAGGGTTTCAAACCTTGGCCCTCCGCATCCCAGTCTGATGCTCTATCCACTGCGCCACTGCCTGGTCAGGCAAATTTAACTCTTATTGATGCTATTGTAAATGAAATTATCTATTTCTTTTTGGATTGTTCATTTTTAGTGTATAGAAATACAATTGATTTTTGCCTGTTGATGTTGTACTTTGCTAAACTTGCTTTTTAGTTTATTAGTTTTTAGTAGATGCCTTAGTATTTTCTATATGAGATTGCCATTGGTAAATAGAGATAGTTTGACTTCTCTCTCTCTCTCTCTCTTTTTTTTGCACGTGTGAGAGAGAGAGAGAGAGAGGGAGAGAGATGAGAAGACCAACTTGTAGTTGCGGATGTTAGTTGTTCACTGATTGCTTCTCCCCCCCTCCTCCCCTCCCCTACTTTATTCTCAGGCTTCCAGTTATCATCTTTAGTTGATCATTCTCAGATCTGTGTCTCCCGCCATCTCTTTGAGCCTCAGATTTTTATATCTAGCAGCTTTGAATGTTTCATAGATATTTTAAGCTTAATATATTCAAAATAAAACTCTTTTCTACCCCTTAAAATATGGCTTTCCTTATTTCCCCTCTTTCAAGTAATTCCCCTAGTCCTAGATGCTAAAATTCCAAACCTAGAAAACAGCCTTGCTCCTTCTTTTCCCTCAAAATTACAAATGTATTTTTTACTTAGCAGTCCTGTTTTGGGGATTTATCCTACACATACAAAGCAATGATGTGCAAGATTATTCACTGTAGCATGTTTTAGAATAACAACAGAGTAGAACAACCCCAGTACCCATCTGTAGCAATTGCCTGTGGGACATCGTGTATTGGAATAACACGATGTGGCTATAAAATGTTTGAGGAAGCTTTCTGTGTTTGAAGATCTGAAAAGATCTTAAGCCTATGATGATAAATAAAAAAGGGAGTAACAGGACAAATATGCTATTTTTAATATAATAAAGGGGAGTGTAGTATTATAAAACTTACACTTTCATAAGCATATATGGTAATATATTATTTATATTTTCATGCAGCATTTTATGAGGGGATATATGTACCAAAAATGACTTTTGAGCAACAAACCAAATAGGTATGATAATTGGAAATTATATGTGCATTTTTAGCATGCTATCAAAACAAAGTCAATTAATGAGTTAATTAATAAGAATACCAAATGCTAGAATACTTTCTTGTTTTTATTTAAAATTTTCCCATTGATTTGAGAGTGTATATGTGTGTGTGTGTGTATGTGAGAGAGAGATAGAGAGAGAGAAATGCATTAATTAGCTCATTGTTCTACTTAGTTCCATTTAACTGTGCACTCATTGATTGCTTCTAGTATGTACCTTGACTGGGGATGGAACCCACGACCTTGGTGTGCCAAGACAATGGTTTATCCACTGAGCCACCTGTCCAAGGACATACTTTTAAAAATTATTGCTTTTATTATCTTCAGAATATTAAAAGTTAGCTGTAATAATACTTAAATTAAAACAAATACCACCACAGTGTTTTATTTTATTTTGAAGATCAATTGCCAATTGCCTCTGGTTTGTTTGTTTTCTAAAGGTGTTCTTAAGGATTATTTAAGAGAACTTCCTTCTCCTCTGATAACAAAGCAGCTTTATGAGGCTGTATTAGATGCAATGGCAAAAAATCCCTTGAAAATGTCATCAAGTGGTTGTGAGAATGATCCAAGTGACTCTAAGTACACTGTTGACCTGCTGGATTGCCTGCATGATGTGGAGAAGGTAAGCATAATTGGTATACGTTTTCCTGAAAAGTAGCTAATGAATTATATACTTAGCTCCAGAACTGCAAAACTTTTTAGGTATTTTGACATTTGTGGCACTCATGAGTTTTAGCTCTGCTTTTACTAATGGTTTCTTAAACAGCATAAATCTAGAAACCTCTGCCTGACCAGGCGGTGGTGCAGTGATCGAGCGTCGGACTGGGATGTGGAGGACTGAGGTTCAAGACCCCAAGGTCGCCAGCTTGAGCGCGGGCTCATCTGGCTTGAGCAAAAAGCTCACCAGCTTGGACTCAAGGTCGCTGGCTCGAGCAAGGGGTTACTCGGTCTGCTGAAGGCCTGTGGTCAAGGCACATATGAGAAAGCAATCAATGAACAACTAAGGTGTCACAATGAAAAAATGATGATTGATGCTTCTCATCTCTCTCTGTTCCTGTCTATCCCTCTCTCTGACTCTCTCCTTGTCCCTGTAAAAAAAAAAAAAAATTAGAAACTTTTCTTAAATAGAATAAATTTAGAAAAAATTTTTATTTCCATATATAATTTTAACCCAGGCATAAATATTCTCGTAAGTTTTTAAAGAGTCTTATTATTAAAATAGTATGTTTATTATAGAATAATTGGGAATATACAGAAAAGAAGAATGGAAAATTAAAATGATCAAAACCCAAAGGTTTTGATAATTAACATTTTGGTTTATTTCCTTTTAGTATTTTTAAAATGTGCTGTTTTGGTATACATGGCTTAGCCTGAAGACTTAAGCAACCGCCTCACCAGTGGTGGTGCAGTGGATAGAGCATCTGTCTGGGTCGCTAAGGAACCAGGTTTGAATCCCCGAAGTCATCAGCTTGTGCATGGGGTTGCTGGCTTGAGAGTGGGATCATAGATCCCATGGTTGCTGGCTTGAGCAAGGAGTCACTGGCTCTGCTGGAGCCCCCCCCCCCCCAAGGCACTTATAAGAAATAATCAATGAACTACTAAAGTGCTGCAACTACAAGTTGGAGCTTCTCATTGCTCTCATCTGTCTGTCTGTCTGTCTCTCCCCAAAAAAGACTGAAGCAACCCTCACTACCATTTCCTTTCTACTTACCTCTTCCTGTTAGTTCTATCTCCACAATCTAAATCTTGAAATCAGTATCTTAAGGTGTGCCTGCAGGAGAGAGAGAAGGATGGCTGGGTGTGTCAAACCAGTCTTAACCTAATTTTAGCTATTGTTTTTTAGGACAAAAGGGGAAAACGTGATTGAGCTTGTCCAGATAAGGTTGACTTTGCCTGTATTTTTTATATAGGGTAGAATGGTCAAGAGGTAATGGGCCTGACCTGTGGTAGCATAGTGGATTAAAGCCTCGACCTGGAACACTGAGGTTGTCAGTTTGAAACCCTGGGCTTGCCTGGTTGGGACACATATGGGAGATGATGCTTCCTGCTCCTTCTCACCTCCTGTCTCTCTCTCCTCTCTGAAATGAACAAATAATAAAAAATAAAATAATTAAAATAAAAAAAGAGTTAATGGGTGGGAGGTCCTGGCCAGGTAGCTAGAGCATCATCCCGATATGCCAAGGTTGCGGTACGCAAACAAGAATGAACCAATAGATGCAATAAATAAGTGAAATAACAAATCAGGCTTTCTCTTTCTCCCTCTTTTTCTCTTTGCTGCTCTCCTCTTTCTCAAAGATTTATAAATAAAATTTTTAGCCTGATGCAGTGGATAGAGCATCGGACTGGGATGCGGAGGACCCAGGTTCGAGACCCCGAGGTCACCAGCTTGAGCACGGCTCATCTGGTTTGAGCAAGCTCACCAGCTTGGACCCAAGGTCGCTGGCTTGAGCAAGGGGTTACTCGGTCTGCTGTAGCCCCATGGTCAGTGAACAACTAAGGTGTCACAACGAAAAACTAATGATTGATGCTTCTCATCTCTCTCCGTTCCTGTCTGTCTGTGCCTATCTATCCCTCTCTCTGACTCTCTCCCTGAAAAAAAAATAAATAAATAAAATTAAAAAAATAAAAAGTTAGTGGATAGAAATAGCTTCACTGGTTTACTGTATTCTTTGAACATCCTGTGTTCTGTCCAATTAGATTAGCAATTGCTACTCCTTTTGGTGAGGGGAGAGGAACCAGCTGTTAAGAGGTGAGCAGATACAGAAGGGTGAAGTGAAAGGGTAGAAATATTCCCTCACCAATACAAGGTATAATTGTGTATTATTTTACATGTAAGTGAAGATGCAAGTGTCAGGGGATTTAAATCAAGACTAGATAGCTATTGTGAGTGTAGTAGTCTGTCATGGGAATTTCGGTCTTTCTGGCCCCTAAAACTCATGCTAAAAAGGCTCCATACTATTCCATTGAGTGGACTTGACATAATGTATCACTTTTTTCTTTTGTATAATATTTAGGTTTTGAACCTATATAATTGTTCACAGATTTCTTTTCAGCTAGAAATACTTATTTATATAAGAATCTCAGAGTGAAGTTGCTGATGTAAATGATGTGAGCATTGTAAGGCTCTTAATACATGTTTTAATATTACTTTTCAAAAGGGAGAAAAGAGTTACATTGTTTTGACTCATTTTATTTAATACACAAAATGATTTCTTATTTTCAGTTACACATTTTGGTTTTCTATTGAGATTGAATCTAATATTTTCAACCAATATGCTAGTGTGTGTGTGTGAGAGAAAGAGAGATAGAGAGAGATTTTGATTTTAAAATATCAAATTATAGTCTTCTCCAGCTTTCATTTTCTCTTAATTCCTGCCCTTCATAGCCAAACACTGAAAGAATATTTATTCCAGCTGTCATCACTTTTTACCACTCATTTATTACTCAACACATTGTAATCTGGCTTCCTACCCTATCTCTCTGGATGACTTCTTGCCAAGGTTACTAACGATCTTCCATGACCAAATCTAAGAGTCACTTTTAGTTCCAGAAATGATATGTCATTTAAAAAAATTTTTTTAAATTAAAGTTTTAGTTGGAATTCATTTCTTCAGTACAGTTATGAAGAAGAAATTACACAGCTCATTTTATTTATTAAAGGATTGATTATATGCCACTACTTCAAAAAAAATAATTTCTTTGCATATTTGCTTAAACTTAATGAACCGTTCAACTTCTTGAGCAAATTTCTCTTACTAGACTAGTTTCCTTGAAGATTAAAAAAAAATTTTTTAAATAAGTTTGCTTTAATTTCTAACTACTACTTTTCCCTTTCCATGGTTTGTCTACTGAAAATATTAGTTAAGAATCATATTGGTGTTTTTTCTAATCTAGATCACAGTAGAACCTGACCACGTTCTGAAATGTTTAGCTTTCAAATTAAGCATGGTAATATCCTACCTTTGACTACAGGATTTATTTGTGCTTAAAAATGAATGCTCTTACCCTAATCCCTTTTCCATTACAGCCTTTTTGCTATAGTCATTTTAGAGGACAGAGGAGAAGAAACTGTTGATAGTATATTTACCTAGGTATTCCAGCTGAAACTTGGTATGCATTCATGAACATTTTATAAAGAGTGTATAACCATTTACTGGATTAAATTATGTCGTTGGAACCTAAGGGTGTAACATTTCTATAATAAAATGTTTCAAGTTCCAAACATCCAATTTATAAGCAAATCTTTGAAATAATTCTTATTTTTATTTTTATGAGTTTTTATTTTAAATTTATTGGAGTGGCACTGGTTAATAAAATTATATAGGTTTTGAGTATACAATTCTATAATACATGATTTGCATATTACATTGTGTGTTCACCACCCAAAATCAAATCTTCTGTCACCATATATTTGTGTCCTTTACCCTTTAGTACTCTCCCTCCCACCTGCCCTCTGCTAACCACTACACTATTGTCTGTGTCTGTGAGTTGTTTGTCTTGCTTGTTCACGAACTAACCTTTTAAAAGTCCAGGATGTCTATCTATATTTTCTGCTATAAGTTGTGCCTTTGAATTTTCCCTTGAATAACTATATTAAGTGAAATTTAATTTAATTTAGGCAACCCTAAAGATGTTATTGGATCATTTGAAATTGGTGGCTTCCTATCATGAAGTGAATAAGATGACCTGCCAGAATTTGGCCGTGTGCTTTGGACCAGTATTATTAAGTCAGAGGCAAGAGACTTCCAATCATAACAACAGAGTCTTTACTGACTCAGAAGAACTTGCAAGTGCTTTGGATTTTAAAAAACATATTGAAGTTCTTCATTACTTACTTCAACTCTGGCCAGGTAAATGAGTCTATGGAAGTATTTTTCTCTTTCAATGACAGAGTGTTTGAATTAGCCAATCATTATATATGCCTATATACGATTGAAGAAAATTTTCTCGATTTTGCTTTTTGAAATACTTATGAATTGATGCCTGCCCTTTAGATTTCTTCATTTAAATTTTCTGCTTTTGCTGATAACACTGTAGACATAGATTAATATATACATTTGGATTTGGTCAGATCTGGATTTAAATCTGGCAAATTCCTTAACATCTTAGAGCTTCAGCATCACCATTTGTCATATGGATTTAGTATGTCTGTAGAACTTATAGGAGGAGTAAATAAAAAATTGTGTATGTAAGGTGCTCAGCACTGTTCTTGGCGCATAATAGGTTCGCAATAAATGTTAATGTCTTTACTCTTCTCATTTTTAGTTCAACTGGTATAAAGGAGAATTTTTCTCCTTAAACCACTTCTTCCTGACATCTTTACTGTATTTAGGGTCATTCTTCAAATTATCCAGGCTTGAATTGACAGTTATCTCTAATCTTTTTATCTTCCTTATCCATTCCTTATAAAAGTCAATAACAAAAGGCTGACAGTTATTTTCCTCATATATCTCTTATATAATTGAAGAGCTAAAAGGAATAGGTATTTAATAACCATATTTTTCTCTCCATAAGACGCACCTGGCCATAAGACACAAGACACACCTAGGGTTTTAAGGAGAAAAATAAAAATATATTCTGAACCAAATGATGTGTTAAAATATTTAATAAAATACCGTATTTTTCGCTCCATAAGACGCACGGGCATCTTCCCCTCCACTTTTGGGGGGAAAAAGTGTGTCTTATGGAGCGAAAAATAGGGTAGGTGTCTCATAAAGGGTCCTGTATTTATGTTATCCTGAAGTAACCCCTGCTTCCCTCCCCATATTAGAGTACCTAGGTACCGTGGTTAAAGTGTATTGGCCCTGGAGTCAGGCTTGGATTCAGATTTGGATTTGTGGCACTCACCAGCAGTGTGGGCTCAGGCAAATACCTCAGTTCCCTAAACCTCAGTTAGCTTCTCTGTAAACAGTGCCAGCCTCGGGGTGGTTGTGAAGGTTGAGATAAAGCATCTAAGGCAGTGAATGGAGTATTTAACACAAAGTTAGCCCTCAGTAAATGTGTTTTGTTACTTTTTTATAGACATATCTGAAAATAGATTAAAGTACAAGGCAATGTCTGATTTAGTCTTTTAAAATAAATCTAACTTTTTAAAAAGTGAATTAAAATTAAGCTATTAAAATTTTTCAACTAGTAAATTTAGCAAGTTAAAATTTTTGCTTTTATTTAAGCATAGGCTTCAAAATCATTTCTAATTGGTATTTTAACTGAATTAATATGTATTATTATTTTAAAATCCTGAGTCAGTCTTCTCTGTATAATTGTTATGGTTTCTGTATTTGGTGCCCAATATAAAGACTCACTCGGATTAAAGTTTTGAATTTGTGCCTAACCTGTGGTGACACAGTGGATAAAGCATCGACCTGGAACACTGAGGTCGCCAGTTCAAAACCCTGGGCTTGCCTGGTCAAGGCACATATGGGAGTTGATGCTTCTTGCTCCTCCCTCCTTCACCCTCCCCCTTCTCTCTCCTCACTAAAATAAATAAATAAAAAAAATTTAAAGTTTTGAATGTTTTCTAGCTTTTTCCTAAAATTACTTTAATTCTAATAAGCATCTGGAATTGGGAGAGGAACCCTCTTATTCTAATCACAAACGAAAACTTGCTGCCTGGAGTTTACTATAAGTACCTGAGTTCTTTACCATTAGTTATTTACCAGAGGTTAATGCCATTTCATTATTTTGTAATAGACACCTTAGTTTTGGGTGTAAAAGCAAATTTAAAGTATATTCTTTGTGATAGAAAAAGCAGGTTTCAATTTCAGGTTCAGTGATGGCCTCAAACAACTGACTCCTCCTGTATTAAACCTCATCCCAAAGATTTGTGTTCTTGGGTTTATAAATAACTGCCCCTTTTCTATCATCTTTTATTTTTCTTTAGTTATACTGCCCCAGACAAAGGACAGAACAGGGCAGAGAGATGAAAGAGCAAGTGCCTCTAAATCATTTGCTTTTGGATTGAAGAAGAGGCAGACATCAAGTAGATGTAAAGCAGGCACATCAAGTAGGTGTGAGCCTGAGGACGATAGTGACACAGAGAATGACCCATAGCATATTAATTGGTGAATGCCCCTCTTATGAATTCAGTCGACAGTTTTGGCTCTGCTTGCTGCATATCTTAATTATTTTTCTTTCTGTAATTTCCCCTACTCCAGAGTTAAAAGAGTTGGTTCTACATTTTCTTTTTACATTCTTAACTTTTTGTTTTGTGGAGTTTTATTGTTTGGGGCAAGATTATAACTTGCTTTGAACTTTCCATTTGATAAATCTTGTCTTCAGAGTGCTCAATTAGAACACTAGCTTATTGGCTTTGGAAGGTAAAATAATTCTGCCAACGGTTTTTCAGATTTTTCTCTGCCAAAGCCCTAAGGTTCTTTGGAAGCAGCTTCAGGGCTAGATTGGTAACATGCCTGGGAACATAATGGAAGCACATTTCCCTTTTGACCAAAACAGTCTTATCTTTTCATCTTATTTTAATGTAGTAGTCTTTTACAAAATTGTTGCTTTTTAAAAATAGGTTTGTTGTCTGACCAGGCAGTGGCGCAGTGGATAGAGCGTCGGACTGGGATGTGGAAGACCCAGGTTCAAGACCCCGAGGTCACCAGCTTGAGTGTGGGTTCATCTGGTTTGAGCAAAAGCTCACCAGCTTGGACCAAGGTCGCTGGCTCGAGCAAGGGGTTACTCAGTCTGCTGAAGGCCCACGGTCAAGGCACATATGAGAAAGCAGTCAATGAACAACTAAGGTGTCGCAATGAAAAACTGATGATTGATGCTTCTCATCTCTCTTCGTTCCTGTCTATCTGTCCCTAACTATCCCTCTCTCTGACTCTCTCTGTCTCTGTAAAAAAAAAAAAAAAAAAAAGAAAGGTTTGCTGTTTTAAGGAGAATATTGAAAATTACTGATACGCCACCCTTTTACTTTACAGATGGGAAAATAGCTGTAGAGGGTGTGGCTCCAGACCAGCTGTTTGCTATATCACATTTTCTATGATAACTAGATTTGGGACAGGTCTTTTCTTTGGAAAAGCTATTGGTTTTTTCCCTAACCCCTCCCTTTTTAAAAAAAAAAATTTTCTCGCTAGATGAAGCTTCATGGGGTCAGGGATTTATATTCCCAAATCCTAAGAGTGCTTGGTACTCAAGGGACAATGTGTTCTGTTAAATAAGACAATTATACTGTTGAGAAAAGGCTAATAAAGTGGTGATTAAAGATATAAACCACCCTGGCCGGATAGCTTAGCTGGTTAGAGCATCATCCCAAATCACAGAGGTTGCCGGTTCGATTCCTGCTCAGGGCACATATAGGATCAGATCAATGTTCCTTTCTCTCTCTCCTTCCTTTCTCACTGAATCAATAAAGTAAAAAAAAAAAAAAAAGATATAAACCTGTTGCTAGAAAACAAGATAAGAAAATTAAGTTTCTCTGTACTTATCATTAAGACTTTTCCATCAACCATATAGGCTGCATTTTTTATTTCATTCTATTGAAGGTAGGTCGTCAGCAGTGCTGGGAAAACTAGACTTTTTTGTAGTGGTTCAGATTAGCCCTTTTCTCTGCAGCATTAATAGGAAACCATTTCACCATCAGTGGTTTAAAAAGCCAGTGAGGTTGATTCTTCAGACATTGGATTTTTAGTTTAAAAAATATAAATATCATTATGATCAGTTTCTTAAATATTTTCCAAGAAAATATACAAAAATAATGTTTGACTAGGCACTTGGCTAAACAACTTAGTAAAATCTGGGTTTTGCAGGTGAATGTCAGAAAATACAGGTGCAGTAACACAAGCTCAGACACAGTCAAAAATGTTTTTACTTTGGTTTGTTCACAAAGGTTAGCAGAATACTGTAATGGTTGGCAAATCAACAGGGCATGGCCAGTTGGCTCAGCAGTAGAGCGTCAGCTGTTGTGTGCAAGCCCCAGGCTCAATTCCCGGCCAGGGCACATAGGAGGAGCACCCATCTGCTTCTCCACCCTTCCCCCTCTCCTTTCTCGCTATCTCCCTCTTCCCCTCCTGCAGCCAAAACTCCATTGGAGCAAAGTTGGCCCGGGCGCTGAGGATGGCTCCATGGCCTCAGCCTCAGGTGCTAGAATGGCTCCAGTTGCAATGGAACAACACCCCAGGTGGGCAGAGCATCGCCCCCTGGTGGACATGCTGGGTGGATCCCGGTCTGGTGCATGTGGGAGTCTGTCTCTCTCCCTCTCTGCTTCTCACTTCAGAAAAATACAGAAAAAAAAAAAAAAAGGCAACAGGCATGACACTTAAGCATAAGGACAGAAATAGCACTGAAAATTAAGAGAAAAGCAAGGAGACTTAGTGGAGATAAGAAGCTAGAGGAGGTTCTGGCCGGTTGGCTCTGGTAGAGCATCGGCCTGGCGTGCAGGAGTTCCGGGTTCAATTCCCGGCCAGGGCACACAGGGGAAGCGCCCATCTGCTTCTCCACCCCTCCCCCTCTCCTTCCTCTCTGTGTCTCTCTTCCCCTCTCGCAGCCAAGGATCCATTGTGGCCCGGGCACTGAGGATGGCTCTGTGGCCTCTGCCTCAGGCACTAGAATGGCTCTGGTTGCAACAGAGTGACGCCCCAGATGGGCAGAGCATCGCCCCCTGGTGGGTGTGCCGGGTGGATCCCGGTTGGGCGCATGCGGGAGTCTGTCTGACTGCCTCCCTGTTTCCAACTTCAGAAAAATACAAAAAAAAAAAAAAAAAAGCTAGAAGAGAAAAAGCATAAATAATTAAACTGGAAAAATTTAGATATTGTCTTTGCAATTACATCAGTTATTGGCACAGGACATTCTTTATATTGTTATTAAAGCTGAATTTAAAGTAAAAATATCAGACCTTTATTTTCTAGAAAATGTTTGATCAAGAGCTTTTAGTGATTTGTAATGATATACAATAACCATAATAAAATGCAAATAAACAAAAGTGTTAAAAAACATCTATACAGTTATCAAGTTAAAATCTAGGTAAAAAATTGTGATCTCTGAAATATGCTATATCAAAGTCTGGGAAACTAGAACCATATGTATGTTTGTATTTTTTTATTATTTTGTACAATAGGAAAAAAGCATTCAGTGTATGTTGGGGAGAGTGTCAAGTTGCTGCATTTTCACTGATGATGTGCTCCCTTTATCTTAGAGAAATATAAATGGAGAGGTACTTATTAACAGAGAATAAACAAGCAGAAAGAGAGAAGTATTATGGACAGGTTTTAATAGCTATGCCTCAATCTTTAATATAAATTCGTTTTGTATACCAGAAGAGCCTTAGACAGATGTTTTGTTCAATATACACAAAAGAGTAGATGGTGAAGCGTTGGTTTGTTACAAAAGAATGTGTGTCTCTGGTAATCTGAATAGACAGAACTATGCATATTCTTAGCAGAAATTAATCTTAATATGAGGAATGTTATTTGAGATTGTTAGATACCTCACCAGACTGGGAAAATAAAATATCTGTACTATTTTCAGGCAATAAACGAAGACTATTAGTAGCTAATGCTGTATAATCCAACTCAGGTAACCAGTGGTCAAGTATAGTATCCATGCCTTTTATCAAAGTGAAATTTGGGCTGCTTGGTAAAGTAAATTATGACACTGCTGCTAATAGAATTGCAAAAAACCCCACAAAGGTCAGCACTTTTTGACTGAGCACTTTAGCTGCTTTTGCCTCATTTAGATGTTTGCAGACATAGGAACTTTTTGTTTTGTTTTACTAGTACATCAACATGCCTTGCCTGCCTTTTGCTGTAGCTTTTAATTTAGAAGAAGCTACCAGCTTAGCTACTGTTTGAATTATGGCCAAGTGATAACCAGAAATTAATCAACATGGGAAATTTGATTTGTTTGGGAATGTTACGATATAGCATGAATCAGCACCACTGTACAGTCTACTAGCTTCTGTCCCTAATCTTGGTTATGTCTGGTGATAGAAAAAATAATTATGGAATGCTTTCTTTGATAGTGTGCATGTTTTTGTTTTAATGCATGTTCATAGTTAATGAATGGCTTATCTTTAGCTCTATTTTTTAAAGGCTGGTTGGATTACTATCAACAAAGCAAATTTATTGTTTGTTTCTAGTGCAACATTTAACCGTCAAAGAATCAACAGAGCAGAAGTCTTCTCTTAATTATTTGAGGAAGAAGAAGGAACGACCTCACTTGTTAAATCTGAGTGGCACTGATTCAGCAAGAGTACTTAGGCCACGGCAAACTAGGTTAGACAGCCCACTTAGCAATCGTTATGCAGGAGACTGGAGCAGCTGCGGAGAAGACTACTTTGTAAATGCCAAAGAAAATTTCAGTGATGTGGATTATGATGATGTTCCTTCAGAAGATGGAGACAATTGCAGCAAAATGTATGGACCTGATATAATGATTAAACAGCCAATTCCCTTGTCCAAGGAGTGCACATTTCAGACATATTTGACAATGCAGACAATTGAGTCTACAGTGGATCGAAAAGTCAATCTCAGAGATCTACAAGAAAGTATTGATACATTGATTGGAAATCTGGAGCGTGAGCTCAACAAAAACAAGCTTAGTATGAGTGTTTGAGATAGTTTTTATTTGGTTTTTCATGTTTTAAAGTTTCAAATCTTTCTTACTTTCTCACAGTGATGTTTTTATTTTTTTATTCTTGAAGCCTTTAGTTAATTTCTAATAAGTTAATGCCATTCAATTAAAAACACTATTCACCAATATAATTTTTACTTATTGCATTAGAAAATTTTACTTGGGGTAAAGATAACTTGAACTTCTTGGATATAATTTAATAAGTCTTGCCGATTCTGTGGAGATAACTTTAAATGCACTTACAAGGTTCAGATAAGTTATTGGCCCCTCAAGACTTTTGTACTTTACAGGATCGGCTCTTCGGTGGTTGAAGCAGATGTTCCCTTTGGAGCAGGCATCACAGCTGCTCAGTTGGGTTTGCAGTGTGAGTCTGTGTACACTGCAATATCATTTGACCACATTTCATTTGCAATGCAAATGCTGCTATAAGAAAGCCTTTGTAGAAATAAAAGTAAAATTATACAAATAGTAATGTATTTTCTAGTAATGGTCAGTAATTATTTAAGCTTACAAAAATTAAATATTTTTATAATCTTGAAAATATGTATATATTTATAGATACTAGAATGAGGGGAGAGATTGGTTACAGAATCAAATGTATCTTTAAAATATATATGTCATGAGGCCAAAATCATTAGCTTAAAAATGCTGTTTTCAGGGAAAAAATATTTAAGTTAAAAGAAGTGTTGCATAGAAAAACATGAACCAAAACGCTAGACACACCTGGATAAAAATAATAGACTTTTTTTGATTTACAGAAAGTCACAATATCACCAGTGAGAAGTCAGTCATCTTTAAATTGAAATCCTCTAACTTAAAGGATTGAGTGCCCAGATTCCTACACTGGTGACTTAGATTATAAAAATCTTCACCTATTCTATACATTTTTAAGTTCTGCTTTTTTTTAAAAAAAAAGTAATTATGTGTAAAACGTATTTATTTGTAGTAGTATGTTTATAACATTGACTTTATAATTACCTTCATTTGTTTCTAAAGAAATCTTGCCAGCACACTACATGTTAACTGATTTTAAAAAATTAACTTATTTTAACTAATTATACCTACAGGGTATTCATTATAGCAATCACAGCAGTGTTTGAAAATGTACATTTAGAAGCCTTTTTAAAAATTAGGATGTATTTTTAAAAACTTTCATACCTACAAACTGTATAACGTTATAAATAAAATTTGAATTGCCAACTTAAAGATGTAGCAGCCCTGAAAAAACCTGACTTCTTGATGTTTTTCTAAATATTAAAGTATTTAACTTTCTATGCAATATACATTGGTAAACAGAACACCTTTTAATTTAATCTGAATACTCAATTGTTTTTTAAAAACTCAGATAAATAAATATTTTTATGTGAAATTTTTAGTTGTTAAGCTTTGTGTAGCAATCCAGAAGAATACCAAAAGAATATGTGACAGGTACATATATTGAGTGAGCAGTCAAAGAAATGTACTTTAAATAATTTGTAGAGACTGTCTCAGTCTTCTCCTTGTTTCCTATATCATGTATGTTGTATGAGCTGCGTAAGTTGTTCCAGACTGTAAAAGTTTTATTAAAATATTATAATCTTGGTGTCATGCTGTCGTAATGATTTTAAGGATCTCTTATTTTAATGTCATTCTTTTTAAACAAACATGTTAAAGTATTGGACCATCATGTTTTTTTAAATAAATATTGTATAATGACTTTTTTTTTCCATAATTGAATTTTCCAGAATCTGGTATATTTTAAGGGCCACTTTTATTATATTATTTTGGGTGGGAATGGTTCTAAAATTAATCTCTGTCATTTTAAAAAGAAAGTGCTAACTTTTTTGATGTCTAAATTACTGAGACATAACTATAAGCCTCTTTAATCAACTTTTGCGATATTCGGTAATGCTTAGTAAGTTTATGCCTTTATTTTAAGTAGACTTTTAGTTCAAATCCTTTTTGAGTTTTTATACATGCTTTTTATAATCTCCAGGGACCTTCCTATGGTGGAAGCCTGCCAGTCCTAATGTTTTTTAGGATTAAAAGCAATTAAATTCAGTGCTTGTACCTGAATAAAAAATTTAAATAATTCAGGTAAATAAAAAATAAAAAGTAAAAGTGCTCCTCTCTTCCATATACACCAACCCCACTTCTCAGAGGTAGCAACCACTTTTAAAAAAATTAAATTTATTGAAGTAACATTGGTTAATAACATTATATACCATTCAGGTGTACAACTTCTTTATTCTTTAAGGTACTACTACTTCCGTCACTTGAGGATTATTGCTGCTGTTCCTTGACTTACCATTTAAGCCAGGGGTCCCCAAACTTTTTACACAGGGGGCCAGTTCACTGTCCCTCAGACCGTTGGAGGGCCGGACTATAAAAAAAAACTATGAACAAATCCCTATGCACACTGCACATATCTTAATTTAAAGTAAAAAAACAAAACGGGAACAAATACAATATTTAAAATAAAGAACAAGTAAATTTAAATCAACAAACTGACCAGTATTTCAATGGGAACTATGCTCCTCTCACTGACCACCAATGAAAGAGGTGCCCCTTCCAGAAGTGCAGCGGGGGCCAGATAAATGGCCTCAAGGGGCCCCATGCGGCCTGCGGGCCCTAGTTTGGGGACGCCTGATTTAAGCAGTATGTGTTGATTATCCATGATGATTGACAAGCAATTTATGTCATTTCATTTCTATGTCATTTCATTTCTTCTCCCCATTTTCTGTTTTTAGGTCTTTTGGTTTCCTTTATAATGTTAACGAGTAATGTTTATTTCTTGAGCCATCAGTTTTAAACATATCTCTTGACTCCCTGCTATTGTGGAAACGACCAACCATATACTTTCTTTTCAACTTACTACTACCCTTTACCATCTAACTTCTCTAAGTTATACTGTTGGTTTATATAATCAGTGTTAATAGATGTGTTTTATTTTGGGGAACTATAATTGACTGGTTTTTTTCTTTATATGTTGATTCTAAAAACTGCAAAGCAATAACTAGCAGTTATGTGCTAGATTATGCAAAAGTATTCTCAGGTAAACCAGGTGATTGTGTTTCCAACATATCCCATCTCGTATCCTAAGTGTATGGTGATTTAAGTAGAATATTCTATGCTAAAGGTCAAATGGATCATTTCATCTTATAGCCATCAATTTCTCTAAATCATACTATGTTATTTCCTTCATAATTGGGACATGGCTTTTGCAGATTTTTATTTTTTTTCTGGAGTAATTGCTTTTTTTTTAGACAGAGGAAAACTGCTTTCTTCACTATAACACTTATTTTATCATACTGTTGAATTACCAAGTGTGTTCAGAGTGCTTTTATCTCTCATCCTGGGATTTCTCAAGTATATATATTTTTATCTTTATTTATTGTACTTTGACAGAAGAAAAATTTCTTCTTCACTTATAACCCTGATATTTTAAGCTTTTGAATCGACTTTATCAAATGTGGACAAAGTGATTTTTAGCTATCATCCTGGTATATATTTTCTTTGCATCCCTATGTTGTGTTTTGTTGTTCTTGTTTCGTGTCACATTCTTTAATTTTTTGTTTGTTTGTTGCTGAAATATATTTATAAGTATTGCACTCCCCCCTCCCCAACACACACAAAAAGGGTTCATGGGAGATGAACTTTGAGTCCTTGCATGTCTGAAAAGGCCTTTATTTCTTTTTCACATTTCATTTTGATTGCCCTGCAGTTCTAGGTTCAAACTCCTTTTCTTTCAGAACTTAGAAGGCATTTCTCTATTACCTTCTAGCATCCAGTTTTGCAGTAATCTAGTCAAGAAAGGTGGCTGCTCAGACCAGGGAAGTAGTGATAGATGTGAGGAGAAATGGTTGTATTCTGGATATATTTTGGAATTAGAAGCCAAAAGAATCTCCTGGTTGACTGTGAGAAGAAGGACTAAGGCCTAAGCAACTGAAGTATGGCATTACCATCAAATGAGATGACTTCATTTTTTAAAAAAAATAAGCTTCGTAAAATGGATGTTGCTCTTATTAATACTATAGTTATCAAAATGTTTTGTAATGTCCTTTTAGCCAAAATTACTAATGCTTCTGTACCTGGTAATGATGCTCATGGAGTCACTGCAAGCATAAGAAAGCAAGAGGACTTCATATACATCTAAGCAAAGTCCTGCGTCATAACTGCCTGGAAGATTTCAGATTGTGCAGCCTTAAATTAGGGACCCTAAAGAAACAGGTTTGGGTAGTGGTATAATTCCTGAAAAGAAGTTAGTTCCAGACCACCCAATGACTTTGAGTCTTAAGATTTTATAATTTTAAACTACCAAATTTTAAGTTCTTGGGTAGTGACAAAGTTGTAACATGTTTAGTTGTCAGACTTATCCGAGTCTTAGTGACCTGAGGACTTGGGCACAAACAGGAATGCTCTTTCACTCTTTACCTTACCCTGCCCCCAAACATCTTTTTGAATTCACTAAGCCTCATATTCAATAAACATTGAAATTCCAGAAATTAGAGTTCTTGATCACATTCTGACTCAGCCAAAAACTGACTGGTTACCTTAGGCAGAAATTTATTTTTAAAAATACTTGTATTAGAGGGAAGGCTGTTTTAGGATGCTAAAAATGTTTTATATCTGGATCTAGGTGGGACTTTCCTGTGATATGTTTACATATCAAATTGCATCTGTAAGATTTGTGTCCTTTATATCTTTTAGGTAACTTTTTAAATTGGAAAACTAGGGAAATAGACTTGGAAAAAAGTAGGACTAAGGGAGGCTAAGTGAACAAAGGATAGTAACCAAGGCTCTGCCTGCTGAAGGTGCCGCTGTTGCTGCCACTGCCGCAGACCAGCCACTGGACTCGGTTAGGAAACATCCCTGCTGCTCGGCACCACTCCTGGTTCGGAGCCCCTGACAGAAGCGTTGTTGTGCCCCAACTTCCAGGAGCTGGAACAATTAGCTAGCAACCTTTCCCAGAAACTTGCACAGTGTAAAATCTATGACTAGAAGAAGAAGCTTCAGATCCTGTGCAGGCTGAGCAGTGACGAATTACCACAACGCTTCCCTAATCTTCATCTCTTCCTATTGCCCCCAGATTGGAGTCTTGTTTTCCCTCCCCCTACCCAACCCATCACCAGTTCTGACTATGCTACATCTGGACACTGCGCAGTTGGTTACTGCTAACACCTAGCCACTATCACCTCAGTCCCTTCCTCTTCCATCTCTGCTATCACTCTCTCCACACCCACAACCCGTTTGTTCATTTAAAAGGGATAAACCACGTCATTTCCTAGGCCTTTCCCCTTGCTCCCTGTGCTCTAGCAACATCAAGGACCACACTCCGGTCTTAGGATCTCTGTACTTGCCCTTCTCTGTCTGGAACACTCCGTGTCCAGATCTTACTTGGCTAGCTCTTTTTCTGTCATTTCACTCGACTCCTCAAGTGTCACTTTGGAGACAGGCTCTCAAAAGCCAGTCAGTAAGCTGCTTGGAGAATTGGGGGAGAAAGAAGAGGGCGATTTCTGTTTCTCCTAACAAGTACCAAATAGTTATGGTACTATTTGATTAAACTCTAGACACATTTTTGGACAATATTTACATTTAAACTAAATTTAAGAAGAAAAACTTAAAAAAGTACATTGTCACCGTCATATTACCCCTAGCTCATTTTTTACAAGGCATTTATCACTATCTAAAATTACCTTGTTGATTTTTTATCTATGTCCACCCTTTTAAGTTTTTTTTGTTTGTTTGTTTGTTTGTTTTTTTTTTTTACAGAGACAGAGAGTCAGAGAGAGGGAAAGACAGGGATAGACAGACAGGAACGGAGAGATGAAAAGCATCAATCATTAGTTTTTCTTTGCGCATTGCAACACCTTAGTTGTTCATTGATTGCTCTCTCATATGTGCCTTGACCGCGGGCCTTCAGCAGACTGAGTAACCCCCTTGCTGGAGCCAGTGACCTTGGGCTCAAGCTGGTGAGCTTTTTGCTCAAACCAGATGAGCCCACGCTCAAGCTGGCGACCTTGGGGTCTCGAACCTGGGTCTTCCGCATCCCAGTGCGACGCTCTACCCACTGCGCCATCGCCTGGTCAGGCTATGTCCACCCTTTTAGAATGTAGTCTCCATGGCAGCAGACACCTTGGATATTTAGTTCATTGCCCATATGCCTAGAACTATAACAGATGTTCAGTTAATTATTGATCAATGAATGAATATGAAGGGATTCTCAGAGAATGGTTGTCTTATTCTTAGAAAAAGACAAGGACTAGAAGATGCCATGTTTATGTAATTTTTCAGACATTCACTTCTGACTAATAAATTATCTGTGGTTAGGAAAGTAACATTACCTTTTTTAAAAAAATGACATTTGTTTTTGGAGGGACTAGTGTGGCCTTAGGAAAATTAGTGACAAAAAGTTAGTGGATTGGTACCTGACTGGTGATGGTGCAGTGGATAGAGCATCAACACTGAGGTCCCAGGTTCAAAACTGTGAGGTTGCTGGCTTGAGCACGGGTTCATCCAGCTTGAGCGCAGGCTCACCAGCTAAAGCATGGGGTCACTGGCTTGAGCATGGGGTCGGCATGACCCCATGGTCTCTGGCTTGAACCCAAATGTTGCTGGCTTGAACAAGGGGTCACTGGTTCAGCTAGAGCCCCCTGGTCAAGGCACGTATGAGAAGCAATCAATGAACAACTGAAGTGCCACAACTATGAGTTGATGCTTCTCATTTCTCTCCTCTCTTGTCTCTCTCCCTTCCTGTCTCGCATCTCCCACCCCTCGCTTAAAAGAAAAAAAAAGGTTAATGGATTGGTAATATTTGGGTAGTAATTTTTGTTTTTTGCCACAGACTTCAGTATAAACAATTATTTAAATGACATGCGCATAGACAGATAAAAGTGAAGTGCTTACCAGGGGTAGGGGGAGTAAAGAGGAACAAATATATGGTGACAGAAAATGATTGGACTTTGGGTGATAAGCACACAACATAATCAACAGTTCAAATGCTATCGAAATGTAAAAATAAATAAATGACATGTATGAAAAAGTGCATCTCACCATTAAAAAAAGGAAAGTATTAAAAAAGCTCTTGTGGCCCTGCCGGTTGGCTCAGCAGTAGAGCATTGGCCTGGCGTGCAGGAGTCCCGGGTTCAATTCCCCGCCAGGGCACACAGGAGAAGCGCCCATCTGCTTCTCCGCCCCTCCCCCTTTCCTTCCTCTCTGTCTCTCTCTTCCCCTCCCTCAGCCAAGGCTCCATTGGAGCAAAGGTGGCCCGGGCGCTGAGGATGGCTCTGTGGCCTCTGCCTCAGGCACTAGAATGGCTCTGGATGCAACAGAGCAACACCCCAGAGGGGCAGAGCATCGCCCCCTGGTGGGCATGCCGGGTGGATCCTGGTCGGGCGCATGCGGGAGTCTGTCTGACTGCCTCCCGTTTCCAACTTTGGAAAAATGAAAAAAACAAAAAACAAAAACAAAAAAAACCCTCTTGTTAAAATGTATTGTTCAGTCTTGGCCAGATAGCTCAATCAGTTAGAGCATCATGCTGATATGCCAGGGTTGTGGGTTCAATCCCCTGTCAGGGCACATACAGGAACAGATCGATATTTTTGTCTCTCTTTCTGTTCCTCTCTCTAAAATCAATAAATAATTTAAAAATGTATTATTTATTTCTTTTCAGAACTTGTGAGCAAACACTGTCCTCTTAATTTTGGCCTGATTCACTTTAGTGTATACTTCTTTCTAGAACTAGAAAAACCTATTTTTTATCTTACCAAAAGAAAATATTTTCATGAAGTTGAATGGACTCTATAAATAGAACTCTCCCTTAGAATGAATATCAGAGACCATTTTGGGAGACAGGCACTACATTTAATGTTTTTGTTTTCTCGATGGCCAGTGTTTGTTTAAAGTAAGTAAGAAAAATACCTAAACATTGCCCCTGAGGTGGGTTAAACTCAATTCTTATTTGATAAGGCCACGGGCATGCTTTTAAGTCATTTTGAGTTCATCTTTTCTTTTTTTTCTTAATGGATGTATTTATGTAGTACCTGTTGGCCTCATTATTCTACATACTTCTTTGGAAATTTTACTCTTCAAATGAGAGTTTAAAATTCCCACTTTAGGAAAGTACAATGGATATTAAATCAAGAAAAGGGAAAGTCCTCACCTCTAAGATGTTTTCATGGAAGTTAAGACAGCAGAGCCTGCTGCTCACATTCCTTCACAGCTGCAGTTATTGAACAGTGACCGCTTGTTCTTGACCTTTGTTCAGGGAGGCAGGTTGCCAGTCAGTTTGCGTCTGTTCTTGCCTAACACCACCCACCATAGCCATTGTAAAACCCACATTTTAACCTAAGAGCAAGTTTGAATCATCAGGTAAGTGAACACAGCTTGTCTAAACTGGTAGATAAGAAATGTCAGAGCATAAAGTGCTGTCTGTCCAAGGTTATGAACTTGTATTTGATCTGTACTCATGTCAAAACTCAACTGTAAAGCCAGCAAAACTATACATAAAGGAGCATTAGTGTCTTTTTTATCAATATTTTATTATGAACATTTTAAAATATAAGTTGACAATTATGCAGTAAATACCTATATATCTACCAGCTAGATTTTATCATTTTAAACATTTTGCAATATTAGTTCGATCATTGATTTATCTACAATTAACTGTTAATTTTTGGTATGTTTTTAAGCAAATAGAAGATCACAATGTGTTATTTTGGAAGCCAGGGGACAAAAACAACAACTGAATTGGAGATGAACTTTGTGTAATTATAATTTAACCTCTAAAAGAGTCATAATATATGTTCACAAATCCTAGATCTCATCATGATTAGAAAGATCCAACATTGCTGTTAAGAACCTAAAAGGTAATTGTAAAGGCAGTAGCCATGGCCACCATCACAGACACCTGGCCCATGCAGTCTTGCATTTGATTCGGACAGATGGTAGTGAAACAACAGAGCCAAGAACTGGTGGGCCATTAGCTTTAATCCTAGCTTGCACCCGGCAGGCAAGAAATACATACAGTGGGAAAACACTTCCCTTTCCATTCAGGGCTCCCAAAGCCACTGACTTATCCTAGTTTCCTAGAATCAAAGATTTCTAGCTCACCAGCCTTATTCACCTTTGTTCCCCATCTCCTTCTCTCTACACAAACTGGCTTCTCCCTCAGCACTCCGCCATCTTGGCTACTTCTCCTCTCCTCCATGTGGCCTTTCTCTGCTTCCTCTCTACTGCTAATCTCAGGAACCGAGAGAGAGCAAGCTCCCGGTCTGCCCCATTTTATAGTGTAGAAATCAAAACCTTTAATCCAATATATAAACAAGGAAGTCTCTGATACAAAGCCACTTAGGGTGGGAAAGGCTTAGTCTTAAAACTAAGCCTTAGGTTATAACGACCCTGCCTGCTTAGAGCCTATAGTTTGCACCCAATGCAAACTATAAGTGAGCAAACCTATATATCATATTTACAAACTTATTTGACCAACAGCAATACATATTTTTGGTAACTTGTGATCCTTCCCACATTACTTTTCACTATCTCAGACTTCCATCATTCACAGACAACCTTCACAATTTCTCCCATATTCAAATACTACGTGGAATATTCTCTTATTTTCTCTCAAATGCCTTATTTTTTAAAATTGAATTTATCTTTAGAATCAATCTTCATATTGCTATCATAAATGGAAAAGCAATATCATAAACAAGTTAATCATGTATTTATTGTTTGTAAAGCCAGCAGGCAGGGCCACTATCAAAGCAGCCTGGCCCATGCAGGTTCGCATTAGATTCGGACAGTCGGTAAAGAAACAGCGAAGCCAAAAACTGATGGGCCATAACCTTTAATCCTACCTTGCACCCGGCGGGCAAGTAAAAATACACACTGGGCTCCAAAACCCAGTCACACTCAGTGCTCACAAAGCCACTGACTTATCCGAGTTTCCTAGAATCAAAGGTTTCTAGCTCACCAACCTTATTCTCCTCAGTTCCCCATTTCCTTCCTTATCCCAGATACAAACTCTACACAAACTGGCATCTCACTCAGCACTCCACCATCTTGGCTGCTTCTCCTGGCCTCCTCCACGTGGCCGCCTTCCGCTGCTGGCTCTACTTTCTCTGCTCTCTCATGCTAATCTCAGGAACCAAGGGCCGAGTCCCGTTCTGCCTCCCTTTTATAGCGTAGAAATCCAAACCCTTAATCCAATATACATAATAGGGAAGTCTCTTAATATAAAGTCACTTCTCTGAGGCATGATAGGATTGTACCACCCTACAGCAAAAAGGGTAGGAAAGGCTTAATCCCAAAACCAAGCCCCAGGCTACAAGGATTCTGCCTGCCTTTAGCCCACCCCAACACACATTAATATCACCTGAGCGACGGCCTCCTCCTGTTATCTTTAACAAAGTGAGCATAATACATTTTATCTGCCCAACAATCCACCCCTATGCTCACTTTACTACCCACAATTTACATCACCAGCATTCCTGTGCAAGGAAATTAGAACATTACACAGATTACAACAGCAAAAATCATACAGTTTCAACAATTTCAAAGGTACATTTCACCAGTCTCTGAGCACTTAGCCCAAAGCGCAAAATGTCCTCGGCCTATGGGAAGTTTCCCGGGGCAGGGGAGTGCTTCCAGAAAAGCCACCCTCTACCCCCATCAGGGTATTTCACATTGTCCAAAATCCATAATCCGTAAGTCCATCCAACAAAGGAGCCAATGCCCACTCCGGTCGTAGTCCAGGAAATCAGTCCACGCACGTGGGTCATCAGCCACCCCCCTCATTCCTGCCGTCCTGGCAGGTCTTACACTGTCCCAAAGAGGGCCACGAGGCAATGGCAGTCAGCATTTCCATCTCTGCTCCGGAAAGCATGTCCAGCCCTATTTCCCAAAATCGCAGACCTACCAGGGCCAAAGTAGGTGCTCCTTCCAGCTGTGCTTTCACCTTCTGGAGACTGCGGATTGCAACTCCAGTCCGATTCTCCTCATCCTCCAAAGAGGGACTGAAAACACCAGCTCCGGCTGCCGGGCTCGAGCCTCCGGCTGCCGCCGCCTTCTGCTCCACAGACCTTGCAGCTCCGGACCCGGCCTCAGCTTCAGCTTCAGCCTCAGCCTCAGCCTCAGCCTCAGCTTCAGCCCCGGCCTCCCGCCGCTGCTGGCTCTCCGCAACATCCAGGGCAAGCTGCAACTCACGAACCTCTGAATCCTCCTCCAGTGTTTGCTCCATTTCCAGGCGAATCTCAAACACCTGGTCGGCCTCCTCCTCCAGCATTTCCTCCAGCTCCAGGGTCAGCATCGGTTTCTCCTGCGTTTGCTCCAACTCCTTCTGCTGCTCGGTTTGCAGGTCCCAGGCAGCCTCTTTCACAGAGCTCTCGGTTTCCTCACGCATGGCTGTAAAAGTCAGCCAGCCTACAATCCCCAAAAGGACAGCCATGGGGAACCCTAAAACTAGCCAGTCCTCTACTCCACCACTCAAAGGCTCCTTGCCGATCTGTATCGAATCCTGCCACAGACTACGCCAAATGTAAAGCCAGCAGGCAGGGCCACTATCAAAGCAGCCTGGCCCATGCAGGTTCGCATTAGATTCGGACAGTCGGTAAAGAAACAGCGGAGCCAAAAACTGATGGGCCATAACCTTTAATCCTACCTTGCACCCGGCGGGCAAGTAAAAATACACACTGGGCTCCAAAACCCAGTCACACTCAGTGCTCACAAAGCCACTGACTTATCCGAGTTTCCTAGAATCAAAGGTTTCTAGCTCACCAACCTTATTCTCCTCAGTTCCCCATTTCCTTCCTTATCCCAGATACAAACTCTACACAAACTGGCATCTCACTCAGCACTCCGCCATCTTGGCTGCTTCTCCTGGCCTCCTCCACGTGGCTGCCTTCCGCTGCTGGCTCTACTTTCTCTGCTCTCTCATGCTAATCTCAGGAACCAAGGGCCGAGTCCCGTTCTGCCTCCCTTTTATAGCATAGAAATCCAAACCCTTAATCCAATATACATAATAGGGAAGTCTCTTAATATAAAGTCACTTCTCTGAGGCATGATAGGATTGTACCACCCTACAGCAAAAAGGGTAGGAAAGGCTTAATCCCAAAACCAAGCCCCAGGCTACAAGGATTCTGCCTGCCTTTAGCCCACCCCAACACACATTAATATCACCTGAGCGACGGCCTCCTCCTGTTATCTTTAACAAAGTGAGCATAATACATTTTATCTGCCCAACATTGTTCTATACACTAAAATAAATGTGATATAATAATACACGTTGGTCTGCATGCCATACTTTGGGAAATACTGAATTATAGTCCCCATTCTTCCCCCTTTTCTATCACAAATAACAGACACAAGAAAAGTCAAAGCTACACTGGAAGTTGAACACAGATGACACACCAAGCTGTTATTTTTCTAAGGGACAAAAGCACCACATCCAGACTTGCACTGGGGAGAGGCGAAGTGTCTCCCGCAGCAGCGCTAACAAGGGTCTGCAGATTGTGTCCCAACTGGGCCCATTCTTTAGTATCCCTCCGTGGTCAACCCCAGCTGCTCCATGGGCCCCACATTGGCAGGAACAGAGCTAAAAGCCCAATCCTTGCATCCTGTGTTTGTCCTTTGTAGACTTCTCAGAGCTATGGCCCTGACCACATTTTCTTTTTCATTTGGTTTCCTCTTTTACTCTTATCCCTCTCCCACCATTATCTTCTCCAAACTGCCCTTATGTTATCATAGCTGTGGCAGGAGACCACAACACACCTATCTTTCCTTCCTAAAATTAGAACCAGGATACAGGAGCAAGACATATGAAGGTCAAAACAACAGATTTACTACTGATCAAGGTCAACTGGAAAATATAGCTGGGGTCTATGGCCAAGTGGGCTTCCTCTACATCCCTTGCAATATGATCATTTCCACACAGTCACTGGCAGAGTTGGTTGAAAACAAGCCTCTGTTGGTAGGGGTAGAGAGCCTGTCAGTGCTATGAAAAAGCATGTACTGGCACTGTGGGTGAGAACACAGATGGCATCCAGCCAAGTATGCTAAAGTCCTGCTCAATGTACTGCTCAGATGAGTCAGCCCCGTGACTTGGAGCAGTAAATGAGGGAGGCGGAGAGAAGCGGGAAGTGATCCTCTCAGTCTTCCCTCTTGGAAGGTGGAGAAGTTGCCTCCCTTTTATGGAAGCATGAGGAAGTCCAGGATGTTATCCCTTAACAATGACCTCCTATTGTTTCCTCCTATAGTGACCAAATGTCACAGAATGAACTTTGGAACCCTTAGTCAAACAGAGCAGGAAATGGGAATGCTGAACTGCAAAATGCATATTGGCAGCCAAAAACAACATGCAAAGATTTCTCAGGTACTTGTTAGGCAATTGCTGCCATTGGACACTGGTTTATCTGTAAAATGGCCCAAATTGGGCATATTCCCACCTTCTGTGATAAATGCTGTGGTCATGAGCCAGCTCTGGTGCCTTGAGCCTCAGTATCCCAACCAGGCTTGCCTTTACTCCCATTCCCAGCAGAATATGTCTCCTTCTCTGTCTCCAGGGAAAACCTGCCGTCCATTGGCTCTATAGTCTCACCTGTGAGTATGCAGTTTCATCATCTGATTAAAATACTAGGGTTTTTGTTGGGCAGATAAAATATATTATGCTCACTTTGTTAGAGATGGCGCTGCCCACGTGGAAGCCTGTCCTCCAGGTTATTGCTTGGGATGGGCGTGATTATGTTAATATGTGTTGGGGGAGGGCTTTCATGCTAAAAGGCTTTTTTTTTCCCCAACAAAAAATTTTTTTAAATTAATTTCAATGCAGTGACATTGATAAATCAGGGTACATATGTTCCAAGAAAACATCTCCAGATTATTTTGACTTTTGATTATGCTGCATACCCCTCACCCAAAGTCAAATTGTCTTCTGTCACTCTCTATCTGGTTTTCTTTGTGCCCCTCCCCTCCCCCTACCCTCTCCTTTCTCACCCCCTCCCCACCCCTCCACCCCTCCACCCCACTCCCTGTTACCATCACATTCTTGTCCATGTCTCTGAGTCTCATTTTTTTTTTTTTTTTTGGTATTTTTCTGAAGCTGGAAACAGGGAGGCAGTCAGACAGACTCCCGCATGCGCCCGAACGGGATGCACCCGGCACGCCCACCAGGGGGCGATGCTCTGCCCATCCGGGGCGTTGCTCTGTCGCGAACAGAGCCACTCTAGCGCCTGGGGCAGAGGCCAAGGAGCCATCCCCAGTTCCCGGGCCATCTTTTGCTCCAATGGAGCCTCGGCTGCGGAGGGGAAGAGAGAGACAGAAAGGAAGGAGAGGGGGAGGGGTGGAGAAGCAGATGGGCGCCTCTCCTGTGTGCCCTGGCCGGGAATCGAACCCGGGACTTCCGCACGCCAGGCTGACACTCTACCACTGAGCCAACCGGTCAGGGCCTTCTGATTCTCATTTTTATGTCCCATCTATGCATGGGTTCATATAGTTCTTAGTTTTCTCTGATTTACTTATTTCACTCCGTATAATGTTATCAAGGTCCATCCATGTTATTGTAAATGATCAGATGTCATCATTTCTTATGGCTGAGTAGTATTCCATAGTATATGTTGGGCAGATAAAATGTATTATGCTCACTTTGTTAAAGATGACACAAGGAGGCCGTCGTCCAGGTGATATTAATGTGTGTTGGGGGCAGGCAGGATTGTTGGAGCCTGGGGCTTGGTTTTGGGATTAAGCCTTTCCCACCCTTTTTGATGTGGGGCGGTACAATCCAATCATGCCTCAGAAGTGTCTTTGTTTTGTTTTGTTTTTCATTTTTCTGAAGCTGGAAACGGAGAGACAGTCAGACAGACTCCCGCATGCGCCCGACCGGGATCCACCCGGCACGCCCACCAGGGGGCGACGCTCTGCCCACCAGGGGGCGATTCTCTGCCCATCCTGGGCGTCGCCATGTTGCGACCAGAGCCACTCTAGCGCCTGAGGCAGAGGCCACAGAGCCATCCCCAGCGCCAGGGCCATCTTTGCTCCAATGGAGCCTTGGCTGCGGGAGGGGAAGAGAGAGACAGAGGAAAGCGCAGCGGAGGGGTGGAGAAGCAAATGGGCGCTTCTCCTGTGTGCCCTGGCCGGGAATCGAACCCGGGTCCTCCGCACGCTAGGCCGACGCTCTACCGCTGAGCCAACCGGCCAGGGCCTCAGAAGTGTCTTTGTATTAGAGACCTCCCTATTATGTATATTGGATTAAGGGTTTGGATTTCTACATTATAAAATGGGGGCAAAACGAGAGCTTGCACTCTTGGTTTCTGAGATTTTCAGCAGAGGAGAGAGTAGAGCCAGCAGCGGGAGGAGGCCACGTGGAGGAGGCCAGGAAAAGCCGCCAAGATGGCGGAGTGCTGAGTGAGATGCCAGTTTGTGCAGTTTGTATCTGGGATAAGGAAGGAGATGGGGAACTGAGGAGAATAAGGCTGGTGAGCTAGAAACCTTTGATTCTAGGAAACTCGGATAAGTCAGTAGCTTTGTGAGCACTGAATGTGAATGGGTTTTGGAGCCCAGTGTGTATTTTTACTTGCCCGCCGAATGCAAGCTAGGATTAAAGACTATGGCCCATCAGCTTTTGGCTCCATTGTTTCTTTGCCGACTGTCCGAATCCAATGTGAACCTGCATGTGAATGGCCACGATGGCGGCTCCTGGCCTTACAGTATATATGTACCAAAGCTTTTTAATCCACTCGTCCTCTGACAGACACTTGAGCTGTTTCCAGATCTTCGCTATTGTGAACAATGCTGCTATAAACATGGGGGTGCATTTCTCCTTCTGGAACCATTCTATGGTGTTCTTGGGGTATATTCCTAAAAGTGGGATGGCTGGGTCAAAAGGCAGTTCAATTTTCAGTTTTTTGAGGAATCTCCATAAAACAGTATGGTGTTTTATGGAGGAATCTCCATAAAACAGCCTCCACAGAGGCTGCTCCAATCTCATTCCCACCAGCAGTGTAGGAGGGTTCCCTTTTCTCCACATCCTCGCCAGCACTTATTCTGTGTTGTTTTGTTGATGAGCGCCATTCTGTCCCGTGTGAGGGGTATCTCATTGTGGTTTTAATTTGCATCACTCTAATGATTAGTGATGTTGAGCATTTTTTCATGTGCCTATTGGCCATCTGTATGTCCTCTTTGGAGAAGTGTCTATTCATTTCTTTTGCCCATTTTTTGATTGGATTGTCTTCCTGGTGTTGAGATTTACAAGTTCTTTATAAATTTTGATTATTAACCCCTTATCAGACGTACTGTCAAATATGTTCTCCCATTGTGTAGTTTGTCTTTTTATTCTGTTCTTATTGTCTTTGGCTGTGCAAAAGCTTTTTAGTTTGATATAGTCCCATTTGTTTATCCTGTCTTTTATTTCCCTTGCCGTGGAGATAAATCAGCAAATATATCACTGTGAGAGATATCAGAAAGCTTACTGCCTATGTTTTCTTCTAAGATGCTTATGGTTTCATGCCTTACATTTAAGTCTTTTATCCATTTTGAGTTTATTTTTGTGAATGGTGTAAGCTGGTGATCTAGTTTCATTTTTTTGCAGGTAGCTGTCCAATTTTCCCAACACCATTTGTTGAAGAGGCTGTCTTTACTCCATTGTATGCCCTTACCTCCTTTGGTAAATATCAGTTGTCCATAGAGCTGTGAATTTATTTCTGGGTTCTCCATTCTGTTCCATTGATCTATATGCCTGTTTTAATGCCAAGCTGTTTTGAGTACAATGGCCTTGTAGTATAGCTTCATATCAGGAAGTGTGATACCTCCTCCTTTATTCTTCTTTTTTAAGATTGCTGAGGCTATTCATGTTCTCTTTTGGTACCATATAAATTTTTGGAATATGTGATCTATATCTTTAAAGTATGTCATTGGTATTTTAATTGGTATTGCATTGAATTTATAAATTGCTTTGGGTAATATAGACATTTTAATGATGTTTATTCTTCCTAACCATGAGCACGATATATGCTTCCCCTTGTTTTATCTTCCTTGATTCTTTTATCAATGTTTTATAATTTTCCGAGTACAAGTCTTTAGTCTCCTTGGTTAAATGTACTTCTAGGTACTTTATTTTTTTGGTTGTAATAGTGAAGGGGATTGTTTCCTTAATTTCTCTTTCTGACTGTTCATTGTTGGTGTATAAAAATGCCTCTGATTTCTGAGTATTAATTTTATATCTTGCCACCTTCCTGAATTCATTTATCAGGTCCAGTAGTTTTTTGACTGCGACTTTAGGATTTTCTATATACAATATCATATCATCTGCAAATAATGATAGCTTTACTTCTTCTTTTCCAACTTGAATGCCTTTTATTTCTTCTTCTTGTCTGATTGCTGTGGCTAGGACTTCCAAGACTATGTTGAATAAGAGTTGTGAAAGGGGGCACCCCTGCCTTGTTCCTGATCTTAAGGGGATTGCTTTTAATTTTTGCCCATTGAGTATGATGTTGGCTGTGGGTTTGTCATAGATGGCTTTTATCATGTTGAGGTATGTTCCCTGTATTCCCACTTTGTTGAGAGTTTTGATCATGAATGGGTGCTGGATTTTATCAAATGCTTTTTCTGCATCTATTGAAATTATCCTGTGGTCTTTCTCCTTCCTTTTGTTTATGTGATGAATAACATTGATAGATTTGCAAATATTGTACCAGCCTTGCCTCCCCAGAATAAATCCCACTTGATCATGGTGTATGATTTTTTTCATATATTTTTGGATCCGGTTTGCTAATATTCTGTTGAGGATTTTAACATCTATATTCGTCAGGGATATTGGCCTATAATTTTCTTTCTTTGTGTTGTCTTTGCCTGGTTTTGGAATCAGAATTATGCTTGCCTCAGAAAAGGAGCTTGGAAGTCTTCCTTCCTCTTGAATTTTTTGAAATAGCTTGAGAAGGATAGGAGTTAGTTCTTCTTTGAATATTTGGTAGAATTCACTTGTGAAGCCATCTGGCTCAGGACTTTTCTTTGTTGGGAGTTTTTTTTGTTTTTTGTTTTTTTTAATTAAATTTAATGCAGTGACATTGATAAATCAGGGTACATATATTGAGAGAAAACATCTCCAGATTATTTTGACATTTGATTGTGCTGTATATCCCTCCCCCAAAGTCAAATTGTCTTCTGTCACCCTCTATCTGGTTTTCATTGTGCCCCTTCCCTCTCCCACCCCCTCTTTCCTTCCTTGCCCCATCCCCCCTCCCCCCACACCTCCGCCCCTGTTGCCATCACATTCTTATTCATGTCTCTGAGTCTCATTTTTATGTCCCATCTATGTATGGATTCATATAGTTCTTAGTTTTTTCTGATTTACTTATTTCACTCCGTATAATGTTATCAAGGTCCATCCATGTTATTGTAAATGATCTGGTGTCATCATTTCTTATGGCTGAGTAGTATTCCATAGTATATATGTACCAAAGCTTTTTAATCCACTCGTCCTCTGACAGACACTTGGGCTGTTTCCAGATCTTCGCTATTGTGAACAATGCTGGGAGTTTTTTGATAACTGTTTTGATCTCATTTGATGTAATCGGTCTATTTGGGTTTTCTGATTCTTCCAGATTGATTTTTGGAAGATTATATGTTTCAAGGAATTTGTCCATGTCATCTAGGTTGTCTAGTTTTTTGGCATACAGTTCTTCATAGTATTTTCTTACAATCCTTTGTATTTCTGTTGTGTCAGTTGTTATTTCTCCACTCTCATTTCTAATTTTATTTATTTGAGTCCTCTCTCTGTTTTTCTTGGTGAGTCTTGTTAATGGTTCATCAATCTTGTTTACCTTTTCAAAAAACCAGCTCCTAGTTTCATTGATCCTCTGTATTGTTTCTTTAGTCTTTATGTCATTTATTTCTGCTCTGATCTTTATTATTTCCTTCCTTCTACTACATTTGGGCTTTATTTGCTGTTCTTTCTCTAGTTCTTTTAGATGCAGGGTTAAGTTGTTTATTTGAGCTTTTTCTAGTTTTTTAAAGTGTGCCTGTAATGCTATGAACTTCCCTCTCAGTACTGCTTTTGCTGTGTCCCATAAATTTTGAGTTGTTGTATGCTCATTATCATTTATTTCTAGGAAATTTTTTATTTCTTCTTTGATCTCTTTCTTAATCCATTTGTTATTTAACAATCTGCTATTTAGTTTCCATGTGTTTGAGAATTTTTGAGCTTTTCTGTTGTTGTTGATACCTAATTTCATGCCATTGTGATCAGAGAAAGTGCTTGATATGATTTCAATCTTCTTAAATTTGTTGAGACCACTTTTGTGCCCTAACATGTGGTCTATCCTAGAGAATGTACCATGAGCACTTGAAAAGAATGTATATTCTGCTGCTTTAGGGTGAAAGGTTATGAAGATATTTATTAAATCGAGTTGATCTAGTGTGTCCTTTAAGTCTGCTGTTTCTTTGTTAATTTTCTTTCTTGAGGATCTATCTACTGATGTTAGTGGGGTATTAAAATCCCATACTATTATAGTGTTGCTGTTGATCTCGCTCTTTATATCCATCAAAGTCTGCTTTATATATTTAGGTGCTCCTATATTAGGTGCATAGATATTTATAATATAATATTTATCTTCCTGTTGGATTGCTCCCTTTATCATTATGTAGTGGCCTTCTTTATCTCTTACTATGTTCTTTGTTTTAAAGTCCATTTTGTCTGATATAAGTATTGCTACCCCAGCTTTTTTTTCATTTCCATTTGTATGAAATGTTTTTTTCCATCCTTTTACCTTCAGTCTATGTGCATCTTTTGTTTTAAGGTGTGTCTCTTGTAGACAGCATATGTACAGGTCCTGTTTTCTTATCCTTGCAGCTACCCTATGTCTTTTGATTGGATCATTTAATCCATTTATATTTAAGGTTATTATTGATATGTTGTTGTTTATTGCCATTTTATTCTTTAAAGCTGTATTCCTCTTTTGCTATATTCTTTTCCCACTTTGATCTGTTTACACCATGCCCCTTAACATTTCCTGCAGTATTGGTTTGGTTGTAATGAATTCCTTGAGTTTTTTTTTTGTCTGGGAAACTTTTTATTTCTCCTTCAATTTTAAATGATAGCCTTGCTGGATAAAGTAGTCTTGGTTGTAGGTTCTTGTTCTGCATTATGCCGCGGACCAGCGCAGCTCCAAATAACGGTGCGGAATTAAGGAAACACACTTTGTCAGAACAAAACCGATGGGACCGGGCGGACTCCTCAAACTGCCTGGCAATATCTGAGTGCCTCACAGCTACAGTTCGCTTTATTATATAGACCTATGCAAATCAAGGACCCTGATACAAAGTTGCACATCAAAGGCTAAGACAGGAACTCTCCCAAGGCAAAAACAGGATACATTAGTGAAATTTACAAACATCTGAAACAAAGAGTCAGAGGAAGGGCATGTACATTGCTTCCTGCAACCCAAGGAAGGAAGTGGAGTGGGTGCAAATACTCAGCCTCAAAGCCAAATATGGAGATGGAGGGTGGAGAACTTAGCCCCCTGCCAAGCCTCGAATGTATAATGGCTTTTTGCCATTAACGGTCCACAACAGCATTACTTTGAATATTTCTTGCCATTCCCTTCTGGCCTCAAGTGTTTCTGTTGAGAAGTCTGATGTCATCCTTATGGGGGCTCCTTTGTAGGTGATAGCCTTTTTTCTCTCGCAACTGTTAATATTTTCTCTTTATCACTTAGCTTTGGTATTTTAATTATGATGTGTCTTGGTGTAGGATTTTTTGGGTTTCTCTTTAGTGGAGTTCTCTGTGCTTCTTGAACTTGTGAGAGTTTCTCCTGCATTAATTTAGGGAAGTTTTCAGCTATGATATGATTGAACAAAGCCTCTATCCCTTGTTCTTTCTCTTCTTCTTCAGGAACCCCTATGATGCGGATGCTATTTCTCTTTATGTTGTCACAGAGCTCTCTAAGAGTTTCCTCAGACTTTTTGAGTCTCTTTTTTATTCTCTGCTTTCATGCCTTCATTCCAGTTGTCCTCCAACTCGCTGATTCGATCCTCAGCTGTATCCATCCTGTTTTTAATTCCTTCCATTGTGGTCTTCATTTCTGATATTGTATTTGTCATCTCTGACTGATTCTTTTTTAATATTTTAATATCCTTTTTTATACTTGCTATTTCTTTATTTAGGTGTTTGTGATGACCATCCGTTGTTGTACTAAGATCCCTAAGCATCCTTACAATCATCATTTTGAACTCCACATCCGGAAGTTTGATTATTTCCATATCACTCAGTTCATCTCCTGAAGGTTTCTCCTGTGGTTTCATTTGGATAGCACTTCTTTGTCTTCTCATTGTGTCTGTGTGTTTGGGTGTTTTCTTTGTAGAGCTGGTTGAGTCTAGGCTTGGTGTTGTCTGCCTCCAATTTTCACTTGTGTTGTTTCTAGGTCTTCTTGGGTTGGCATCACCTATTATTTGTAATCCACTTTTGGATTTGGGCTGCTTTGAAGTCTTGATATGTCTGTTTTCTTAACAGGTGATTGTCTTGTTTGCTGATCTTAGCAGGGGCCTTATTTGAAACTGTATCCAGGAATGCAGTGGGTGTGACCTGAGGCTCTGAAGTCCTTTTCTGCCAGTTAATCTCTCTGAGGGCGGGTTGCTTTCTCAGCTTCAGTAGGGGGAGGTGTATCTCAGATCTCCATGGAGACCTGAGTTACTGCCCCTCCTCCCCATTTCTTGTTTTCAGCTGTGTCTTGTTGTGCTGACTGGAGCTGGAGAGATGTCTGTATCTCTGTCACCTGGAAGTACTTTTGTATTTTGCTTTGTGGAAGGATCAGCCCCTCCCCCAGTTATGGCCACCTCCAGTACTGAGTCAGTCAGTTTTTCAGGTCATCACCTGTATTCCTCTCCCCCTCACCATTCATCTCTCTCTCTCTCTCTCCTTTCTTTTTGGAAGACAAGCTGGCCCTTTCAACACACCTCATTCCCTGGTCACCAGGCAAGTGGCTGTGAGCAGTATTTACTGCTCTTTTCCTTGGAGTGAGAGCCTAGCCTCACCCTCCCTCTCTGTTCCTGTAAGCAGGGGAGATTCAGGCGCTCTCTACCAGGTTTGTTGTGGCTTCTTCTTTGCTCCTTGGTTTTTGAAAGCTGTTCTTGTAGTCCAGATTTGGTTTTTCACACTGATTGTTCATAAATTAGTTTATAATCCAGTTTGGTGGTGTGAGTTGGGAGTCTGTGCATCTGCCTACTCAGCTGCCATCTTCAGGTCCCTCCCCAAAAGGTTTTAAAAGGAAAAGAGATCACGTTGTTCTGGGGAGAACAGTGATTACGTTCTAAGAGAAGTCCATGCTGTAGGAGAGCAGAGAAAGGCCACGTGGAGGAGGCCAGGAGAAGCAGCCAAGATGGCAGAGTGCTTAAAGAGAAGCCAGTTAGTGCAGAGTTTGTACAGAGAGAAGGAGATGTGGAACAAAGGAGAATGAGGCTGGTGAGGTAGACACCTTTGATTCTAGGAAACTTGGATAAGTCAGTAGCTTTGTGAGCACTGAATGAATGGGTTTTGGAACCCAGTGTGTGTTTTTACTTGCCTGCCAGATACAAGCTAGGATTAAAGGTAATGGCCCACCAGTTTTTGGCTCTGTTGTTTCTTTACCAACTGTCAGAATCCAGTGCCAACCTGCACGGGCCAGGTGGCTGTGATGGTGGCCGTGGCTACTGGCTTTACAATTTTAATGATAGTAATATTTATTTGTACTTTATTTTAAAGCAAGAGCTTATTAAACCATTTTTTCTTAGAGAGAGAGAGAGAGAGAGAGAGAGAGAAAGGAAGGAAGGGGGAAGGAGGGAGAAATGAGAAGCATCAACTCAGTTGCTTCACTTTAGTTGTTTATTGATTGCGTCTCATACATGCTTTGACCAGTGTATGGCCAGGGGCTGCCATCGTGGTCATTCACAGGCAGGTTCTCATTAATTTCGGGCAGATGGTAAAGAAACAGTGGAGTTGGAGGATGGTGGGTCATTCTGTTTATTTGTGTCTCACCAAGACAGCCGCACCACAAGAAAAGTCAAGGGAAAAGCAGAAAACCTGCTTTTTCCATGGAGGGCAAGGGATCAGTGAGGAGAGAAAGCAGAAATCCTCCTGAACCTCTCAGTGGTGGGGGAAGAATCTCCTTTCCAGTAAACATTAGCAAGACAATGGCCCCTCCCAAGCAGGAAGGCAACTTGCCAGCTCACAGACCACTATGTCTGGCTTTGCCCAGCCCCCAATGCAAACTATAAGTGAGCAAACACATATATCATATTTACAAACTTATTTGACCAACATTCCACCCCTTTTGCTCGCTTTACAATCTACACCACAGGTATCTTCCACAATGGTCACTGTGTGAGGAGTGAGATACATTGCATATACAGAAACAGTACAAAATACAGCAATAGAATTACCAAATCATAAGCTATGGGTGAAATGAGAGAGCTGTCAGTGGCACCAAGAGAGGCAAACCTTTTCCCTCTGGCAGAATACAGGCCAGAGTTTTGTCGGCAGACAGCACCGTAGCTGGTACCATAGGCCGCCCTGAGCGGGCATACCAAACCTTATTGGCCAATACACCAGCATCTGCTGGTTCTGTGTATAGTAAAATAGGAGAACTCATTATTGGCCATAAAGAAATTACAAAGTTGCCCTTCATAATGCTGTCCCCATGAGCACTCAAGGGGTAATACACTTCTACCTTCTACCTTAGGTGGCCAGGTGCTGGTTGCCCAAGGAGTTCACTGGAGGTCCACCTCTAGCCCATTTCCCCATGGTGCCAACAAGGCCACCCATCTCAGATGGGGGCCAGTACGGTCCAGGGCCAAGTCCATCGAAGCTGTTGGCCTTTAAGAAGTGCTGCTGGGGCCTGACCTGTGGTGGCGCAGTGGATAAAGCATCGACCTGGAACTCTGAGGTCGCCAGTTCAAAACCCTGGGCTTGCCTGGTCAAGGCACATATGGGAGTTGATGCTTCCAGCTCCTCCCCCTTCTCTCTCTCTCTCTCTCTTTCTTTCTCTTGCTCTCACCTCTAAAATGAATAAATAAATAAAAATTTAAAAAAAAGTGCTGTTGGGGCAGGCAAGAGCACGTTGCCCTGCTGATTAAAACCTGGCTTGAGTAAAATGTCCTTGGTGCGTATCTGCAACTAAATGGGAACAGCTGCCCGATGCAGGAGGGCTTCCACTGGAGCTGGGCTCTCCTGTCGAGGTCTCTCATTCAAAATCCAGAGTACTGTCCATAAGCGGTGTGTCCATCCAGTAAGGGAGCCGGTGCCCTCCTCCTGTTGCAGTCCCTCCTTTAAGAGTTCATTGTACCACTCAATGATACCAGCAGCCTGGGGGTGGTAGGGAACATGGCACTTCCAGTCCACCCTTAGCTCTTGAACCCATTGCCTCACCATTGAACCAGTGAAATGGGTATCATTGTCACTTTCAAGGACCAGTGGCTTCCTGTATGTAGCACTCAGGCGGTCCAGAGCCTGTATGACTGCCCTCTGGTCAGGGTTATAGGCAGGATAAGCAGCAAGCAGCCCGGTGGCAGTATCTACACAAGTGACTGCATACTGGTACCCTTCTGACTTTGGTAAGGGTCTAATGATGTCTATCTGCCATTGTGTCAGTGGAACATGACCCCTCTGGATCTGTCCAGGTGACACCAGTGGTCTCCGAGGGTGCTTCTTGGAACATACTGCACATTGCTCACAGGCTGCAAGTACCTCTGCATAGGACACAGGCAAGTTCCATGCCTTAACCGTAACCCACATAGTTTTCTGTTCCATATGAAGCAGGCGCCGGTGGAGCCACTGCACCACATCACCTGCAGGTGCAGTCTCCAACCATCGCACCCTTGCCAACGTATCTGCCTCATCATTCCCAGGATGGGCTAGAGGGGCATACCCCATGACATGATAATACTGTCACCTGCTTCTGATGTCCTATTTCCCATAAGTCCTGCCACATGGCCTGACCCCATAGTGGACAGTGCATTACCATCCACTGGTTAATGTGCCAAGTAGCCCAGCTGTCAGTGCAGATCACCAGAGGTGAAGGTTCATTATGGGCAACTAGCCAAACAGCTCTTAATTCTGCCCACTGGCTGCGGCCTGTACCTGTGTCCATCCAAATAGTCTCAGTGGCTGGGTCCATTTGGCAGGTTGGCCCCTGCTGGAACCATCAGTATACCAGGCATCCTCGGGGATGGGCACCCACCCCTCCTGGTAGGGACTGACTTCAGGTTCTGCCTCCTGAGCCCCAGACACACCTGACTTTAAGTTCACATAGGTGACCGGAACCAAGACTTCCTGCAGTTCTGCCCTCAACAGGCTGGTGCTAAGAGCACAGCATTGTTGTAGGTAGGCACCCCACTTGGCCAGGGTGGAGGTTTGGGCCATACCACTATGTGGTTTGGTCACCCAATCTCTCATCCATCCAGCAATAGGGTATGTTGTCTTGACTGTAACTGGTGTTGTGGTTGTAATACTCTCAGTTGCCAGGAGGGCAGCATACATAGCTGCCAACTGCTTCTCCATAATGAGTAACAGACTTCAGCACCTTTCTACAATTGGGACCAAAACCCAATAGGTTGCCGTAAGCGCTTTGTCCATTGCCACAAGCCCCATCCAAACCCCTCTGAGGTTACATGAACGTCCAGCTCACAGGGCCTGGCAGGATCAAACATATTCAAGGTCTGTGCCACCTTGACAGCTCTCTTAGCAGCTGCAAATGAACCTTGCACCTGCTCAGTCTGATCCCAATGAACCCCCTTCCAAATAAGGCTGTACAAGGGGCATAGTAACTGAGCCAAATGGGGTATAAATGCTCGCCAATACTCCAACAAACCTAAGAATTCCTGTAACTTTTACCATAGTGTGCACAGGGTATGCTTGGGTCTTATCTATAACTGTGTCAGGGATAACTTTTGTCTTACCCGACCAGACAACTCCCAAAAACTTAACAGATAACCCAGGTCCTTGTAATTTGTTCTCCTTGACTGCCCAGCCACATGCTTTCAAATGGGAGAGCAGGATAGGGACTGCTTGCTCCAATTCTGGAGGAGAATCACTAGTTAGCATAATATCATCAATATAATGGTACATGGGAACTGCCTCTGGCTGTTTCCATTTAGCCAGGTCAGCAGCCACCAGCCCATGGCACAAGGTGGGGCTATGCAAATAGCCCTGGGGTAACACTGTAAAGGTCCATTGTCTCCCTTCCCAACTGAAGGCAAATTAGTCTCGACTCTGCAGCTATATCAATAGAGAAAAAAGCATTGGCCAAGTCTTTTTTTTTTTTTTTGGCCAAGTCTTTTATAGTGGTATGTCCCCAACTCACGGCTTAGCTGATTCATCATGTTAGCTATTGAGGGAACAGCAGCGTGCAAAGGGCGAACAACTTTATTAAGTTCTCTGTAATCTACTGTCATTCTCCAGGTTCCGTCTGGTTTGCGCACAGGCCATACTGGGGAGTTGTAAGGGCTGTGTGCTGGCTGGATGATCCCTACCTTTTCTAGTTCGAGGATTGTCCCTGTGATTTCTTCATAACCACCTGGCAGGTGATACTGCTTAGTGTTAGTCACACGCCGAGGGATGGGTAATTGCAAAAGGAAATGTGATGCGTGTCCCTGCAATACTGCCTTTACAACCCTGATCCGCAGCCAGAACTCCCAGCTGTAGTTTCCAACCACAGTCCTTGCAAGACATCTACCTCCAAAATATATTCAGGAATAGGAGATGCATACACCTTATATGGCTTAGGAGGCAGTCTTCCTATCCCCAATGGAATAGTTATTGGCTTCACTTGAACAGTTTGGCCCCCATAACTGTCAATGGCCACTGGGGTCCCAGCAAACTGCTCTGTGTTCCTGTTGTAGTAATATAATGTTATAGTAACTAAATATATAGAAAGCAAAAATATGGAAGATATTAAAAATAATTAAAATAATATTAAAAATAATTATTAAAATTAAATATAGTTATGCAACTTGGATAGGAATTAATATAGTGGGTACAGATGTGATAAACAGACTCTGACTTACAAGCAGGGCCCAGTTAGTGTGTGTGTGAAATTATACCTAGATAAGAAGTGGCTTGGTGTTATATAAGAACATCTTAAAAGTGGTTTGATGTAAACGTTTCAGGAGATTAACATAAAAAGGGTTCCCTGTGAGGAACTCCCAAAAAGGTGGTTTGAGATGATAATCTTGTAGATTGACACCTGTTAGAAGGCCTTGGCCAGAAAAGGTACTAAAGCTGAGGGGCCCCCTGCTGCAGTAGTCGCCCAGACTCCAATGTTTGTGTGGACAGTCTCCACACCGCTCTGAGCTCTGACCAAAGACAGCCGAGAGGAGCTGTCTGACCAGGCACGCCAAAAGGATTTGTGAGTAATAAATTGCCTGTGTGATTATTGCAACTAACTCTATGTTGGTCATGTCTTTCCTCTGGTGGCAGTTGGTGTCAGCACTTAACAGTAGCATCCTCATAGCTGCTTCAAGAGTAGTCTTGAAGAGGCTGCCAGCCCTGCTAATAAGCAGGAGTGTCCCACTGCACAGGAAAGTTGAATCCGGGACGCCTGATTGACATAGAGCTTGGGCTCTACTGGGACAGTTCCCATAGAGGAGGGAACATTCTGCACCTGTATCCACCAAGGCCAACACCTGTTCTACATTGGAAGGGGACCAGTGGATAGCCAGTTCCACGTGTGGCCTCTGGTCCCTGCCCATCTCTGTTAGACGGGTCCCTCGGCCCTTTTCCTATTCAAACTGGTACAATGGGTCTTGGGAGTTCTCCACTCCCTCGGCCGTCTCTATCATATAATCTTGTAACCGAGCTGCCCACGCACCAAACGTTTTATTGGTAGCTGCTGGGGCCTTTCGTCTCAGTGGCTGGAACTTCTGTTCTGGTTTAAGCTGCCGCCAAAGCTCCAAAAGAATTTTATTATACTGGCCATCCAATTTCCCCTTATCTGCTCCAGCCGCAATCAAATCTACCCACATCTGTGTTCGGGTAACCTTTACAGGCCCGTTTCCCTTGTTAGTTGGGGGGGCAACATAGGCAGCAGCCCTCACTGCTTTATGATCCTGTGCAGCCTGCAGCTCTCCCAAATCTGCTACCATCTGTGTAACTGCACTGATGGGCTGCCCCACATAAGGGCCCAAGATAGCCACAAGTGACCCAAACAGGGCTGACGGGGCGCTAGCAAGGACAAATTCCCTCATTTTTGCCATAAACACTTCCTCGTCTGGCCCACGGGACCCCGGGGTTGAAAGCAGCATTCTTCATACCTAGTTCCTGAAGGACCTTTACTAACTCACTGTAGCACTGCCACCGACTCACTACCCCGGGGAATTCTCCAGCATTCTACCAGACTATAGGAATGGTGGTCATCACCCATTCTGATAGGGTATGGGCTCCTGGATTGCCATGGAAGTTCTGAAGATGCTGTCTCAAGGAGGAGTGTGTGGTAATGGCGGCCAATTTCTCCATCTCTGTTCCAGAGAGTATGATGCCATCTACACCTATGCCCCATAATCGTAGTAACCAGACTGTAAGGTCAGTGGATGGAGGGATGGTCACGTAGGAACTCAGACCGGCCCACTTTGGCTAGGACCGCCCACAATCAAGCCCGCCAAAGGAAGCTTCCCAGGAACCATTTGGAAAGAAGCGATCGTCTGCCAGCCAGTGAAATTTCACCACGTCATAGTAGCTCCACTTCCCTAGAGGGACCCTTTAAATATCTCCCACCCGGTTTAATCCGTGCAACTTCCCTAGCCTCCATGTTTCTTTCCTCGGGGCCAGGGAACCTTGCTGGGCGGGATGTGTGCTCTGTACTCAATAAAACCGTTTACTTATTCCACACTTTGCGGCTTCTGCCCTCTTCCTTCCTTCTCGGCGGGGAAAAATACCTTACACAGACTACCGGGGATTCAGTAGTTTTCTGCCTAAATTGTGCCCCCAACACCATCAGCTCTGCCTGGGTATAAGGCTGGACCAGAGTGTTCCATTACCTGGGCAGGAGGCTGTGGCTGCCCCTGAGAAACTCCTCGCTTCTGGGTTTTTACCTTCTTGGCGTCCACTGGTCGGGCTCTCAGTGTGCGGATGCAGCTTCAGCCTGAGCCTTCTCAATCTCAAGAGGAGTTGCAAGCGCCTGCTCCCGCTGACTTAAAGCCAATCCACCGGCACGGGTGCTGCTGCTCCTTTGGTGACCGTTTAGGCTCCTGTGGCTGCTGGCTTCTGGCCAGAAGCTGAGACTCAAGCTCTTGAATCTGCAGTTGTTTCTCCAACAACTGCCCGTGCAAACGTTCAGCTTCCAGGGCAAACTACAACTTGTGAACCTGTAATTCCTTCTCCAGTGCTCGCTCCAATTCCAGCCTTTTCTGCCATTTGATTTGCAATTCATCCTGGAGCTTTTGACCTCAGGTGGCTTCTCGCACAGAACTCCTGGTTTCTTCTTAAATAAAAAACACCCAGCCCACGGCCCCTAAAAGGACAGAAACCCGTGGGGAACCAGAACAGCAATCAGTCCTCTACCCCACCCTTCAAGGGTGGCAGCTCCATACCAATCTGACCCAAATCCTGCCACAAACTATGCCAGTTGTAGGGGCAGGGGCCACCATTGTGGCCATTCGCATGCAGGTTTTCATTGAATTCAGGCAGGTGGTAAAGAAATGGTGAAATCAGAGGATGGTGGGCCATTCTGTTTATTTGTGTCTCACCAACACAGGCAAGCCACAAGAAAAGTCAAGAGAAAAGCAGAAAACCTGCTTTTTCCATGGAGGGCAAGGGATCAGGGAGGACAGAAGCAAGAAATCCTTCCGCACTTCTTGTGGTGGGGCCAGAATCTCCCTTCCAGTAACCATTAGCAAGTCAATGGCCCCTCCCAATCAGGAAGGTGACCTGCAAGCTCATAGACCACTATATCTGGCACTGTCCAGCCCCCAATGCAAGCTATAAGCAAGCAAACATATACATCATATTTACAAACTTGTTGGTTTGTAATATGATGCTTGTTGGTCAAATAAGTATGTAAATATGATATATATGTTTGCTCACTTATAGTTTGCATTGGGTGTGGGGGACAGGCTATAAGCAGGCAGGGTCCTTATACCCTAGTAGGGCTTAGTTTTAAGACTAAGCCTTTCCCACCCTAAGTGACTTTGTATCAGAGACTTTCTTGTTTGTATATTGGATTAAAGGTTTTGATTTCTACACTATAAAATGGGGCAGACCAGGAGCTTGCTCTCTCTCGGTTCCTGAGATTAGCATTAGAGAGGAAAGCAGAGAAAGGCCACATGGAGGAGAGAGAAGCAGCCAAGATGGCAGAGTGCAGAAGGAGAAGCCAGTTTGTGCAGAGTTTGTGCAGAGAGGAGGAGATGGGGAACAGAGGTAAATAAGGCTGGTGAGCTAGAAACCTTTGATTCTAGGAAACTCGGATAAGTCAGTGGCTTTGGAAGCCCTGAATGGAAAGGGAAGTGTTTTCCCACTGTGTGTATTTCTTGCCCACCAGGCGCAAGCTAGGATTAAAGGTAATGACCTACCAGTTCTTGGCTCCGTTGTTTCATTACCATCTGTCTGAATCAAATGCAAACCTGCATGGGCCAAGCAGCTGTGTTGGTGGCTGTGGCTACTGGCCTTACAGTGCTCAAACTGAGCCAGTGACTCCTTGCTTAAGCCAGCAATCTTGGGATTCAAGCCAGTGACCTTTGGGCTCAAGCCAGTGACCCTGGGATCATGTTGATGATCCTGTGTTCAAGTCAGTGACCTCATGCTCAAGCTGGCAAGCCAATGTTTAAGCTGACAAGCCTGCGTTCAAGCTAGCAACCTCAGAATTTTGAACCCAGGAACTCAGTGTCCCAGGTCAATGCTCAATCCACTGCACCACCACTGACTAGGCCTTATTACACCACTTTTAAAGAATACGAATAAGAGCGTATGAAACCATTTTTATAGAATATTAGAAGAACTTCTTCAGTTTCAGTTCTTTCTGTTAACCATGGGGCCATTTATGCTGCCTTTGTAGTTCCATGTCATGTTCACTTCTAAAAGATTGTCAGCTTTTGTATTAGCCATCTCAACTTCCCATGTCTGCTTCTATTCTCAGCTGCTACAGAACAGCAGGTAAGCTGTTGTTAATGCATTGACACAGGGCCCGAGGGTAGGCTTTTAGCCAACCGCCTTCTGGAAATTTTATAAAAATCAGAATTGCCTATGTAAATTAACATAAATATATATACGAAGGTCTTAGACTAGCCAAAACAACTATGAAGAAAAAATAAGAAAAAGAAACAGTGTTGGAAGACTAATACTATCTGATTTTATGATGACTTACAAAAGGACAATTATCAAGACAGGGGTGGTGTTGGCATTAGGATAGATAAATAAATTCATGGAACACAATAGAGAGTTCAGAAATAAAACCATACATATATGTAAAACTGATTTTTACAAAGGCAATCCAATAGAGAAAAAAGAGTCTTCTCAACAAGTGGTGCTGGAATAATTGGATAGTTATATGCAAAAAATAGAAAAACAAACAAAAAACTTTGATTCATACCTCATCCATATGTAAAAATCAACTTGAAATAATCATAGACCTGAATGTAAGTTCTAAAAATATAATACTTCTAGAAGAAAATCTTGGGTTGCCTGGCCAGGTGGTGGCACAGTGGATAGAGTCGGGCTGCAATGCGGGGGACCCAGGTTTGAAACCCCAATGTTGCTGGCTTGAGCGCGGGCTTACCAGCTTGAGCACGGGGTCACTGACATGAGCAGGGGATCATAGACGTGACCCCATGGTCACTAGTTTGAGCCGAAAGGTCACTGGCTTGAAGCCCAAGGTCATTTGCTTGAGCCCAAGGTTGCTGGCTTGAACAAGGAGTCACTTGCTCTGAGGTAGCCCCACCACCACTACCACCACCACCTTGGTCAAGGCACATATGAAAAAGCAATCAGTAAACAACTAAGGTGCCATAAGAAAGAATTGATGCTTCTCATCTCTCTTTCTTCCTGTCTGTCTGTCCCTATCTGTCCCTCTCTCTGACTCTCTCTGTTTCTGTCAATAAATAAATAAATAAGAAAAGCTTGGGTTATATAAGAATTTTTCAGATAGGTTACCAAAACTATGATTCATGAAAAATCAAATTAATAAACTAAACTTCATTAAAATTAAAAACTCTGCTCTTTCAAAGACACTGTTAACAAAATGAGAAGATAGACCACAGACCAGGAGTAAATGTTTGCATGTGTCTGGTAAAGGATTTATATTCAGAATATATAAAGAACTTTCAAGTCTCAAAAAAAATAGCCCTTTAGAAATAATGAGCAAAATATGTGAACAAACATTTCATGAAAGAAGATAGGTGATTGGAAAAGTAAACTCATGAAAATAGTATCAGCATTATTAGTCATTAGAGAAATGCAAATTAAGACTACTGTGAGATACTACTACATACTAATTAGAATGGCTAAATTTTAAGACTGACCATACTTGTGAAAATGTAAAGGAACTTGGACTCCCATACACGGCTGGTGGGAGTGTAAAATGGTACCACCATTTTGAAAACATTTGGCAATGTCTTAAAAAGTTGAACATATATACCATATGATCCAGACATTCTACTCTTAGATATTTATCCAGGAGGAATGAAAGCAATATCCATAAAAAGACTTGTAGGGAAATGATCATAGCAGACTAATTTGTAATAATTCCAAACCTGAAACAACCAGACCAAATGTCCATCAAAAACATTGTCGTGCAAAGTGGGGCAAAAATAAGTTTACACATGTTAATATGGAAAATAATACAATAATTAATAAGCAACAGTGCAAGAATAAACTGTGTTTTGTGTACTCACAACTGTAAACCTACTTTTGCCCCATCCTGTATATCCATATAATTGAATACTATTCAGTAATAAAAAGTAATGAACTATTGATACACACAATGGATGAGTCTCAAAAGTAAAAGAATAAGACAAAATAAGTAAATAGCATATATTCTATGTATATAAAATAGAAAATGCGGACAGACTTATCTATAGTAATAGAAAGCAGATCAATGATTGCCAGGGAATTGAGGGAGAGAGGCCAGAGGGAGCTATTAAAAAGGGGTACGCATGGACAGAGACTTGACTTGGGGGGGTGAACACACAGTACGGTGTACAGAGATGAGTTGTAGAACTGTGCACCTGAACCCTGTATAATTTTTTTAACCAGTGTTAAAAAAACTTCAGCATTCAATTAAAAAATAAAAAATAACTAAAAAGGGGCATGCTTATACTTTTGGGGGTGTTTTGTTTATTTCTCAATTTTGGTGGTAATTTTATGGCTATGTCAAAACTTAACCAGTTGTATACTTTAAATATATGCAATTCATTTTATGTATGTTATGACTCAGTAGCACTATTAAAAGTGTGTATGTGTTATGTGTGTGTTACACATATGAGACTCCTAGAGAAGCATAATATTGCAGGTGAAGGCATAAACTTTGGACCTGGACTTTCTTGGTTTGTGTCTTGTTATGTATCTTGGGAAAGTAACTTACTTTTTCTATTCTCAGTTTTCTTAACTGTAAAATGGGCATAATCATAGTACCCACTACCTCATAGAATTGTTGAGGGGATTAAATGAGTTAATGTGTTTAAAGCATTTAGAATAGTACCTGACACTGTAGTAAGAGTTCATAAAATGTTAGCTATTGTTATTAGTAGTATGGCATCTATTAAGTTTACAGCAGTAAATATAATTACTGTCAAATCAGACCTGTTATAAAATATTCATGTAATACCAATCTATTAAAAGTAAAAGCCCCTTTGCTTCAAAATACTCTGGAGGAAAGGGTTAGTAGATTAAAAAAGATTAGCTTTGTCTTGATCTTTATTATAGCTGGATGGTAAAAGTTCCCTCGGCTTTGCACACGTTCCCACTTTTCCCATTTCATCTCTCAGAAGTCAACACAATTAACATTTTAAAAAAATTTATTTGATTTTAGAGAGAGAGGAGGGAGAGAGAAAGAGACAGAAACATCAATCTCAATCTGTTCCTGTATGTGCCTAGATGGGGGATCAAACCCACAACCTCTGTGTCTTGGGATGATGATCTAACCAACCAAGCTATCCAGCCAAGATCAATTAACATTTTTTTTTTTCAGGGACAGAGAGAGTCAGAGAGAGAGAGATAGGGACAGACAGACAGGAACGGAGAGGTATGAGAAGCATCAATTATCAGTTTTTCCTTGAGACACCTTAGTTGTTCATTGATTGCTTTCTCATATGTGCCTTGACCGCGGGCCTTCAGCAGACCGAGTAACCTCTTGCTCGAGCCAGCGACCTTGGGTCCAAGCTGGTGGATTCTCACTTGTCTTTATCATAATAATAAATGTTCATTGCAGAGCTAGAAAATAGTGAACTTCTAATTTTGGTTGTTAGGATTCTCAAAAACTGGAATTTTATTCGTTTTAAAAAAATGTGTTATATTCAGATCCATACAGTCTAGAAACATCATTGAAAGTGAAAAATAGTTATCAATTTAAATTGTTAATTTAATTATTAAGGCAGAAATAAAGCAGAACAGGTTATATTTTAGATTTGACATAGCGTTGTTTTAGAGTTTTTTTGGGGGCAGGAGGGAGATTATTCTTTAAAATAGGTTCCAAAAAGGGCTGCAGAATATATCTTTACTTGACAAGGAAGAATAGGAAATCTTCTATTTTACATCTTTTTTCTTCCTTTTATGATAATGAACAAAAACAGCCTAGAATATCACATGTACAGGTGACTTGGGACAAACTGACTTTCTGTGTTTTTTCCGTAAGTTTGGAGCATTGGCATCATTGCAGGAAAACACAACCTATGTTATTTACCATACTTACTGTGTCTATTTTTATTGTTCTATTTGTGAACTAGAAAACATTTGGAAGCAATTACGCTTATTTTTCTTAAAAATCACTGTTTCCCCCAAGAAACTTTCGTGGTTGGTTTCTTCTGCGTTTGGGATTCTACTCTGATTGTGGGTCCAGTTGTTATACATAAACCTGTGACCCTCAAACAGCTCATCAGCCGTGGGAGGAATGAATTCATCACACAGTTTACTTTGCCCTTCGCTGAGATATTTAATTTCTGTGGTAGGTCCTTGCTCAGTTACACAGTATCTGACCTGGTAATGGCAGCCTAGCAACGGGGGTGGGCTTGGGGATGACTCCACCCACCCCAGGCAGAGGTCCCAATGAGATGTTAATTATTTACAGTGGTGGATTAGTGAAGCTGCCCAAGTGGATCAGGCACCACATACTGGAGTTCTTGGCCTTGCGACCGAAGTGCACACGGGTGATATATGTAGCTGAGGACCTGAAAATACACTTAGTTCCACAACATTTCTTGGTTGGTTAAAGGCAATTTGCAAAGTTGAATGGCAGTTAAACTTAATCTAAATAAATCAAGCATTATATAGAACGATCAATTTTCTGAGTAGTCATAAGCTTTTTAAGTTATACAAAAAAGAAAGCTACTACTC